>NC_092127.1:74374131-74683562 GCF_043159975.1 Macaca nemestrina | reverse complement strand
GGGAGGCTGAAGCCTGAGGATTGCTTGAGCCTAGGAGTATGAGACCAGCCTGAGAAACATGGCGAAACCTCATCTCTTCAAAAAAAAAAAAAAAATATATATATATATATACACACACACACACATATATATACACACATATATATATATATATATATATATATATATATATGAAACTAGGCCTCATAATTCCTAAGCCTCATAAAATTTAGAAAGCTTGGCCATCATGAAACTTAAACCCCAGATGGCCACGGATAGCCCCCCGATGTTCCCAGAACCCAAACAGAAAGACAATTCCGGGAAATAGCCTCATGGGGTCCCACCCTGATAACCTCATGAGGTCCCACCCTGATAGCCTCATGAGGTCCCACCCTGATAACCTCATGGGGTCCCACCCTGACTCAATGTCCCCGATGTTCCCGGAATCAGCAATTCCAGGAAAGAACCTCCTAAGGTCCCGCCCCAACCAATCAGAACAAGATACCTTGCTCAGGCCATAGACAGACCCAATTACCACGCGCCTAAAGCTTTGTTTGAATTTCGCGCCCTAAGCTGTGTTTGAACTTGTGTTTGCCTATATAAACAACCTGTAACAAGCACTCGGGGTCCCAGGGCCAACTTAGAGCTTGGGACCCTAGCGCGCTAGTAATAAATAACAGTCTGCTGTGAATCTCGTGTCGGTGATCCTTCGCGGCGACCCCTGCCCAGGAGGGAATCGACAGTTCGGTTCCAACATATACACACACACACATATATATATATATATACACACACACACACACACAAAAAAAAAAAAAAAAAAAAATTAGCCAAGCATGATAGAGCATGCCTGTGGTCCCAGCTACTTGGGAAGATGAGGTGGGAGGATTGTTTGAGCCCAGGAGGTCGAGTCTGCAGTAAGTTGTGATATGATTGTGCTATTATTCTCCAGCCCAAGCGAGAGAGGAAGACCAAAAAAAAAAAAGAAAGAAAGAAAAAGAAATGATACGACTTCGATGAGTGGAGGAACACCAGGGCTCTTAGGCTGAATTGCATAAAATGACAGATACACGTGGAGTAGTTTTAAGGAGCAGAGAGTTTAATAGGCAAGAAAAAAGAAAGAAGGAAGAAACTTCCCTGTACGAGACAGAGGGAGGGGGTCTTCAAAGCTGGGAGAGGAAACCCGGAGTGCAGCAGATGCCAGCTTTATATGAGGAGGCTGGAGGAGGCGGTGTCTGATATGCATAGGGCTTAGGGCATTGGTTTCACTAAGCATGTCATTCACATAGCCTGAGAAAAAACTGACCCTCCCACCCTAGTCTTTTAATATGCAAATGCAGGGCGCCATGATATTCTACATACTTGGGGATATGTGGGGGCAAGCATGTTGCCAGGCATATGTGGGGGCAAGGGCAAGAGGACAATGGTGGGAATCAACATGTTTAGATGGAAGCAGCTTCTAATGGCCTGCATTTGTATATCAAAGGTTGCCTGACCGGCTCTAAGAACCAGACAAGAAATGTTTCTGGAGCTGCTTTAAAAGAGACAAAAACTTTCCAAGAACCATTTTGCCCCTCCATCAAGGTAAAGTACTTTCTTAATAACTCCTGTGACGGAAAGAAAAAAAGACAGAGAAAGAAAAGAAGTAAATCCAGGCCACAGTCTCAGTCTTATCTGAATATTAAAAGCCAGAAGTCTTTTTTATAAAGTTTTGAAAGAATTAGAGAGAACTGTATGTTTTACTTCTTCATTTTTAGCAACTGGAAGAGAGAATAGCACATTGTAGACATCAATAATTATTCTATTGAGTGAATAAATGAATAAAGATTAGCTAGTTGCCCATCATGTATGAAGGCAAAATACATTGTTAAAAATTTAATATGCGGCCGGGCGCGGTGTCTCAAGCCTGTAATCCCAGCACTTTGGGAGGCCGAGACGGGCGGATCACGAGGTCAGGAGATCGAGACCATCCTGGCTAACACGGTGAAACCCCGTCTCTACTAAAAAATACAAAAAAAAAAAAAACTAGCCGGGCGAGGTGGCTGGCGCCTGTAGTCCCAGCTACTCGGGAGGCTGAGGCAGGAGAATAGCGTAAACCCGGGAGGCGGAGCTTGCAGTGAGCTGAGATCCGGCCACTGCACTCCAGTCTGGGCGACAGAGCGAGACTCCGTCTCCAAAAAAAAAAAAAAAAAAAAAAAAAAAATTTAATATGCACACGCCCCTTAGAAAACAAATCTCTTAACATTGTATTGATAAAGAGATGTATTCTAATTAATATTTTGAGCACTGAGAAGTCAAGGGGACCAGTAGTTCAGTCAATGACAAGAGGGACTGAATAGAATCACAGCTGCAGGTCGCCACACTAGAGAACCCAGAAGTTAGTTCAGAGGTTGCTTCCCAAAGATGCTTCTGGATAAAACTTCAAAGAAAGTCAAATTGTCATAACTTTTTTTTTTTTTTAACTCATTACAGGAATAAGCTGTAACTGCCCCCCCACACACACACACACGCACACGTGCACATACACACAAATTCCTCCAAATTGACTCTGAGTTTAAAAAGTCAGCTTTGCTATTCCTAGACAAATGCCCCATCCCTCATTCCAACACTCATGGAATGAAAACATACTAAAATATGATTATCTTAGATCCAGAGGTTTGAGGTCAATTATCTGAATTTTATTCTCTGTGTTTTCTAGTCTTCACTAGGTATTTATATTGAATAATTCTTTGTTTTCAGAAAAGAAATATAAAATTATTATCTGTAGTGGTAATTTCTAGATTTTGTCCCGTAATGATTAAACATCTTTGAAATACTCAAGTGAAAACAGGAACCCAGTTGTTTATTCTATTGATAGTTTCAATTGAGAGTTCAATAAAATATCGAGGAAGCAAAACCTCTTTTGTACATGTTTTTTGTTTTGTTTTGTTTTGTTTTGAGACGGAGCCTCACTCTGTCTCCCAGACTGGAGTGCAGTGGCCTGATCTCGGCTCACTGCAAGCTCCGCCTCCCGGGTTCATGCCATTCTCCTGCCTCAGCCTCCTGAGTAGCTGGAACTACAGGCGCTCGCCACCACACCTGGCTAATTTTTTGTATTTTTGGTAGAGAGGGGGGTTTCACCGTGTTAGCCAGGATGGTTTCGATCTCCTGACCTTGTGATCTGCTCGCCCCGGCCTCCCAAAGTGCTGGGATTACAGGTGTGAGCCACCGCGCCCTGCTTTTGTACATGTTATGGTTGCTTTGGGGAGCTTTCTAGGCATACAAGTGCTGCAGTTTTTTTCTCTGGTTTGCTTTTAAACTCTTAATTGTATCCTTCTAGCCAAATCAACAACTCGAATTAGATCTTGATCCTGCATCTGAGCTCCTGGTTCCATGCTTCCTTCCTTCCAAGCCTGAAAAGACCATCCCTGACTTTCACAATGCAGGGCATTTTCTAGAGTCTTACTTGATTCAGCAGATTTGCCTGAGAGTGAACAAATGAAGCATGAAGATTTATATGGAACTGTCTAACACAAGCACATGCTATTACATCATTAATAAGAAGAATTAAATCATTGGCTCTGCTATTTCCAGACTTTAAAGTCAATTTGTTTTTATTGTAGCTAACTGGAAAAAGACAGGAGTCAAATGATCAGTTTACAACAGGAGATGCCATGTCATTTGCTACATAATCAGTCCTCTGTGTTCTGTCGATGAAGACAGACCAAAAGAGATCACTTTCAGATTAATTGTTGTAATAAAATGTATTGACCTGTGATCAGTGGAAATGAGATTATACCAGCCCTTTCTTTTGTGAAATAAAACTTTCCAAATACTGTAAGAGCTAGAAAGTAAAATAAATATTTTTGTGTAGGGGAAAGTAGATTCTTCTGATCTACCATGTTGGGTTTCTTACCCTTGCTTTTATAGTCAGAGTCCTTTTGGCTATATGTAATAATAGAAGGAAAGAGAGGGCTTGAGAATATCGTTATAACTGAGTGGTTACTGCAGAAAACAAGAAATGATTCCTTATCTAGTAAAAATAACTAGCTACCTAGAATTTGCATAAAGGCAACTGAGTTATCTGCAAATTTGGTATGCACAGGGAGGCTAAACAAATACAATCGATACCTCATAAAGATGTCTGGATGTTATGGGAATAATGTTGCAGACAAACAATATAGTAGATAGAAGAGAAAATCATTTCAGAAGTGTTCTATCAATCTTAATGCAAATTCTGCACAATGTAGAGGGCACCACTGTACTCCACTGTTGGCTCTTACTATACTTTGTTTTACCCTGCCAAGGAAATAGTTGGGAGTAAGACCTCAACTTGGATGCCAGTCTATTCAAGATACTTTAAAATTATCAAGATTCTATTAAGTGAGATTCAGAATTGAGTGAAAATGGGCCTTTAGCGAAGGGGCCTTCAGTCTCAAATAGTAAAAATCAGTGTTGTGTCCTAACAATCTATCTGAGATCTTTAGTAACTTGATATGACCATTTGTGGCTATATACATATTATCCTGGTATGAAAATGAGAAAAAGTATAATTTGCTTTGATAATATGGTTTATCTATTCCTTCAATATATATTTGAGTGCATATTATGTATTCTACACTGATGTCAGCTGAGATAAATCAGTCAAAACAAAACAAAACCAAAAACAAATGCAGAGGTCAAGACCCTGATATTAAGAAGAATGCATTATAAACTTGTTACCTAGTAGGCATAATGTAACATGTCATTAGAGTCACAAAGAAAAGATTTAAACAGAATTTTAATTTTGTTAGCAACTTTGTTGAATGTTCTCATCTCTAGTAATTTTCCTATATATTATTTTAGGTTTCTATGTAGAAAATCATAACAATTGCAAATAATGGAAATTTTATTTCTTTATATCCCATCCATATTTATTTTACTACTATTTCCCATTTCATTTTACCATAATTTACAAAACTTGGCATAAATTCCTTTGGAATCATTTTGATTTCTTCTTTTTTTTATTTTTGATATTTTAAGTAAAATATGACACACATACAAAATTGCACAAAACTACATATATATATTTGTATATATATGTGTATAAATTACCACAAAGAGTACATTTTTGTAGCCATCACCCTGAGTGAGAAGCAGAATATTTCAAAAACACTGAAAACCCCCAATAGACCCTTTGCAATGATCACCTCTACCTTCCCCATGAAAAGTACCGAATGTGCAGACTTTGAACACCATAGTTTTATTTTCTTGTTTTGCAATATTTTATAAAGTCATATACTATGTTTTCTTTTGTATCCGTCTTTTTCCTTTTGAATCTAGCTTTTCTACTTCATAGTATATCCATGAGATCCATCTATTTTTTTAAATCTTAAATTCTGTTACCATCATATGAATACAACATGACTTATTTTTATGTTTTTCTATTGATGGACTTTTGGATTGTTTCCGGTTTTTGTTTATACAAGAAAGACTGATATATAAGTACATTTTACATATGTCATTTGGTGCATATGTGCATGTATATATTTTTAATATATATCTGTAAGTGGAATAGTGGGTTTATAGAATAAGCATACAGCCTTAATAGATACTGATACTCAGTTTTCCAAAGTGGCTGTATACTTTAGCTGTACACACCAAAGTAGTATTTACAATGCCACCAGTAGTGTATAAACATTCCTGTTTCTTAATATCCATGCCACCATTAGGTATCATTAGTCTTTTAATTGTAGCCAGTTCGGTGGGTGTTTAGTCATATCTAATCATGTGTTTGTTTTTTTTTAATTTTCCTGAATACTAATAAGGTTAATCAACTTTTAATATTATGATTATTTTGATATTTTAAGGCATTGTTATTTTCCCTTTCACATTTAGATCTACAATACACTGCAACAGACTTTTATATATTGTGTGAAGTAGCAGGAAAATTTGAAGTATTTCAGCACCACTGTCTTCAGTGCTACCTTTGATATGAATGAAGTGTGTACCTATAATTGGGTTAACTTCTAGACTTTTAATTATATTCCAGTGTTCTTTTGTTTGTTCTTTTACCAGTATTCTATTGTATTAATTATATACCTTTACAAATAATAGTTGTATTCATTAGACTAAGTTGTTTCACCATGTTCTTTTAGAAGATTTTTATTGTCATAATTTTTGACTTCCATAAAAATTTTATAATCATACGCCAATTTTTTTAAAACTTATTGGAATTTTTAAGACTGCATGAAATTTCTAGGTTAATTTAGAGAGAATTGCTGACTTCAAATTTTGCGTCTTCCAGGTTGTGAAAAGAATATATACTTCAATTAAATTAATTTTAAAAAATTTATCTGAAGAACATTTTATTATTTTAAAAGTATTTTCACACACATTGTTTTCAATTTGTTCTTAGGTACCTAATTTTTTAAAATAATATTGTTAATTTTAAAAATCAGTGTTTGTTTTTGGAATGTAGAAAGTTGATTTTCATACACCCATTGACATTGTATCTAGAAATCTTTAATCTTGCCAAACTGCTTATTAATTTAACAATTTATATGTACCTAATTGTAGATGTTCTAACCTTTCAATCATAGTGTTTGCAAATAATGATTATTTTATTTCTTTTTTCCATCTTCTATTTTTTAAAAGAAAACTGTTATTTCCTCATTGTCTATTTATAATTTCCAATAGATGTTGAATAGCAGGGTGTTACTGGCAATTTTCATCTCTGCAAACACAGTTTCTATCTAGAATCTCTGCTTCTTTTGGAACTCCAGTTAGGCATATGTTAGAATTCTCAGTGTATCCCATATTTATCTTACCTTCTTTTCTCTATTTCCCAAACTTTTGGAGCTCTCTGTTTCATTTTCAGTGTTTTGTTTAATCTGTATTATAAGTCCTTGACTTTCTTTTCAGTTGTATCTAATCTATTATTAACCCAACCACTGAGTTCTTAATTTTAGCTACTCTATTTTTGGGATTTAGAATTTTTGTTTAGCTCTTTCTTTTATAATTCTCCTTGCCAAAATTGCCACCTTATACTATATATCCATGAACATGTTAATCATAAAGTATTTGTTGGGAGCAAGCCCCCCAAAATCTGGCCATAAACTGGCCCCAAAACTGGCCATAAACAAAATCTCTGCAGCACTGTGACATGTTCGTAATGGCCCTAACGCCCACGCCGGAAGGTTGTGGGTTTAAGGGAATGAGGGCAAGGAATACCTGTCCTGCCCAGGGCGGACACCACTTAAAGACATTCTTAAGCCACAAACAATAGCATGAACGATTTATGCCTTAAGGGCATGTTCCTGCTGCAGTTAACTAGCCTAACCTATTCCATTAATTTGGCCCATCCCTTCGTTTCCCGTAAGGGATACTTTTAGTTAATTTAATATCTATAGAAACAATGCTAATGACTGGTTTGCTTTAATAAATATGTGGGTAAATCTGTGTTCGGGGCTCTCAGCTCTGAAGGCTGTGAGACCCCTGATTTCCCACTTCACACCTCTATATCTCTGTGTGTGTGTCTTTAATTCCTGTAGCGCCACTGGGTTAGGGTCTCCCCAACGGAGGTGCTCTCGGCAAGTATTCATATGCTAACTTTATTACTGGATTATCTGTGGGTTATTTTCCTAGTGTTTGTTGTATATATTTGTTTGGAACACACCTTTGCCTTCTGCCTTCTTATTGTATATGTAATACCAGATAGGAAACATTATAGAAATATTATGAGTTGTAAGATGCTGTTAACTGACTCCAGAAATGATTTATAGTGTTTTTGTTTGTTTGTTTGTTGGGGGTTTTTTTGTTTTGTTTTGTTTTATAAAGAAGGAAGAATCAATCTCAGACCACTTTAATGCAGTTCTGGAACTGAAATGATTAGAAGCTGGATTTAAGGAAAGAGCATATTTACTTTTGCTTTACCCTTACTCCTGGGGCTTAACTTTACCAAACTTGTGAATTTATCCGCACTGTTTTCCCATTGTCAGACTGTGCATGTCAATTTTTGTCCCCTTAGTCTATTGAGGCTGTTTTCTTTGTTCATCTTCTCACACTGTCAGTTTCCTCTTCCGTAATCTGCATATTCCTTCGAGGATAATTGGCTTCACTGCCAGGCCCTCTTTTCTCCATTTACTTCCATTTCTTTACAGATCTTATTTCCACAGTTCAAAATTGTCTTCGTTAGCCCTCAAATGCTTTCACACTTATGTCTGTTGTGTTAAACTACGTTTTCTGGTTATTCTTAGTTCAGGTGTGGAACTTAATTATCAAATCTGCCTCTGTTGAAATTCCTTCCCTTTATTTTGTTAACATTTCCTGCCTTTATTATTTTTTCTCTCACTACAAACAAAAATTACTGGAGGGAGACTTTCAGCAAACTGGAGTATATAAACATTTATGAAGCATTTATCACATACCATACCATTAGCATACAGTTTAATTGTCCCCATATTCTCTGAAATCATTACTATTAATCTCCTTTTAGAGATTTCTTTTTAAAAAGCAGCAAAATAGTGGATAGAAGATTCCATTTTATGATGTTTTTCATATATTAATGCGCACAAATCAACAATTCACATGGGGTTATTGTTAAATGCAGACTCTGGGTTCAGGTGATCTGTGGTGTGGCCTGAAACTCTGTATTTTTAATGAGCTCTCACGTCAAGCTAATGTTGCAATTCCATAGATCACAGATTGGGTAGCAAGGCACATCACACCACCAACACAGTTTTTCTTCTTTGCCCATAAGGTCTAAAATCAGTCCTCCTCCTCTTCTGACAAGCTTATTCCTTTCTAATTCTCATACTTACTTCCGTCCTCCATGCTTTAAAACAACTTCCCTTTCCATGAATTTACTTCCAATAATATTCTAACTGGGCTCCCTTATTCCTCAGTTAAAACTATAATCTTGAACTCATCCATAACCTATTCCCGCATCTGACTTTCTATTACTTATACTTTATGGCAGCCATAAGTCTAGCTTAGTCAACAGCTTTGGAGCTCCATGCTTTCCAGGTTTCATGTTTTCAACATCTACCTTTCCTTTCATTATTTACTATTTTCTAGTAAATGAGGGTTGTGTGTTAACATGCAAAACAAAAAACGAACAAAAGCCAACAGGCTTTCTGAGTACAGACATCAAGTTGAAAAATTATGAATGCTATTTCTCAAAATGAAATTGAAAACTTCTGTGCCATAGTAAGATAGGTTATTGGAAATAGGAAAAAAAAAGTCATGTTACGATTGATGAAAACAATGTAGAATACCTAAATCAAGCTAATTAACATATTAATCACCTCAAATACTTATAATTTTTTGTGGTGAGGACATTTGAAATTTGCTGTCAGCAATTTTGAAATAAATATATAATACACTATAATTAATGATATTCACCAAACTGTGCAATACATCTCCAACAAAACCTAATTCCTTTTGTCTGCCTGAGACTTCGTACCCTTTAACTATCACCTCTGCATTTCTCCAGCCTCTGAAATCACCATTCTACTCTCTGCTTCTACGAATTAACTTTAGATTCTGCTATAAGAGAGAATATGTGGTATTTGTCTTCCTGTGCCTGGCTTTTTCACTTAGCATAATGTTCTCCAATTCCATTAATTTTGTCACAAATGACAGGGCTTTCCTTTTTGTAAGGTGTTTCATTGTGTCTATATACAAAATTTTCTTTATCAATTCATCCATTGATTAACACCTATGTGGATTCAATTTCTTGGCTATTGTAAATAATACTGCAATAAATGTAGAAGTGGAGATGTCTCTTTGACAAACCAATTTCAAATCTTCTGGGTAAATATCTGGAAGTGAGAGCGCTGGATCCTATGGTAATTATATTTTTTGGAACTTACTAGTTTTACATAATAGTTGTACTAGTTTACATTCCCACCAACAGTGTAAAAGGGTTCACTATTCTTCAGATCTTTTCCAACACTTGTTACCTTTCACCTTTTTGATATTAGCCATTCTGAAAGGTGAGAAGTGAAATTTCATTGTGTTTCTAATTTGCATTTCCCTAATCATTAGCAATATTGAACATTCTTTTTCATATAACTGCTTGCCATTTGTATGTTTTCTTTTGAGAAATGCCTACATGGGTCCTTTGCCAATTTTTTAATTGGGTTATTTGTTTTGTTGCAATTAAGTTATCTGAGTTCCTTACACATTTTAAATATTAACCCCTTAACAGATGTATGGCTTGCACATATTTTCTCCCAAATCATAGGTATCTCTCTTCACACTCTTCATTGTTTCCTTTTCTGTGAAGAAGCTTTTTAGTTCAATGTTATCCCATTTGTCTATTTTGGCTTCTGTTGCCTGAACTGTTGGGATCAAATTCAAAAAAATTATTGTCCAGAAAAGTGTTGTGTAGTTTTACCCTTGTGTTTTCTTCCAGTAGTTTTACAGTTTCTGGTCTTATATTTAAGTCTTCAATTCATTTTGAGTTTATTTTAGTATTTGGTATGAAATAAGCTTCCAATTTCATTCTTCTGTATGTAGATATCCAGTTTTCCCAGTACTCTTTATTGAAAGGACTATCCTTTTCCCACTGTGTATTCTTGACACTTTTGTGGAAAATCAATTGACCATACATGTATAGTTCATTTCTGGGCCCTTTATGCTCTTCTATCTGTTAATATATCTATTTTATGCCAGTACCGTGCCGTTTTATTTACTGCTTAATATACTATTGATTTGTAATATAGATTAAAAGTAGGTAGCATGATGCTACCAGTGTTTTCTGTTTGCTTATGATTGCCTTGGCTATTAGAATTTTTTTGTTGTTATTGTACCATATGAATTTTAGCCTCATTTGTTCTATTTCCATGAAAAATGACATTGGAATTTTGATAGGGATTGCACTGAGTCTATAGATCGTTTTGGTTAGTATAGACATTTTATCAATATTAATTCATTCAACTCATGAACATGAGATACCTTTCCATTTATTTGTGTCTCTTCAATTTCTTTCCTCAGTATCACAGTTTTCAGTGTGGAAGTCTTTAACCACCTTGGTTAAATTTTAAGTATTTTATTTTTTGCAGCTAGTATAAATGGAATTATTCCCTATATTTTTTTTTTCAGATAGTTCATTGTTAGTGTATAGAAATGCTATTGATTTTTATGTGTTGATTTCGTATCTTTCAACTTTACTGTATTTGTTTATTGGTGTACTATTAGTTTGTAAGTGTTTTGTAGTAAAATCTTTAGTGTTTTCTGTATATAAAATTATGTCAGCAAAAAGTGACAATTCTGCTTCTTCCATTCCTATTTGGATGCCTTTTGCTTCTTTCTCTTGCCTAATTGCTCTGGCAGACTTCTAATATTCTGTTGAATAGAAATGACAAGAGTAGGCCAGGCGCGGTGGCTCAAGCCTTAATCCCAGCACTTTGGGAGGCCGAGACGGGCGGATCACGAGGTCAGGAGATCGAGACCATCCTGGCTAACACAGTGAAACCCCGTCTCTACTAAAAAATACAGAAAGTAGCCGGGCATGGTGGCCGGCACCTGTAGACCCAGCTACTCGGGAGGCTGAGGCAGGAGAATGGTGTAAACCCGGGAAGCGGAGCTTGCAGTGAGCTGAGATCCGGCCACTGCACTCCAGCCTGGGTGACAGAGGGAGACTCCTTCTCAAAAAAAAAAAAAAAGAAAAGAAAAAGAAAAGAAAAGAAATAAAGAAATGGCAAGAGTGGGCATCCATGTTTTCATCCAGATCTTAGAGGAAAGCCTTTCAATTTTTCAAGGATATTAGCCTGTAATTTTCTTTGCTTGTAATATCCCTGTCTGACTTTGATAGCAGGATAATGTAAGCCTCCTGATACGAGTTTAAAAGTATTCATTCCTTGTTGGTGTTTCTGGAAGAGTTTAAAGAGGATTGGTATTATTTCTTCATTAAATGTTTGGTAGAATTCCGTAGTGATGCTATAAGGTCCTAGACTTTTTTTGGTAAGAGAGTTTTAACTTATGATTAAATCTCCTTACTACGTTTTGGTCTGTTCAGATTTTCTATTTCATCATGATTCAATGTTGTTAGGTTGTATGTGCCTAGGAATTTATTCATTTCTTTTAGTTTCCTGAATTTGTTGACATATAATTGTTAATAATAGTATCTTATGTTTCTTTGTATTTCTATGGTATCATTTGCAATATCTTCTCAATCATTTCTGATTTTGCTTGAATATTCTGTATTTTTTTCTCATTACTCTAGCTAAAGGTTTGTCCATTTTGTTTATCTTTTCGGAAAATCAGTTCTTAGTTTCATTGATCTCATAAGGTTTTTCTGTCTTTGATTCATTTATTTCTGCTCTGATCTTTATTATTTCCTTTCCTTCTCCTAACTTTGGGCTTAGTTTGCTCTTTTTCTAGTTCCTTGAACAGCAACATTAAGTTGTTTATTTGGGATCTTTCATTTTTTATGTGGGCATTTATTAAACAACTTTACTCTTAGAACTGCTTTTGTTGGACCCCACAGGTTTTGATATGTTGTGTTTCCATTTTCAATTGTCTCCAGATATTTTAAATGTATCTATTAATTTATTCATTGACCCATCGGTTGTTCAGGAGAGTTATTTCATTTCCACGTATATGTGAATTTCCAATTTTTGTGTGTGTTATTGATTTGTAGTTTTGGTCCGGGCATGGTGGCTCACTCCTGTAATCTCATCACTTTGGGAGGCCAAGGCGGGTGGATCACCTGAAGTCGGGAGTTCAAGACAAACCTGGCCAACGTGGTGAAACCCTGTCTCTACTAAAGATACAAAAATTAGCTGGGCGTGGTGGCAGGTGCCTGTAATCCCAGCTACTAGGGCAACTGAGGTGGGAGAATCGCTTGAACCCGGGAGGCAGAGGTTGCAGTGAGCCACGATTCCACCACTGCACTCCAGCCTGGGCGACAGAGCAAGACTCTGTCTCAAAAAAAAAAAAAAAAAAAAGAGATTTCTAGTTTTATACAATTGTAGTTGGAAAAGATACTTGATATGATTTCAATCTTACATTTGCTAAGTCTTGTTTGTGACCTAATACATAATCTGTCCTAGAGAATGTTCCACATGTGTTTGAGAAGAATGTGTATTCTCTTGCTGTTGGATGGAATGTTCTGTATATGTCTACTAGGGTTTTTGGTCCAAGTGCTGTTGAAATCCAATGCTTCCTTCTTCATTTGCTGACTGAATGATTTGTCCATTGTTAAAAGTGAGGTATTTGGCCGGGCGCGGTGGCTCAAGCCTGTAATCCCAGCACTTTGGGAGGCCGAGACGGGCGGATCACGAGGTCAGGAGATCAAGACCATCCTGGGTAACACAGTGAAACCCCGTCTCTACTAAAAATACAAAAACTTAGCCGGGCGAGGTGGCAGGCGCCTGTAGTCCCAGCTACTCGGGAGGCTGAGGCAGGAGAATGGCGTGAACCCGGGAGGCGGAGCTTGCAGTGAGCTGAGATCCGGCCACTGCACTCCAGCCTGGGTGACAGAGCGAGACTCCATCTCAAAAAAAAAAAAAAAAAAAAAAAAAGTGAGGTATTAAAGTCCTCTAGTATTATTGTATTGTAATCTATCTCTCCCTTCAGATGTATTACTATTTGTTTTATATATTTAGGTGTTGGATATTGAGTATGTGTATATATAGATGTATACACACATGTATGTATTTACAAGTGTTATACCCTTTTGATGAGTCAACTTCTTTGTCATAATATAATGTTCTTATTTGGCTCTTCTAACATTTTTGACTTAAAGTCTATTTTGTCTGATGTAAGTATAGCTACCTCTGTTCTTTTTTGTTTCAATTTGCATAGAATATTTTTTGTCGTCTCTTCACTTTCAGTCTATATATGTCCTTAAAAGTATGATGAGTCTCTTGATGACTCTTGTAGGTAGCATGCAGTGGGTCTTATTTTTAAATCCATTCACTCATTCTATGTCTTTTTATTGAAGAATTTAAATCATTTACATTCAAATTAATTATTGATTGATGAAGACTTATTATTGCCATGTCATTAACTGTTTTCTAGGTAGTTTTGTAGATACTTTTTTTCTCTCTCTTGTCTTATTTTTTGGTTTGATGGTTTTTTATTACAGTATGCTTCGAACACTTTCTTTAAATTTGTTTTGTGCTTCTGTTGAAGATTTTTGTTTAGCTGTTACATGAGGCTTATTTCAGACCTCTTATAACAGTCTATTTCAAGTTGATAACTTGAATTGCTTACAATACTGTATACTTATATTTTCCCCCCCTTTTATGTTTTTGATTTCAGAATTTACATCATTTTGTAATGTGCACCTTTTTACAATTTATTGCAGGTATTGTTGTTCTTAACAGTTTTGTCTTTTAACCCTGAAACTAGTAATAAAATTGAGTTACACACAATCGTTAAAGTCCTGGAATATTCTGAATATGGCTCTGCCATTGAGTTTTATGCTTTTGTGTGTTTTATGTTATTAATTAGTAATGTTTTATTTAGCTTAAAGTGCTCTCTTTGACACTTCTTGTAATACAGGAAGTGGTAATAAACTCTCTTAAATTTCGTCTGAGAAACTTTTATTTTTCCTTCATTTCGGAAAGACAGTTTAGCTGGGAAAATATTCTTAGTTAAGTCTTTTCCACCAGCACTTTGAATATATTATCCTTCTGTCTTTTGCCCAAAATCTGCTGGTAGTCATATTGTGACTTATTTGAATACAATGTGTTTCTTATAACTTATTGCTCTCAGAAATTTTTCTTCTTAGATTTTTGATAGTTTAATTATTATATATCTTGTTGAACTCTTCTTTGGGTTGAATTTGATTGGAGACATCTGCATTTCCTATACCTGGCATCTTTTCCCAGATTAGGGAAGCTTTCAGTCATTATTTCTTATGATATTCTTTGTAGTCTTTTTTTATTTTTTTCTCTCCTTCTTTAACTGCTGTTTTGTGAAGATGTGATCTCTTGATACTGTCTCACAATTTCTGTCAGCTTTCTTTCTTCTTTTAAATTCCTTTTTTTCTCTTCTGACTGGAAAAGTTTAAATGTTCTATCTTCTAGCTAACTGACTTTTTTGTCTGCTTGATCAGTCTAATGTTGAAGCCTTCTACTTAATTTTTTCAGTTCAGTCATTGTATTTATCTTTAGGATTTCTACTTAAATGTTTTTTATTTCTTCGTCAAACTTCTTGCATTATTCATGTATTATTTTCCAAATTTTATTTTTCTATCCATATATTCTTATATTTCACTGAACATTAAAAGGATTATTCTGAATTCTTTATCGGTAATTTTATAGATCTCTATTTCTTTAGAGTCCATTATTTGGAGCTTTATCTGTTTCTTTGGGAAGAGCTATGATCCCCTGATTCTTGTCTTTTTGTGTTTATGTCTGCATATTTGAAGAGACAGCTATCTTTTCTGGCCTTTATAGGTGTTCTTTGGCAGGGAGAGATCTTCACTATTTAGTCTCAACTGTGATTCTATAAGGGGCATCTGGTAGTGACTTCAGTTAGGCAGGGATTACTGAGGGTTCTTTAGTTGGTTAGGTTGCTGCCTTTGTTCCGACATTAAGTGTAGCTGTTGGCTAGGCTCTGCTGTCTGGCCACTGGCTTCTGGTCATGTCAGTCACAGAATATATTCCCTGACTGTGTGACTCTGTTATTTAAAATCTTTGGTTGGGAAGAGTTATAGTCTATGTTCTGAGGTTAGGAAGAGTTGCTGTCTGGGATGGGTGGAACCAAAGGCTATGCTCCTTAGAAATGCATGGTTGAGGACTGCCTCCCTGTCTGGAAACAACCATGGGACAGGGTTTTTGCTGAGTGGAGCTGCTCTTTGACCTCCTGGGTCAAGCAGGTCTAGTCTCTACATATTTCCAAAATGCATGGAGTTGAGTGTTTCCCTGTCTTGGCTGTGTCATTGGGGTGGGCTCTGAAGGTTGGTATGTTGTCTAGGAAATCAAGCCAGGTTGAACCTCCCACTGTGCTTCTGAAGGAAACCAGCTCAGCTTTGCGGGTGACCTATGCAGTTGACTGGTATCTCTCAATGGGTACCACAGCTTGCAGGAACATAGAGGTACCACCAAAATCTGCACACTGGTCACTGAGAGCTCTGCCTTCTTTCTTTGTTTTTAATGGATCCTAGGTAGTATAGCTGTGCTATTGCTCTCAGTGTTCTCCCTGAGGTAAGACCAGAGTGGGCTTCCTAGGAAGCATCTTGGAATGCTAGGGAAGCTGGATGACCACCTCCAGTTCTCTATTCCCTCTGTAGAAACTGTGGACCCTGGGGAAATCTTCTCTGTGTGGCACTGTGCCAACTTTCAGGGGGTGGAGCAGGGATAGTGTGGTTAAAGCATTCCTATACTTACCCTAATAATTTGCTTCTTGTTTAGTTCTTTGGAACACATGGATGTCTCCAGCTTTTCAACTATTGGGATTTAAAAAAATGATATTCTGGTCTGTGGACAGTTGCTAGTTTAACTTTCTAGAGGAGGGGTTTGGAGAATGACACTTCCTATTTCACCATCTTGCTAATGTCACTCAAGCATGATTTCTTAGTCTTTCTGTGCCTGCCTCTCCCTAACAAAACACATGCTAAAAGAATGATAAATATGATACCAGGATAAATGAAAAAGAAGAAAATTATGTCAGAGGGAAAAAACAACTTTATCAGATTTCATAGCAAATTGTTACAATTGGTATCTAACTTCTTTATTTAGCCTTTTATATAATGTCAAACTCACTCTCCTGAGGAAAAGTAAGATTGTGCTTTTATCATTTAATATTAAGAATGCTCAACATTTTGTTTTACATAAATTTTAGTTTGAATGTTGATTAAATATTTAGGTGGTTGTTAAATTTGGTGTTAATTTGCAGGACTTCATTATTTCCAAGGCTTCTAAGATTTATATTGTGATTTCTGAATCAAAATACTAGCTAGTCTCAAAACCTTCAAGGACACTTAGCGATAGTTTGTATCAAGGAACACTAAATCTTTACTAGCAAAATTTCCCGCCCACTCAGTTAAAAACACCAGATGGCACTATTGAAAAGATGTGTGAAGAAATTGAGAGGGTGAGTATATTAAAGATTTTGATTAAAAAGTTTTAACCTTTACTTCAATCTGTATCTTAATGTAATCTTTTCCTATTAGAAAATCTGGATCTCAATATGATATCACCTCCTAACAAGTTATATATTAGCAGCAAGTTTAATTTTTTTAGTTTAGAATATAATTGACATAAAAGTTTACTTAGTTTTGATTATGTTTTCTGAGTTAATATTATTAGTATGTGTAAAGCTAAAAACAGTTGAATAATGAGCTTGAATATTTTAGTGGCCTTACCTTAATTAGGTCGAAAACGTAATGGTGGAGGGGGGAAATCATAAAGAAAGTAATTTCACAGCCAACCAGGCAAACACATTAAATACACAGTTTTATATTTTACTGCTCTATAATTTGTCCATTATTTTGTATACATGCATATGCATAATAATGAACAAATTTTAGAATAATAAAATATGAAAGTTATTAAGTTAACCAAAATGAAATAAGCAGAAACAGTTTCATAGTCATTTCAAAATTTATAAAGTACTGTTACCGTCCTGCCTTAGTAACCTTACCAGTCAAACCAGCTCTTTCTTTCATTTCATCCAAAGGGGATCAAGTGAGAATGTAGTATAGCAATGGTACTCCTATGAAAGGAAGAACAAGTCAAATAAACTTGGTGAGGGTGGGTGCTCAAAAGCCCAGTGAAATAGGAAACCCAGGTGATCAGTGGCAGTGGTGGAAATATCATTAAAACTGTAGGACATTCATGAGGAATGTGTTCTATTAATAGGGAAATCCCAGGAAATTATATGTTGCTGACTCCTTAAAAGGAGGAAATCAACTGTAGGAACACAAGTCTATCTCTTTCTCTTCTCTGTGCTTCTTTTCTTTCCTTTCTGCTTCTCTTTACAGGGCATGAATGAAAATTGGTTGGCAAGATACCAGGAAAAATTAGAATAAATGATCTGGACTAACTTGCAGAAAGAGGCCTTGGTAAGAACCAAGACTAGCTGATTTTTCATACCTCTTCTGAAAGCTGTCAAGCATTTTCCATAGTGCAAGAGCTATTAATTTAGCTAAATCAGCTAAATTGCCAAGTTTATTGTGTTAGTGTCCCTCTTCTCTTTCTGAGTGCCTCTCCTACTTCCCCTTTTGATTCTCTTTATATTCTCTTCTCTTCTCTTCCAGGCAGCAAAGGTCAAAACCTGCTAACTCACAGTTCTGACTTTTCCCTGATAAATTTCTTTTTTTTTTCCCCCAACAACAAAACTAAGTGTCTGTATAGGAGTTATCAGCATTGCTAAACTAAGAAAATTCACTTTAGGGTATAAACATATGTCCCTTCCATCTTAGAGGCATATGTGTTTCTACCCACTTCTTTGGTTTACTCCCATTTACCTAGTTAAAAGAAACAAAATCAACATCAAAGCCAAATAAATATTTTCACGGTCTGTGTTTCTTACTCTTGATATTGTTCTCTGGTTGCAAATGATGGTAAAAGCTATTGATGAGGCGGGTGGTGGTAGTAGGACTATTTGTAAAATGAATGAGTACAATAATCCAGGAACTTTAAAGCACTGAAATTTATGACAGGGTGGGTAAACATGAATAAGAGATTTTGCACTGCCAAAGTTTGGCAATTGTAAGTTCTGTATTATAGCTCTGACCAAAAGATAAAGCCAAAAGATTTACTTTGACTAGGAGATAAAGCCAAAAAATATATCCTAAACATTGTCTTATTGAAATCAGAGACCTCTCCATACTAAAACAAATAATTATTCTATTATTCAAGGAGCAAAACCAAAATAAAATTATCCTACACAAAGAAAGTAGTAGGCAGATCTTGGGTAACATTGATAAGAAATGTTACAGAGAAAGAATTTTATAAATAATACATTTACATTTGATTTTTCCTCAACATTTAAAAAAAGAAGGAATTTTCAGGGCATTAAAACAAGAAGCCCGTTAATTCACTTTTTTATTCATTAAAACACACAGAACTTATGAAAACTTCTTATGCGGTAGGTAGCATCTGATAGTTGGGTTAGCCATGTGGCCCATCTCAGGCTACTACCTCACCCTGAGGTGGAAATAGACATAAAATGGAAATATACAAAATAATAAAAAGAAAAATTGTCTTATGCCCTTTAAAATATGTTAAAAGTTTAACAAGTTTAAATAAACAGAGTATTAATAAAAAGAAATTTGGTTATAAGTGACAGAATTATAGAGAAATGGTCAGAGTCAGACCTTAGCCATTCACCTCCAAGAACTCTCCAAGCAGAAAGAATTCCTGTGCCAAGTACTTGAGCTGTCCAGTCTGGTGCCTGATATTTGTCTTTTTGTGGGAAAAAATGTATGTTCTGATGCTTTTAAACATTTATCTCAAATAATCAATATTTCTGTTGTGATTCTTCTTTAAGCATGGAGAAAGTCCCTGTTCATAATGTTACTTTTTCTATAATTTGCTTACAGGGAGAGAATGCACTGGTTGGAGGACTTGAAGTGTCGGAATCTTTTAGCATTTATACTTATCAGTATAAACTATTAAAAATGGCATTTTAATTTCTTTATATTTGTCTTACGAGCCTTATCTGAATGACTCAAACTCAAGTCTGATTAAGTCTGAAACACCTAAGGTGACACTTTTAGACTGTGTTCTAGGGAGTACAACTGTTCCAACAGTTGTAAAGGGATATTTTTAAAATAAACATTTTGTGCTCAGATAAATGTGGAACTGAGTTCAAATTCAGACTGTATCTACTCACTAGCTATATGACCTGCATCGAATAGTTAACCGCCCTCTCCCCTTTTTTTGTGAGCTGGGGTTTCACCCTGTCACTCAGGCTGGGGTGCAGTGACTGATCCTGGCTCACTGTAACCTCCAACTCAAGCGATCCTCTCACCTAGCCTCCTACGTAGCTAGCAGCACAGGCACATACTACCACACTGGGCTAATTTTTTGTGTTTTTGGAAGTGATGAGATTTTGTTGTTGCCCAGGTTGGTCCTGAACTCCTGAACTCAAGTGATCTACCCGCCTCGGCCTCCAAAAATGTTGGGATTACAGGTGTGAGCTACCATGCCTGGCCAACCCTTTCATAATCTGTAAAAATTCCCTTTTTAATAATTATATCTACATAAGAGAGTTTTGAACTCTAAATGACAAAATCAAGGTAAAGTACTCATCACTGTATAGCACTAAGGGCTCAGTAAATAGCAGCTAGTAGCCATAGCAATAATAGAAAAAAATAGCCTTTAAATTACCATATCTATGTCATCATGTCAGAAGTCATTAACATTCTTTTTCATCATTAATGCAGCATTACATAAGATTTTGTTCATTTGTACTTAATATCCTTTATGTAGATTGGAAACTAATGTTAAGCTAATTTCTGGAAATTTTTTTTCAATGACAGGTTTCTATTCATCATTAAAAGACCTTCAGGCAATTAACAAGAGACATGAATGAGGATGAAAGCAATGGTATAAAACATGTTCATAAGTATATAAAGGAAACATGACTCATTGAGAAAAGTAAATACAACTCCATTGACTAAATTCTCGTGATAAAACTAACTGATAATGATAAAAGAAATCCAGAGTCACATAACAATATTTATTAGGGAAACTGTACATTCAACTAGTGATAATTAAAGCAAAATATTAACAGAAAAATATGGGCAAGGATTATGGTTTCTGAATATTGGAATTAGAAAAGCTAAAATATCCCATGCAAAACATTTATTTCGAATTAAAATTTTCTATAATAACAAACTAGTTTGCATTTCAAACAATTACTGATAAATATTTCTCCATTAGTAGGTCCTATAATTCATTATATGAATTGATAAATATAGTTACACAGTCAAATATGAAAAGTTTGTCACTTTTCTTATTTTTTATGCCCTCTATTTGTTCACATCAATGAATATAAAGAAAAATGTAATGTGTTAATTTTTTTCAGACAGGGTCTCACTCTGCATCCAGGCTGGAGTGTAGTGGCATGATTATAGTTCACTGTAGCCTCAACCTCCTTGGCTCAAATGATCCTCCCTTCTCAGTCCCCTGAGTAGCTAGGACTACAGGCATGCACCACCATGCCCAGCTAATTAAAAAAATACGTATGTATATATAAATCATGTCTTGCTATGTTGCTTGGGTTGATCTCAAACCTCTGGACTCAAGCAATGCTCCTGTCTCAGCCTCCCAAAGTGCCAGGATTACAGGTATGAGCCGCCACACCCAGCCTAATATGTTCAATTATTCTGAATTGTAACACTTATAACCAACATGTAAAACAATAAAAAAGTACATTTACTTTAATCAAACATTACAAAAACACAACATTATATCTATATCTTGATCTATATATTATACAAGTTAGTATGAAAGGTATCAAAATCACAATAGTAACAAATTACTAAAGTACATGAGCAGACAGTATTGTCATGAAGAAATATAATAAGTAAACAAACAGGAAAATATTTTTAACTTCATGATATCAAAAAACTAAAGCAAAAATAAGACTTTAACTTTGTTTATAAAATCAGCAAAGTTAATTTAAACTTCTAGAGTAGTAAAACTCCATGTTTGACAGGTAGACTAGAAAGAACATTGGTTTTGGTGTTTGACAAAAAATTTTGGATTTGAATCCTAGATCTCTCAATTGCCAGGTGATTTAAAATAAATTCTTAATATGCCTGAGTCTCTTATTTTTTTTTTTCCTTTGGGCAAACCTGGGGATAACAGTATTTTCTTTTGGGATTGTGAAGAGGCGAATAAAATAAGGATTATTTATGTTTTTTCTCCATAACGATTACAAGTATCTGACATATAGCTGACACTTGAAATTTGTTAAACTAATAAACAAATTTTTAAAATGTAATGTGTTGTTTGTTTGTTTTGAGATAGGGTCTCACTCTGTTTTCCAGGCTGGCGCACAGTGGTGCTATTATGGCTCAATGCAGGTTCAACCTTGTTCTGAAGACTGATGTCTGTGGCTACCCAAGATTCATATGTTGAAACCTACTCACCAATGTGTTGGTATTAAGAGGCGAAGTCATTGTGTTGCAGTTGCATCGTTAGAGCAGAGCCCTAATAAACTGGATTATTGCCCTCCTGAAAGAGAACATAGTGAGCTGCCTTGCCCCTTCTACCATTGGCGGGTGCAGAGAGAAGACACCATCTATGAACCAGGAATTGAGCCCTTACCAGACACAAATCTGCAGGTACCATGATCTTGGACTTCCCAGCCACCAGAACTGTGAGAAATAAATATTTGTTGTTTGTAAGCCTCCTAGTTTATTGTTGTCATAAATCTGTTTAATATAGTTGCTGACTTGGCATCAATTTATAGACCCGACATAAGTTGTTTGAAACTTAGTTGTACTACATCACCTTTGGCCTAGTTAAAACTTACCCTCCCAATGTGGTTGTTTAAGATATGCCTTCCTGGGCCAAGCACAGTGGCTCACACCTATAATCCCAGCACTTTGGGAGGCTGATGCAGGCAGATCATGAGGTCAGGAGATTGAGACATCCTGCCTAAGATTGTGAAACCCCGTCTCTACAAAAAATACAAAAAATTAGCCAGGCGTGGTGGCATGCGCCTGTAGTCCCAGCTACTCAGGAGGCTGAGGCAGGAGAATCGCTTGAACCCAGGAGGTGGAGGTTGCAGTGAGCTGAGATCGCACCACTGCACTCCAGCCAGGGTGACAGAGCAAGACTCTGTCTCAAAAAAAAAAAGATATGCCATTCTCAATTTCTCATCTCACTGATCCAAAACCCAACATATTCCACAGCTGCTGACAATGGTAAAACCTAATGGTCAATACCAGAGTCATGCAAACAAATTCTCCTAGAATGTGTTTTCCTTAAACTAGCCAATCCATAACCCCATTGGAAAACCTACGACATAATGTAAACTTTAATAAAGGCATAGCCCTATAGGTTCTCTCTCTCTCTTTTTCCTTTCTCTTTCTCTCTCTCTATCTCCCTTTGTTCACCTGCTGGTTAAGTTTCTTTCAGCTCCAGATTTCCCACCAGCCCCTATTTGTACCCCTAACCTCTCTTAGACTTGAGAATGATAAATTTCTTCCATTATATGCATTTTGGTTTCACTCCCTTATTGTGTCTTACCTAACAGACCCACCGACTGTAACTCTCTACTTGGTCAGTGCTCTCTTAGAGGGTAGATAATCTGGCTTATGGCCACTCTCCAGAGAGAGACCTTAAGACCAAATTAGAAAGAAATCATAACCAAAAAAATCACAATGAGGGTATTTTGTTATAGCAGCTCAAATGAACTAAGACAGATCAATAAATGGATGAACAAACATGAAAAATGGCTATAAGAGCAATAACCAAAAATATATCCCACAAATATTTATTCCTATCTCTTTTTTTGGAAATGCTGAAATACAACTTTATATTGCCAAAGACAATGTAAACCAATTCGACCTTTTTAGAAATTAATTTGGAAACTTATACTTTGTTATAAAGTTGTTTGAAGAAACATACAACTTTAAAAACCCAACAATCCTTTCTTTAGGAACTTTTACTTAAATGTTATTCTAAATAAGGCAAACACAACCCAACATCCCATGATTCACAAATTTTTCATATGAAGTATAAAATGAATGAATTTTTCCAAGATCACACATCCAATCACACTTCCACAGAGGAGATTACTGTTAACAGTTTGTGATGTTCTTCCAGTCTTTAAGAAAAATCTCATAAAACATGTTGATTAAAACCATCAGGGTATGGCTGAGGTGGGCGGATCACGAGGTCAGGAGATCTAGACCATCCTGGCTAACACAGTGAAACCGCGTCCCTACTAAAATACAAAAAATTAGCCGGGAGTGTTGGACGCCTGTCGTCCCAGCTACTAGGGAGGCTGAGGCAGGAGAATGGCATGAACCCGGGAGGCGGAGCTTGCAGTGAGCCGAGATCGCACCAGTGCACTCCAGCCTGGGTGACAGAGTGAGACTCCATCTCAAAAAAAAAAAAATCATCAGTGTACACAATTGCATATGTTCTAAATATATGATAATTGGTAGAGTTGTATGTGTATATATAGGAATATTTTTAAATCAGCAAATAAAATATTTGCAATAAGTATTTGGATTATGTTGATTTCCAAGCTTCGATGTAATTACAATGATTCAATAAAGCTGTATTCTGTACAATGAAACAATTGCTTCCTGTGGACATGGCAAAAGGCTGAAATAAGAATTCAAGCAATATTGTTTAATGAGGAACTGTTTTTGCAATTGTTATGTAACACACACACACACACAAAGACCAGCATACTTTTGAGGATTTAACAAATAAAGAGTATAGCCTTAGTTTGTAAACTTAGAGCAAATTTATATTATCCAGCACAATGCTTACATTCAGATTATCTAAAACCATTATCAGATATCAGTATCTGATGAGTCATTCTTCATATGAATATTAAGATAATCACATCAACACTGAATTATACAATACTGTCAGGGTAATATACTTTAAATAATATGCCAAACTTGTATGACATCAGAACGTCCTTACTGTTTGGATAAATTTGAGCCACCATAATTTAAAAAAATGTTATCCAAGAGGTGAATTCTAGCTGTACAATGCTGGAAAACAACAGATGAACAAACCATAAAAACAATAGTATTTATACAAGATGTCAGACAACTTATAAAATAAAAAGTAAGGTAAACACGTCCACAGCTCCAACCAGTAAACATTATCGATTCAACTCTAAAAATATTTCAGCAGGGTCCAGTGGCTCACGCTTGTAATCCAGCACTTTGGGAGGCTGAGGCGGGTGGATCACCTGAGGTCGGGAGTTTGAGACCAGCTTGACCAACATGGAGAAACCCCGTCTTTACTAAAAATACAAAATTAGCCGGACTTGGGTGGTGCATGCCTGTAATCTCAGCTACTCGGGAGGCTGAGGCAGGGGAATTGCTTGAACCCGGGAGCCGGAGATTGCAGTGAGCCGAGATCGCACCACTGCACTCCAGTCTGGGCAACAAGAGTGAAACTCCATCTCAAAAACAAAAACAAAAACAAAACAAAACAAAAAACATTTCTACATATCCTAGTTTGGAAAACATTCCTGGTCATATATTATACTCTTCAACCATGCTTATGCAATGTGTTTTATGACCATATATATTATCTAGGATGCTTTTGGCTAGAAGCAACTAAAAACAAACAATTATAGCTGGTTTAAACAGTAAGAAAATGTATTGGCTAACATAACTGAAAATCCAAAGAGAGAGCAGGATTTGAGCCAAACTTTGAGCCAGGCTAGAGGGTGCTACATACAAGTCCCTTCTGTTCACATTCCATCTATGAGAGCCAGTCAGCTGTTTATTCTGGCTGTAAGATGGGGCAAGGAAGAATAAGCCCTGGCTGAGTGACCAGCCATGGATTTAATTCTTTGTCCCTAAGGAGAAAGGGCAAAACTGATTTGAGAGGACAAATAGTCTCTGACACACTATTTATAAATACTAACATTTTTCATGTATTTTGTCACATATCTGAATGTGAGAAATCAACCCCACAGAGTTTAACATATGAAAAAAAAAATGAATGCAATATTGGATTATTGTTTGTTCTTTTTTGATTATATCAACTTAGATGTGATACTACTGATGAATAAATTCTGGTGAAAGAAATTAATATTATGTATGAAATCATTCAAAATTTTTTCCTCAAAATAAACTATTTTGTTTGAGATAGAGAGTCACATGCTGTTTTAAAAATTAAAATTCAATGGAGTCATCTTTTTTGTTCTTTTTATGTGTATATATATCTTTTCTTTTCAGTAGTTTTTGGGGAACAGGTGGTTTTTGGTTACATGGATAAGTTCTGTGGCAGTGATTTCTGAGATTTTGGTGCACTCATCACCGAGCGTACACTGTACCCAATGTGTAATCTTTTATTTCTCACCCCTGTCTCTTCCTACCCCCCGAGTCCCCAGAGTTCATTATATGATTCTTATGCCTTTGCTTCCTTATTGCTTAGATCCCACTTATAAGTGAGAATATACAATGTTTGGTTTTCCATTCCTGAGTTACTTCACTTAGAATAATAGTCTCCAACTCCATCTAGGTTGCTGTGTACACACACACGCATATATATATACACATACATATATGTACATATATACATGATGGGCATTTAGGATGGTTTCATATTTTTGCAATTGTGAATTGTGCTGCTATAAACAGGCAAGTGAAAGCATCTTTTTCATATAGGGTGACTTTTCTGTGAGTAGATACCTAGAAGTGGGAAGGCTGAATAAAATTGTAATTCTACTTTTAGTTCTTTAAGGAATCTCCATACTATTTTCCATAGTGGTTGTACTGGTTTACATTCCCACCAGCAGTATAAAAGTGTTCCCTTTTCACCACATCCATGCCAACATCAATTATTTGTTGATGTTTTAATTATGGCCATTCTTGCAGGAGTAGGGTGGTATTGCATTGTGGTTTTGATTTGTATTTCCCTAATCATTAGTGATGTTGAGCATTATTTCATATGTTTATTGGCCACTCGTCTACCTTTTTTTGAGAATTGTCTATTCATGTCCATTACCCACTTTTTGATGGGATTATTTGTTTTTTCTTGCTGCTTTGTTTGAGTTCCTCATAGATCCTGGATAGCAGTCCTTTAGTGGATGCATAGTTTGCAAATATTTTCTCCCACTCTGTGGGTTGTATGTTTACTTGCTGATTATTTCTTTTGGTGTGCAGAAACTTTTTGGTTTAATAAAGTCCTGTCTATCTTTGTTTTTGTTGCATTTGCTTTTGGGTTCTTAGTCATGAATACTTTGCCTAAGTCAATGTCTAGAAGAATTTTTCCAATGTTATCTTCAAAATTTTTATGGTTTCAGGTCTTAGATTTAAGTATTTGATCCATCTTGAGTTGATTTTTGTATAAGGTGAGAGATGATGATCCAGTTTCATTCTTCTACATATGGCTTGCCAATTCCCAACATCATTTGTTGAATAAGGTGTCTTTTCCCCACTTTATGTTTTTGTTTGCTTTGTCAAAGATCTGTTGGCTATAAGTGTTTGGCTGTATTTCTGGGTTCTCTATTCTATTTCATTGGTCTACGTGCCTGTTTCTTATACCAGTACCATGTTGTTTCAGTAACTATAGCCTTGTAGTATAGTTTGAAGTTGGTTAACGGGATGCTTCCAGATTTGTTCCTTTTGCTTAGTCTTGCTTTGGTTATGTGGGCTCTTTTGTGGTTCCACATGAATTTTAGGATTGTTTTTTCTAGTTCTGTGAAGAATAATGATGATATTTTGATGGGAATAGCATTGAATTTATAGATTGTTTTTGGTAGTATGTCCATTTCCACAATATCAATTCTACCCATCCATGAGTATGGGATGTGTTTCCATTTGTTCATGTCATCTATGATTTATTTATTTGTTTATTTATTTATTTATTTATATTTTTATTTTACTTTAAGTAGTGGGATACATGTGCAGAATGTGCAGATTTGTTACATAGGTATATATGTGCCATGGTGGTTTGCTGCACCT
This sequence comes from Macaca nemestrina, assembly GCF_043159975.1. Lineage (NCBI taxonomy): Eukaryota > Metazoa > Chordata > Mammalia > Primates > Cercopithecidae > Macaca > Macaca nemestrina. The sequence continues at coordinate 74,656,033 of NC_092127.1, read as the reverse complement.
ATCAACTTTTCATCTGGTTTTAAACCCCACAGGCATTAGGTATTTGTCCTAATGCTCTCCCTCCCCTTGCCCCTGACCCTCCCCCCGACAGGCTGTGGTGTGTGATGTTCTCCTCCCTGCGTCCATGTGTTCTCATTGTTTAACTCCCAGTTATGAGGGAGAACATGCGGTGTTAGTTTGCTGAGAATGATGGCTTCCAGCTTCATCCACATCCCTGCAAAGGACATGAACTCATTCTTTTTTATGGTTGCATAGTATTCCATGGGGTATATGTGCCATATTTTCTTTATCCAATCTATCATTGATGGGCATTTGGGTTTGTCCCAAGTCTTTGTTATTGTAAATAGTGTTGCAATAAAAGTACGTGTGCCTGTGTTCTTACAGTCAAATGATTTATAATCCTTTGGGTATATACCCAGTTACAAGATTGCTGGGTCAAATGGTATTTCTGGTTCTAGATCCTGGAGGAATCGCCACACTGTCTTCCATAATGGTTGAACTAATTTACACTCCTACCACCAATGTAAAAGTGTTCCTATTTCTCCACACCCTTGCCAGCATCTGTTGTTTCTTGACTATTTAGTAATCACCACTCTAGCTGGTGTGAGATGGCATCTCATTGTGGTTTTGATTTCCATTTCCCTAATGACTAGTGATTATGAGCTTTTTTTCTTATGTTTGTTGGCCACATAAATGTCTTCTTTTGAGAAATGTCTGTTCATACCCTTTGCCCACTTTTTGATGGGGTTGTTTTTTTCTTGTAAGTTTGTTGAACTTCCTTGTAGATTCTGGATATTAGCTCTTTGTTAGATGGGTAAATTGTAAACATTTTCTCCCATTCTATAGGTTGTCTGTTCACTCTGATGATAGTTCTTTTTGCTGTGCAGAAGCTCTTTAGTTTAATTAGATCCCATTTGTCAATTTTGGCTTTTGTTGCAGTTGCTTTTGGTGTTTTAGTCATGAAGTCTTTTCCATGCCTATGTCCTGAATGGTATTGCCTAGGTTTTCTTCTAGGGTTTTTATGGTTTTGGGTTTTATATTTAAGTCTTTAATCCATCTTGAGTTAATTTTTGTATAAGGTGTAAGGAAGGGGTCCAGTTTCTGTTTTCTGCATGTGACTAGCCAGTTTTCCCAGCACCATTTAGTAAATATGGAATCCTTTCCCCATTGCTTGTTTTTGTCAGGTTTGTTGAAGATCAGATGGTTATAGATGTGTGGTATTATTTCTGAGGTCTCTGTTCTGTTCCATTTTTTTATGGCTATTTTGGTACCAGTACCGTGCTGTTTTGGTTACTGTAGCCTTGTAGTATAGTTTGAAGTCTGGTGGCGTGATGTCTCCAGCTTTGTTCTTTTTGCTTAGGATTGTCTTGGTTATATGAGCTCTTTTTTGGTTCCATATGAAATTGAGTTTTTTCTAATTATGTGAAGATAGTCAATGGTAGCTTGATGGGAATAGCCTTGAATCCATAAATTACTTCAGGCAGTATGGCCATTTTCACGACATTAATTCTTCCTATCCATGACCATGGAATGTTTCTCCATTTGTTTGTGTCCTCTTTTATTTTCTTGAACAGTGGTTTGTAGTTCTCCTTAAAGAGGTCCTTCACATCCCATGTAAGTTGTATTCCTAGGTATTTTATTCTCTTTGTAGCAATTGTGAATGGGAATTCACTCATGATTTGGCTCTCTTTTTGTCTGTTGTTGGTGTATAAGAATGCTTGTGATTTTTGCACATTGATTTTGTACCCTGAGGCTTTGCCGAAGGTACTTATCAGCTTGAGGAGTTTTGGGGCTGAGACAATGAGGCTTTCTTTTTTTTTTCTTTTTGAAACTGAGTCTCACTCTGTCACCCAGGCTGTAGTGCAGTGGCACGATCTCTGCTCACTGCAACCTCTGCCTCCCGGGTTCAATCAATTCTCCTGCCTCAGCCTCCTGAGTAGCTGGGATTACAGGCACACACCACTACGCCTGGCTAATTTTTGCATTTTTAGTGGAGATGGGGTTTCGCCGTGTTGGGCAATCTGGTCTCGAATTCCTGACCTCATGATTCATCCACCTTGGCCTTACAAAGTGCTGGGATTACAGGTATGAGTCACCACACCCTGCTGACAGTGGGGTTTTCTAAATATATAATCGTGTCATCTACAAACAGAGACAATTTGACTTCCTCTCTTCCTCTTTGAATACCTTTATTTCTTTCTCTTGCCTGATTCACTTGGCCAGAACTTCCAGTACTATGTTGAATAGGAGTAGTGAGAGAGGGTATCCTCGTCTTGTGCCAGTCTTCAAAGGGAATGCGTCCACCTTTTGCCCATTCAGTAATATATTGGTGATCGGTTTGTCATAAATAGCTCATTATTTTGAGATATGTTTCATCAATACCTAGTTTATTGAGAGATTTTAGCATAAAGGGATGTTGAATTTTGTTGTTTTTTTGTCATTGGTTCTGTTTATGTGATGGATTACGTTTATTGATTTGCACATGTTTAACCAGCCTTGCATCCCAGGGATGAAGCTGCCTTGACCATGTTGGTTAAGCTTTTTGATGTGTTGCTGGATTCAGTTTGCCAACATTTTATGGAGGATTTTCACATGGATGCTCATCAGGGATATTGGCCTAAAGTTTTCTTTTTTTGTTGTGTCTCTTCCAGGCTTTGGTATCACAATGATGCTGGCCTCATAAAATGAGTTAGGGAGGAGTCCTTCTTTTTCTATTGTTCGGAATGATTTCAGAAGGAATGATATCATCTTCTCTTTGTACCTCTGGTAGCATTTTGCTGTGAATCAATCTGACCCCAGCCTTTTATTGTTTAGTAGGCTATTAATGACTGCCTCAATTTTAAAACTTGTTATTGGTCAATTCATTTATTCTCATTTATACTATGTCACCCATCAAAGGCTATTTTGACCTATTGTATTGAAAAATGAATAACAAAGGACAGTTAATTTTAATGACCATATCAATTGCTATTATATCTCCTAAAGGCAACTGTAATGAATGAATAGATGGCTTAGTGCAAAATAATAAAACTTGGAGGTAGGATATGAGGCAGAAATACAAGCAGGTGAGGAAACATTTCAGAGTAGGAGTCCTTTTCTTTGTCCCTCAAACCTAAGCACATAGACTCTTACTTCATCTAGTCATGTATCTGTTTTTCCTGGGAGAGCTACCTGACTTATTTAAGGTGGGCTAATGTCTCATGTCATCACTGTTACCTAGACTGAGCAAGCTGCAGGGACACAGCAACTTCATTAACCCCTGAGACATCCTCTGGAACTCTAGCCAGAGAAAGTCTCAGATGCCCAGATGGTTCTTTTGGTTAAGTGTAAAGGAAATAATGCTTTTGGGTTATGTTGAAATAAGCAACTGCCAAAAGGACAAAGCAATGACCTATTTATGACATTCTAATCCAGGCATATCTTTGGGCAAATGCTTGGATCAAAGATGTTCATTTAGGCACCGGCTGGGGCACAAAAGAATGTAAGTGATGCCTGCTTGGGAAGAAAATGGGAGGGTGTTTCCTGGTAAGGGAGGGAAGTTATATCATAGATTGAATTCAGAAACAGATGACTGACAAATAAGCTCTGGCATACATGGGCTTGTTAAATAAATGAGATGTATTATGCAATTTTTAAATAAAACGAGACACCAGATCACTAAGGAGAAGTTTATATAAAATAGAAGGTATGGTCATTTTGAAGCAGGTTCATTGTGTACCAGTTACAAACTTGTCTGAGTCCCATGAAACAGAACACTCACATATGTAACAAGTTACATGAAGATCTATTACTTACAGATAGGCAGCAAGGGAAAACAGATGCCTGGGATTCATTATGAGCTGGTCCCACAAGGTCTAGAAAGCTGTCTGGGGCAGATTAAGTTTCATCTGCAAGTGCCCCACTTGCATTGCAGCCTGGAAGGCAGTTTGCCTTGGATTTTATACTCCAGGGTTATAGGACATGCTAGGCTAAAGTGCTGAAGGACATCCTATTGTCAGGAGTACTGGAAGAGGGCCCAGGCTGTTTTGGCCAGTCCCACCCTATTTCAGGATGCTACATTTCCAGCACATTTCACAGTTATTCTTGAAAATTACAAGTGAGAAAGGAGGGAACCTGGGTTGCTCCAAGGTAAGCTGGAGAACTGTTCTGCAGTCATTATCTTGAAGATTAAATTTGATGAGATAGGACAAATATAATCATGTGATACAAAGAGACATGTAAAACCAACTGTAAGCCACTCTAAACTGAAAACTTCAGAAATGGCTTTTAAAGGAGTATTTACTGAAGTTATAAGAATCAGGGAGTCTCACTTGAGGTAATAATGTGATGGATGACAGGTGACTGATGTGACAGAGAGAGCCGCATTTTCAAAAATGCTACACTGACACCTGGCAATTGAATGGTCTAATAGAGACTGTGATATCACTATTTGACTTTTGTACTGTCAAAATTTCAATACAATGTATTGTAATGTAATGGACATAGAAATGGGAATCAGAAGACCCTTACATTTTAGAGTTATGGCAATTCACAGTCTCTCTGGTCTTGGGCAAAGGACTAAAGTGTCTAAGAGTCTTTCAGCTCTATAACTCTGTGATTCTGTGAGTACAATTTACCTGAAAGCACACCAAAAATATACTGGCATCAAATTATAGAATTTTAAATGAATGCTTTATTGTCACATAGTGAAATTTTTAAGAATGTGCTTTATCTGCATTTTTTTCCTCAAAAAGTTTCTAATAATAATTAGAGAGTTCTCTTGGTATTTTAATTTTTTTTACCCTTTGTCAAAACAAAACCAAGTATGCATTGCTACAAAATTAAAAAAAGTGGTGAATGGATGTTTGAAGCAATCTGAGTTGAGTCAGATCTTCATCTGTGTGAGTATATATACTGTGTAAGAAGTCGTGGACCACATGGAGAAATATAGCGATATTGTCCATTTCATTTTTCTACATAAAGATGCCTGTCTGATTAGGATAAGAGCCTCGTGTGGCTTACGTTTACTACGATAAGGAGAGCTCTGAGACTGGGCTGGGGTGCTCAAGCAGCTCTAGGGGACTACTACAGCCCTACAGGATGGAAATGGGTAGAGAATAGAGCTAACACCTGAGCACAATCTGCTTCCTCTTTGGCACATTATGACCACAGAGGCTTATTAGCAACAAAGGAAATAACAGGCAGGCACCTTGGGAATGAAATGACTTGCCACATACTTTATAACTGTTGTGGTTTGGCTATGTCCTTACCCAAATCCCACCTTGAATTGTAGTTACTATATTCCCATGTGTCATGGGAGGGGCCTGATGGGAGATAGTTTAATCATGGGGGGTGGTAATCCTCATGTTGTTGTCATGATAGTGAGTTCTTACAAGATCTGATGTGTTTTTGTTTGTTTGTTTTTTGAGACGGAATTTAGCTCTTGTTGCCCAGGCTGGAGTACAATGGTACGATCTCAGCTCACCACAACCTCTCCTTCCTGGATTCGAGTGATTCTCCTGTCTCAGCCTCCCGAGTAGCTGGCATTACAGGCATGCACTGCTGCGCCTAGCTAATTTTGTATTTTTAGTAGAGACAGGGTTTCTCCATGCTGACCAGGCTGATCTTGAACTCCTGACCCAAGGTGACCACCATCCTCGGCCTCCCAAAGTGCTGGGATTACAGGCGTGAACCACCGCACCCGGCCCCAAGATCTGATGGTTTTATAAGGGGCTTTTCCCCCTTTTGCACCGCACTTCTCCTTGCTGCTGCCATGTGAAGAAGCATGTATTTGCTTATCCTTTCACCATGATTGTAAGTTTCCTGAGGTCTCCCAGCCCTGTGAAACTGTGAGCCAATTAAACCTCTTTCCTTCATAAATTACACAGTCTCAGGTAAGTCCTTATACGATTGTAAGAATGAACTTATACAGTAAATTGGTACTGGAGTGGGGTGCTGCTGTAAAGATACCCAAACATGTGGAAGCGACTTTGGAACTGGGTAATAGGCAGAGGTTGGAGGAGTTTGGAGGGCTGAGAAGAAGACAAGAAAATGTGGGAATATTTGGAACTTCCTAGAGACTTGGAGTTCTCAGAAGACAGGAATGCATGGGTAAGATTGAAACATCTTAGAGACCTGGAGGGCTCAGAAGACAGGAAAATGTGGGAAAGTTTAGAACTTTCTAGAGATTTGTTGAATGATTTTGACCAAAATGTTGATAGTGATATGGACAATAAAGTCCAGGCTGAAGTGGTCTCAGATGGAGATGAAGAATTTGTTGGGAATTGAAGTAAAGGTTACTCTTTCTATGCAAAGAGACTGGCAGCATTTTGCTTCTGCCCTAGAGATCTGTGGAACTAAACTTGAGAGAAATAATTTAGGGTATCTGGTGGAAGAAATTTCTAAGTGAGAAAGTGTTCAAGAGGAAACAGAGCATAAAAGTTTGAAAAATTTGCAGCCTAACAATGTATAGAAAAGAAAAACCAATTTTCTGGGAAGAAATTCAAGCCAGCTGCATACATTTTCATAAGTAATGAGGAGCCAAATGCTAATCACCAAGACAGTGGAGAAAATGTCTCCAAGGTATGTCAGAGACTTTCAGTTATAGTTTATTTTCTAATACAATAGACTAAAGGTGAAAGATTAAACACAATATATTCTATGCAAAAGAGAGCAGGAGTGGTTATACTTCTATCACACAAAATAGACTTTAAGTCAAAAACTGTAAAAAGAGACAAAGAAGGTTGTTATATAATGAAAGAGGTGTTAATTTATCAAAAGGATATAAAAAATGTGACTATATATTCACCCAACACTGAAACACCTAAATATATAAAGCAAGTATTAATAGATGTTCAGGGAGAAAGACAGCAATACAATAATGGGAGGGAATATCAATACGCCACTTTCAACAGTTGACATATTATCCAGATAGAAAATTAATAAGGAAACACTGGACTTAAAGTATGTTAGACCAAATGAAACTGACAGATGTGTGTATAAAGAACAATCTATCAACAGCAACAGAAAGTAAATTTTTCTGAAGCACACACAGAACATCCTCCATGATAGATCTATGTTGGGCTCCAAAATAATTCTTAATAAATCCAAAAAGATTTAAATCATATCAAGGATCTTTTCCAAGCCAAATGGTATGACATTGTAAATCAATAACACAAGGAAAGTTAGAAAATTCACAAACACATGGAAATTAAACAACACTCTTTCAAACAACCAATGGGTCAAATAAGAAATCAAAAGGAAAATAAAAAAAAAAAAAAATCCTGAGACAAAATGGAAACACAACATATCTAAACTTATGAAATACAGCCAAAAACTGTTCTAACAGGGAAATTTATACTGATAAAGAAAGACAAAAGAAATATCTCAAATATACAATTTAACATTATGCCATAAGGAATAAGGAAAAGAAGAATAAACCAAGTCCAAGTTTAGCAGAGGGAAGAAATAAAAAAGATTAAAGTAGAAATAAATGAAATAGACTAGATAAAATGAACAAAACTAAGAATTGCTGTTTTAAAAAGATACAATTAACAACCCTTTAGCTATACTCAGAAAAATAATAGATGACCAAAATAAAATCATAAATGAAAGAGCTGATATTACAACTGATACCATCATCATAGAAAACTACTAGGAAAAATTATATGACAACAAATTGGGTGACATGGAAGGAGTGGATAAATTACTAAATGTATAACTACCAAGACTTAATCATAAAGAAAAAGAAACTCAGAATAGACCAATAATGATTAAGGAGACTGAATCAGTAATAAACATCTCCCATCAAATAAAAGCCCACAGCCTGATTACTTCACTGATGAATTCCACCAAACACATAGAAATAATTAATGTCAGATTTTCTCAGACTCTTCCAAAACATGGAAGAGATGAGAACACTTTCAAACTCGTTTTACAAGGTCTGCATCACCTTGATATAAAAGCCAGAAAAGTACAAAAAAGAAAATACAGGCCAATGTTTGCGATAAAAATAGATAGAAAAATCTTCAACATAACAGTAGCCCACCTAATTCAATAGCACATTAAAAAGATCATGTACTGTGATCAAAAAGAATTTATACCTGGGAAGCAAGGATGGTTCAACATATGCAAATCAAAAATATCATACACTTTTTTTGTGATGTACTACATTAAAAGAAAGAAGAATAAAAATCATATTAATAGATGCAGAGAAAATATTTGACAAAATTCAACAACCCTTCATGAAAAAACTCTCAGGAAACTAGATACAGAAGATTTGTAGCTAAATGCCATAAAGGTCAAAAATCACAACTAACATCATATTCCATGTTGAAAAGTTAGAAGACTTTTTTCTAAGATCAAAACAAGTCAAGGATGCCCATTATCTCACTCTCACCACTTCTATTTAACTGGATGTCCTAGTCAGAGTAATTAGGCAAGAAAAAAAAAAAAAAGAAACATATGTAATTCAGAAATAAAATAATGATCTCTGCTTGCAGATGACATGATATTATATATACAGAAAACCCTCAAAAATCTATGAAAAATTGTTAGAACTATCAAATTAATTAATAACATTTCAGGATACAAAATTGATATATACAAAAATCAGTTGCATTTCTGTACTATCAACACATGCTCTGAAGAATAAATTAGAAAACAATTCCCTTTACAATGGCATAAAACAGAATAAAAGACTTGGAAACACATTTAACAAAAAGTTGATATTTCTGTAATTGAAAGCTATGAAACATTAACAAAAGAAATTTAAGATGACACAAATAAATAAAAAGATATTCCATGTTGATGAATTGGAAGAATCAATATCTCAAAATGTCCCTACTACCCAAATTGATCTATATATTCAATGCAAACCCTATCAAAATTAAAATGGCATTTTTATAGAAATTTTTTTTAAATTTTAAAATTCATATGCAACACAAAGGATCCTAAATAGCTAAAGCAATCTTCAGCAAGTAGAACCAAGCTGGAGATATCAATATTATACACCCTGATTTCAGATTACATTACAAAGCCATAGTAATCAAAGTAATATGGCAATTGTAGTGTGTGTGTGTATATATATATGTATATACAGTCAATAATCTTTAAGAAAGGCACCAATAATACACAATAAAAGAAAGGATAGCCTCTTCAATAAATGGTGTTGGGAAAACTGGATATCTGCATGCAAGATATAAAACTGAGTCCTTCTTTTATACTATACACAAAATAAACAAAAATGCATTAAACATTTAAAATTAATACCGTAAACTATAAAACTCCTAGATTTAAACAAAGGAGAAAAACTCCATGACATTGATTTTAGCAATTAGTTTTGTATATGACATCTCAAAGTACAGGCAACCAAAGCAAAAATAAACAAATGGGACTTGTATCAAATTTAAAAGTTTTAGTATAGTGAAGGAAACAATCAACTAAATGAAATTCCAACCTATTAATGGGAAAAATATTTGCAAACCATATATCTGATAAGGGGTTAACATCCAAAACATATAAGAAACACATGCAGCTTAAGAACAAAAAAAGCCAAACAACTCAATTAAAAATAGGCAAAGAAGTTCAATAGATATTTTTCCAAAGAAGAAATACAAATGGTCAGCAGGTACATGAATAGGTACTCAACATCACTAATCATCAGGGAAATAAAAATCAAAACTACAATGAGATATCACATCACACCTGTTAGCATAGCTATTGCCAAAAAGTCAAAAGATAAGTGTTACTGAAGGTGGAGGAAAGGAAACACTTGTGCATTGTTAGTGGGAATGTAAATTGGCATAGCCATTCTAAAAAACAGTATGGAAGGTGCTCAAAAAATAAAAAAAATAGTGCTATCATATGATCCAGCAATGCTGCTTCTGGGCATATATTCAAAGGAAATAAAATCACTATCTCAGTGTGACAGCTGCACTCTTATGTTCATTGCAGCATTATTTACAATAGCCAAGATATGAAAACAACCTGTCGATGGATGAATAAAGAAAATACACATGTATACAATGGAAAATTGTTCTGCCTTAAAAAAGAACGCAAATCTGACATTTGCAACAACATGGATGAACCGGGAGGACATTATGCTAAGTGAAATAAGTAGAACACAGAAAGACAAATCCTCCATGGTCTCACTTGTATGTGGAATCTAAAATAGTTAAACTTATAGAAATGGAGAGTACAGGGTGGTTACTGGGGGGGCAAAGGAAATGGGGAGTTGTTAGTGAAAGATTGCAAACTTACAGCTATGAGTAAGTTCTGGTGACCTAGATTATAGCATGGTGACTATAGGTAATAATAGTGTATTATGTATGTGAAGTTTGCTTATAGTAGATCTTAAATATTCTCATCACACACATACACACTTTAACACACATATGAAGTTATGTGAAATGATGTTATGTTAATTAGCTTAGCTGTAGTAATCATTTTACCATGTATATGTATATAAAAACTTCACATCATACACCTTGAATATATACAATCCTTATTTGTCAATTATACTTCAATAAAACTAAAAAAGTATATACAATCACGTAAGAATGTAAGTGTAGCTAAGGCATTATAGGAGTTCAAAAAGGGGACATTTATTACAGACTGTAGGTGCCAGAGTTTTCCACAGCAGGCAACTTTCATTGAGTTTTGGGTGATAGGGTGCCTGTTAATTAGAAATTACCTAAGCAGAAAAAGTGGGATTTCATTCCAGAAATAAATAGAATATGGGCAGATAGATGCATTGTTCATAAGAAGAAAAAAAATTGGCCCAGTGGTTTCAGTATCCCATCAGATGCTCCAACATTTGTAAGATTAGTAGAAAACTAGAATGGGGTCCAAAGACTTTTTAGGTGTCCATAGATCCATGGATTGATCACACGATAGTGGAGAATAAAGTCAGCAGAGTGTGGAACCTTCTCACTGTCATTCATTGCTGTTCACTGTTTCCCCTTCTGCCTGTGCCTCACTTCCCTCTATCTCCAGGAACCTCACAGTCTCACAGTTCTTTACTCATCTAAATGCCATTCTTTAAAAGGAAAAAATAAAAAGTCCTCCTTTAAGACTCTCTGGCATTTTGGAATCATGTCAGGCTGTGGAAAACAGCAGAGCCAATTTATAGTTGATGTAAATCCACAAGATTTTTACCATGTTGCTTCTGTTCTTTGCTATATGGTGATTCTTTGTAAATACCTGATTCTTTCTTATCATGTTGGAAATGTGAGCCCACTGTGACTAAGTTCATATTAAATACCAAACCAACATTTTTTGGTTTTCCTCAGAGACTAAATATTAATGAAAGAAGATGAAGTGGCGCAACAAGAAAAATGTAATTAGAAAAGATCCCAAATGGTTTCAACTGCATTAGTAACATGAGAGGAAAAACTGAATATATCCCATCAAAATACAAAAGTAAAAGTATTTCTAGGACTTAAAAGTGTGAGCTAAATGATGAGAACACATGGACGCATACAAGAGAACAACACACGTTGGGGTCTATTGGAGAGTGGAGGTTGGGAGGAGAGAGATGATCAGGAAAAATAACTAATGGTTACTACTCTTAAAAACTGGGTGATGAAATAATCTGTACAACAAATCCCCATGACACAGGTTTACCTATATAACGAACTCGCACATGTGCCACTGAACTTAAAATAAAAGTTTTAAAAAAGTATTTCTAGGAAAGTACAGACTATTTAAAATCATTAGTTAGTTTTGAACTAAAATCCTTTAAAAATATACAACAAAAAAAGTAGTTTCCAGATGTCCTTTGCACTGTTACTGAGAATGTAAAATGTCTTCCATTAATTTGTATTTTTAAACATTCCTCTATGATCATATTTAAGTGTGAAGTTTTACTCTCTATTGTTGTAGATAATCTTTTAGTCAGGTAATGAATAGCACATGGTACAGAAAAATATATACATATACATTTTAATTTCAGCTTTTCTGAAGCCCCATTGTTTATTTCAGGCTGCTTTACTGAGACTCCTTGCACTAAACGCCTCTGGTTGAATTCCACTCAAGACAAAGGCATATTTTAGGGATGTACCTCTGACAAAGAGGTATTGATGGACCAGGAATCAGACTTTGGACAAATGGGCATTTCATTATAACACAGCCTAATTGTTAAAGCTCTTATTGAAAAGAATAAAAATTTCATTAGTCATCACAGGAACTCAGCACAAACTCCTCCTCCTTTTCCCCACAATGCACAGAAAGAATGGCAGCTTTAAGTTTATCATTGAACATTTTGAAAGCTTTGGTCCTTCCTTCGTTTTGTTCCACTTGCACTAAGAAGTATTTTAGTAACAATTGTGAAATAACTGTGATAATAATTTTAACTAAATTTTATAAATGTAATTGTTAAAAAAAAAAAAAAAGCAAACCTCTGCAATCACTGAGAAATTAAATTCCAGTTACGAGCAGCTGGAGGGCCTGTTCTTGCATATTCAGGGCTCTAGTATAATTTTCTAGGACTATGAAGAATTTATAAGATAATTTTGGGACTCAACTAAGACAAAGACAAAAGTGATTTACAAATTGTGAAGTTTATATAAATTTAAGGGAGTAAAGTTTGCATGGGTAATTATTATCACCACAACAGTTTTTTATTTTAATGTCTTTTCAGCTTCCAGGAAGCATAGGCATTGGTTACTGCCTTAAGTGTAAAAACTGAAATGGCGAAGGGCCAAGATACAATCCAGATCACTATCTAGGGATCAGAAATGCTGACATTAATTAGTTGATGACTTTGTAAAAGTCAGGTAACCTGTTGGAAGATCAGCGTATTCAAATTTGGAAAAGGTGAAGGTTAGACTAGATGGGGACCATAATAAACACGTGGCAACCAACAGCCCGAACACTTCAACAGGCTTTGCTAACTGATCACAGAAGTGCTTCTGGCTAAGACCGAGTTCATTCTCACAATCTTGCTCTCATAGAACCCCAATTAGAGCTGGTTGTCTGTGTTTAAACCTATTAAACGCACTTTGAGACTGCAGAGGATTTTTTAGGGTTTCTTTCTTCCAGATATAAGAAGTTACAGTTACCATCTGTGATTTATAAATAAATAATATTATTCCTTTGCTCAAAGTCCTCTAGTGGCTCAACTTTTCAGGCAGAGTAAAAGTTAAAGTCTTTAATTGGCCCACTATATAATCTCATCTTTCTTGCCTCTCCTTCCTCATCCCCTACCTCTTTTCCTCTCTCACTCAGCCTGCCCAGTCACACTGGTATACTGTTTTTTCATGAAACACACTAAGCATACCCCTGTCTCAGAAACATCGCAATGACTATTCTCACATGGATGTCACACAGTCTTACTGTTTGCACTCTCCGGAGTAGCAATCCAAGCAGTACATTGAGTCGTTTGACCCATGGCAGTAGCCAGAGCGGTTGTAATGCAGGAAACAGCATCCTGAGGTGGCATTAGGATAATGGGGCCCCAATCTTGGCCCCTCAAACCATTATATTATCCTGAACCTCTAGACCTATGACAAGAAAGATGATCTCTTTGGGACCTTGTCTCCCCCTGACTTGATTATTGGCACCAACCAGTCTCTTCTTTATTGCTGCTAATGATAGAGACTTTCTGTCTATCCATAAGAGCACAAATTCCATGATGTCAGAGATTTTTTTGTCCATTTGATTCCCTGATATATTCCCAGTACCCTGAACAGTGTCCGATTCATAGTAGGTATTCAATAATATGGCTTTTTTTTTTTTTTTTTTTTTTTTGGTATAAATGGATTCCATAGATGATACTTTCATTAAGCAGAAATAAATTACATTATTTAGAAAAGTCTTCAGGAGAAGATGATATCTCAGTGTTAAAGCGTACTAAGGACTTAGAAAACATTTTTCCTTAAAGGGGTACCAAATGAAGAGAGAAAAACAATGCACAAGATCTTTTCATAAAAAACGGTATAGACCGGGCGCGGTGGTTCATGCCTGTAATCTCAGCACTTTGGGAGGCCAAGGCGGGCGGATCACAAGGTCGGGAGATGGAGAGCATCCTGGCTAACATGCTGAAACCCTGTCTCTACTAAAAAAAAAAAAAAAAATACAAAAAATTAGTTGGGCGTGGCGGTGTGCGCCTGTAGTCCCAGCTACTGGGGAGACTGAGGCAGGATAATGGCGTGAACCCGGGAGGTGGAGCTTGCAGTGAACCGAGATCATGTCACTGCACTCCAGTCTGGGTGACAGAGCGAGACTCCGTCTCAAAAAAAAAAAAAATGTGTAGAGCAATCTAAATGTAGAGCCCATGAGGTGCAAAGTTGGTGAGAAGTGAGTTGAACCCCACACAGAGGAGGGCCTGCAATGTCTGATTAAGATGTTTGAGTTTAATCCTTAAAAAATGAATATTTCAGGAAGACATAGTTGATAATATGATATATATAAAATAAAGGTTGGAGTGGGTAAAATAATATATAAGAATTACAATAGCCCAGACTCAGATAACTAAATATTTCATATTGGGCAGGCAAATGAGATGAAAAAGATAGAATGGCATTTAAGTGAGTGAAGATCTGTGACACTGTGAGGTCCCTAAAGATGGAAGGAAGTGAGGAACAGGCAGAAGGGGGAATAGTGAAGAGCAATGACAGTGAGATAGTTCCACACTCTGCTAATTTTATTTTCACCTTTTATTTTAGGTTCAGGGAGTACATACACAGGTTTGTTACATAGGTAAATTGCATGTCACTAAGGTCTGGTGTACAAAGGATCCCATCACCCAGGTAGTCAGCATAATATCTAACAGGTAGTTTTTCAACCCTCACCCTCCTGGAAGACTCCTCCTTCTAGTGGTCCCCAGTGCCCAGTGTCTATTGGTTCCATAAGATGATTTTATTTCATTTTTTTATCTTTCATTTAGGTTCAGGGTATATGCGCAGGTTTGTTATGTAAGTAAATTCATGTCATGGGGGTTTGTTGTACACATTATTTTGTCACCCGGGTACTAAGCCTAGTGACCAAATTTTTTTATTTCTATTTATTTATTTTTATTATTTTTATTTATTTATTTATTTATTTTTATTTTTTTGCTTCCCTACTTCCTCCTACCCTTCACCCTCAAGGAGGCCCTAGTGTCCCCTGTTTTCATTTTTTTGTTCATGAGTTTCATCATTTAGCTCTTGCTTATAAGTGAGAACATGCAGTCTTTGGTTTTCTGTTCCTGCATTCATTTGCTGAAGATAATGGCCTCCAGCTCCATCCATATTCCTACCAAAGACATAATCTCATTCTTTTTTTATGGCTGCATAGTATTCCATGATGCATATGTACCACATTTGCTTTACTCAATCTGTCCTTGATGGACATATAGATTGATTCATTTCCTTGCTTTTGTGAATACTGCTGCAATGAACATTCTCATGCATGTGTCTTTATGGTAAAATGATTATATTCTCCTGGGTATATATTCTGTAATGGGATTGCTGGGTTAAATGGTAGTTCTACTTTCAGCTCTTTGAGGAATCACCATACAGCTTTCCACAGTGGTTGAACTAATTTACATTCCCACCAACAGTGTGTAAGTGTTTACTTTTCTCTGCAAACTCACTAGCATCTGTTATTTTTTATTTTTTAATAATAGCCATGCTGACTGGTGGGAGATGGTATCTAATTGTGGTTTTGATTTGCATTTCTCTAATGATCATTGATGTTGAACTTTTTTTCCATAGGCAATCCCATCCTTTTAGAAATGGGCAAAGATTTCATAATAAAGATATTAAAAGCAATCACAACAAGATCTAAAACAGACAAATGAGATCTAATTAAATGTGAGAGCTCTTGCACAGCAAAATACTATCAACAGAATAAAGACAACTGACAGAATGGGAGAAAATATTATGAACTATGCATCTGACAAAGGTCTAATATCCAGCATCTATAAGGAACTTAAATTTACAAGAAGCAAACAATCCGTTTAAAAAGTAGGCAAAGGACATGAACAGATACTTTTCTAGAGAAGATGTATAGGTGGCCAAAAAGCATTTTTTTTTAAAGATGATTTTAAATTGTGTTCTGTTCATCATATTTTCTCTATTATTTGATTTTTAAAAAATTACTACTTTTTTATTAAACTATAAAAAATGACAGTAGGTTTGATATATAGCAAAAAAACTTATTTTGTTTTGTTATTAAAAACAAATTCATAGTATAATACATAATAATTATTTGCTATGAAGGAAATTAATGTTAAGCATATTTTGGGATAGGAAAGCTTGGGATAATCATTAATGTTCCAATAAGCTATTAAGTACATTTGAAATTTTTTTATTCCAGTAAAAGCAGATAATATGATTGATTGAGACTATTGATTTTGGAGATTAGACCTGGATCCAGTCCTAAAGAATCACTTATTTTCAGCTTGTCTCATTTTTAAAATAGGGGTTTACAAAGGGTTATTTAATAGAATTAACATGATAAAGAATATAAAACACAATCTAGTGAGTGACTATTCCAAAAATAGTAGCTATTATTATTACGAATTGTGTAAATACATAGGTAAAGACAATCAGGGCTTGAGAACAAGCAATATTTATTTAATCTCTACTTAATCAGCTCAACTTAATACCAGGAACTATTGAGTGTCAACTTGATTGGATTGAAGGATGCAAAGTATTGTTCCTGGGTGTGACTGTGAGGGTGTTGCCGAAGGAGATTAACAATTGTCAGTGGAATGGGAGAGACAGACCCACCCTAAATCTGGGTGGGCACCATCTAATCAGCTGCCAGCAATGGCAGGATAAAAGCAGGCACAGGTAGAAAGCAAAAACAACAACAAACACATTGGAAAAAGAGAATTCCAGGTACAGGGAATAGTTAGTACAAATCACCTCAGGAGGGAACAAACTCAGCCAATTCAATGAACAGGACTGTTTAACAATATAGAGACATAAGGAAAAGAGAAATAAAGCTGTGAAATCAGGGAAGTATTCTCAACTATAAGCCAAATACCAACACTTCGATGTGGCAGAAAGTTACAGAGAATGATTTCATTTCTATATGCAAGGATTTAACTCAATGTTCTAGAAATCTTGAGGTTATCTACTTTTCCTAATCATGTAAGTAAAATTTTTTTATTCAACCAATGAATACTTGTGAACACCTACGCAGAACAAAGACTTGAAGAAATTTAACCCATAGAATAGCTCAGAAATTAGGACCTAATTCTGAGGGAGAGATCACATCTAGTTGCGCAAATCTGAGAAGGTTTTGTGATGAAGTTGGCATATGAGCTAAGGTAGGTATGTAAGATTTAGGCATATAAAACATGATGATGTTGAAGTGGCACAAAAAGTCATTCTAGGAAAAAGCATGAAGAAAGTCATAGAAATAAGTGGTTTAGGCAAGAGCGTGTTGTTTGAAATTATTACTTTAAAAATGGCTTTAAGTTTTAAAATTCAATAGACCATTGTCAAAGCTCAACTTGATCTTGTCACATTATTGTCTCCCACTTTGCTTAGCAAGAAATTATATGTGTGTTAGTCACAATTCTGAGAGATACGTCACACATGTAAATGCATGGAGCAGTCAGGGAGATGGAATAAGCAGGTCATTCCTCCTAACTTCACCACGTAGTCATGCTAAATCTTCTCCTAAGTTCAGTGCATTGGAGGAAGAGGTAAGGCCAAAAGAGGGATCGTCATCAACTACAGAGTCCCACAGGGCTCCAGGTGATTGCCACAGGTTATAAAGCAGCCTGGTGCCTGTATAGGCTTAGTAAATCAAGAAGTGATGTTGAGATAATGGAAACAGGCTGCTTTGTATAAATTTGTTTACTCTGTTCTCAATAGGTAACATAATTTGCATCATATGCTCTATTTATGACACACCTGGATTCAGAAATGAGGTCATTAAGTTATAAACTTCATCTGGTTGTTTTCTAAAAAATAGACATCAACTATTAGCCCACTTATAAAAAAACCTATATAAATCTTACCACCTGTCTCCATGAAGCCTCTTCAAGTGTTCACAAATGTCATTTCAAATGATATTTCAAAGTTATGTATGTGTTTCTTCTGTAATATGTCAAGCTTGCAATGGGGTTTTATTGCAATACTTCTGGTTGATTAGTGTGAGATCAAACAGATCATAAGGACATAAACTACTGATCCATATGGATAGGGTGGGACTGGAGACGGCCTTCAGTAGATGAAGCTGAAGACAAAGCACAATTACATTTATAATAAAGTCAGGGAGTCTTAGATTTCTATGTAATAACCTCTTTAGATCTATTTATTTGAACAACTTGAAATCTTCTACCCTCTTGCAGTTGTCAGGCACTTATCATATTTCAAATAATTAATATAAACGGGGTTGATGTTTGGGCAAATTGGAAAATAAAAAGATTTTAAGATTTAATCTTTTGGGGTTAGTCATAAAGGGGCAGAATTTTCATGAGCATTAATTCTTTAGCATTTTATTCAATTCTGTCAGTGACAGAAACATTCTGCCATTTATTGATCCAAGGAATATTTATGGAGAATCTGCTCTGTAACAGCCACGGTGCTGGAAGCTAAGGATTCAATGTGACAAAAATAGGGAGAGTCCCTGAATCAGCTAATTATAGGAAAGTAAACGACTACAATACAAAGAATGAGAAAACTGCGGTGGATGGAGAAGCACCAAACCCAGGCTCTGAGTCTCAGGGATGACTGCCTGAAAAAAGTACCATATAGGCTGAGACATAGGTAAGCTGCAGAAAAGTGATGGACAAGGAAAAGTCCCATATGTGCAGAACCTAGCTCTTTTCAGGAAAGCTGTGCTGGAGCATCAAGATTGGGGTCCCTGATAACCAATCTAAATCATGTCATTCACTAATACTATTTAAATGTGTCCTCTACTTTTATTTTTTTTTTACACAAAAACATAATAAAGTGTGATTCTATATTTATGTGATTTTTAAAAAATTCTATCTCCTCATGTCCTGTTTTGTTCACCCCACTTTTTGGCACATAGTAGGCACTCAATGTTTGTTGAACCAATGAAAGGGCAAATACCTGAGAGGTGAGAGAGGGAAGAGCAGAAAAGGCTCTAGAGAGTTAGCCAGGGGATAAATCAGGCAGGTTTTTTTTTGGCCACACTGGGGAGTCTTACCTTCATCCTAAGAGTAGCAGGAGATAGAGAAATGTTTAAAGCCGTGGTTGCATTTTAGAAAAATCATTTTGCTTACAATGTAAAGAACAGATTGGAAAAGAGTAGGGGTCAATCTATCAGTTACCTGAGAAAATGGGGATTATGGCATTGGGGATGGACTTGAGCGACAGGAAAATAAACTGATAAAGCTTCATGACTGGTTAGATAATAAAGAGGGAGAATAATGTTTTCCAAGATGACCCACAGCTTTCTGCACTGGGAAGTTAGATGAATCACCAAGAAAAGCAATTATTTTGTCTTTGATTTTGGCAATGAAGGGAGAAATGACAGATTCCATTTTGAGCATAAGTTTAAAATGCCCATGGGTCATATGAGAGATGGCCAGGAGGAAGCTGGATATATACCTCTGAAGTTCACAGAGAAATCTTGGTTAGAGATGGAGATTTGTGAGCTACTAGAATATAGATAATAATGAAAGATTTCACTGATGCAGCTGAAAGGACTTCTGGAAAACTTGCTTCTCTTGTCAGACTCTTAAAAGTCTCTCTTTTAGGCTGATTTTAACTAATTCATAAACTGAGAAATAAATCACAAAAGATGGTTTATAACTTTGGGAAAAAGCACATGGCCAGTTTTTCAAACATTGCGAAGGCCAATATGATGGGAGAGCCACAAAGTGACAGTTGGACTCTATAGGTCTTCACATCTCAGTTCAAAGTGCATTTTCAGCTTCTAGCTGGGTAATGAATTTTTGTCACTAGTCTTCTTCAAGTAAGAGACACGCATAGCAGACACTGTTATCCGAAAATACTAAATTCATCTGGTCCCACTAGTGTTTACATATACTATTGCCCCCCACCTGACATTTAAATTGCTTTTCTGATGTATACACCTTCACCATAGAATCTTATTTGATATTTTTTTGACACTGCCCTTTCATTTTAGCTTTGCTATGACGTGTGTAGCAGAGGAAGACCACATGTACCTTGGATGTGTTTTGTTTGATTGTTTTCTTATGACAACAGTGTTTTAAAAAAACAGTTTTAAGTAGCTCACATTATACTTCATTACTATACAGGCACCTTAGCATGAATTGTCTTTCGTCCTATTTAATTTTGGTATTTATGTTAAAGCATGCCCTCTGCTCATATTTGGTTTGTGACCCTTACCCTGTACTGTTAAGATCAAGGACAAAAGCACATACGAGTTATCAAAGTAGAAAAGAGGAGAAAAAAAGTAAACTAATGTGTGTAATGGACATTGGCAGGAGGAGTATTTTATTAAAACCTTCCTGAGGAGGTTAAAACTAACTAAAATGGGTTTCCCATTTTGCCAGGTAGACCTGGCAAAGATAACTACATAATCAAAGGTGAAACATGAGTGAATATTTTCAAGGATGTGTAGGCAGTACAGTGTTAAGTATGTAATGTTTGCAGGCAATAATAAAGGACTCCAAATGCCATGGTAAGGGTTTTGACATATCTTAGATAGCAGAGAGTCAAGAAAGTGTTTGACACCACAGAAAAATATAATCAGACTTTTATTTTAGAAAGTACATCTTGGCAGTAATCATGCATTTGAAGGAAGTAAGGCCAAAAACTATGTCATTTTTTATGGCATTCACGTCTACATAAATTCAGAATCTACCATACTACAGAAATCTTGATGTCTGAAATTTTGAACCACAGCCTCTTGCTCTTTCAAGTCTCCCAGTAAATTCAACCCTCATTATTTTTAGGGCCAAAAGCCTTTCAATCTTTTTTTCCCCCCATACTTATTTTTCTTTTCTATCCCTATGAAGCCCAAAACACATAGATCAACATTTCAACAGTACACTCAGTGACATCTCAGATTCCTTTGCCCCTAAGTCTAACCTTTTTGCCAATTCTTAGTTCAAGGTCACTCAACCAAATGTGCTAGAACCTGGTTCTACATAATCTTTACAAAAAGCATACATTTAGATTGATTGTCTTTATGATAAGCCCTTAATGTTATCTTTCAATCCTTTTATTCACCTCTGTTTATCTCCCCATCTTTGTAGGTTCTAGTTCCCTACCCCTGGAAATTATAAAACTTTCCCAGGAGGTTTGTTAAAAGTTTTACAATCCAATCTGGATGTGGAGAAATAGAATCTACAAGGGAAGAATCTCTATGAAAATGTGTATTTTAAAATAATGTTATAATTGATTCTCATAATCTGGTAAATTTAGGAAATAATGAATAGATAATTCCCAAAGAGCAACTCTTCTGAATTTATTTTATACCTTTGAAACCCTGGCTCAGCTCTCCTTCCTTATTTGCCTAGATTTAACACCAAAGAGTAAAACAATTTCATTATTCCTCACTCTCCCACAACTTTGCCTGTTCCTTTCCCTTCCTGTCCCTCCTCCTTTCAAAGCCTAACCCATCTGTTATAGACCAAATATTTGTACACCCCCCACCCAATTTATATGTGGAAGGCCTAATTGTCCATGTGACAATATTTGGAGATGGGTACTTTTTGGAAGTAATTAATGTTTAATGAGGTCACAATATTGGGGCCCTAATCTATAGGATTACTGTCCTTACAAGAAGAGTCACGAGAGTTCACTCTGTCTCCAAGCAATGGAAGGCTATGTGAGGACACAGTAAGATGGTAGCCATCTGCAAGCCAGAAAGTGTGTCCTTACCAGAAACGGACCATGCTGGCACCCTGATCTTGGGCTTCCAGTCTTCAGAATTATAAGAAAATGAAAGCACCTTCTTTATCCATTCAATTCTTCATCTGTTTATAATTCATTTTAAACCATCTCTTTACAAAACTTCCCTCATTATTCAAGTTAAATGATTCTTGAATTGTCCCATATAACACTTCACTATTGTGTCTAGCATTAAGTTCATTGTGTTTCTATTTTTTTATTTGCAAACCAGTCTCCTCTAATAGGATTCCTTTGCAAAATAAAATGAGGATTGTTCATAAAAACAAGTATAACCACTGGGTTAGATTTAAACTTGTCTCTTAAACCTGATAAATAAATATACTTAAGTATATTCTGTTTATTTTAAGTGATTTCCTTTTGCTATCTGTTATCTAAAAATATACTAAGATAAACCAAATGTAAATAAGTTTACAAGTTAATTATAAACATACAACCCATGAAATAAATAATTAGAAGCATTTCTGATGTGACAACTAATGCTGTTTTACTGAAACCAAATCACCAGTTCTGGGTTTAATGACAGAAAGATATAAAATCAGATTTAAAATGTTTCTGTTTTTCAAATTTAATACTACTAACACTTTTTTTTGAGCATTTACTATGCATGAGGTACTATTCTAAGTGTTTTTCATATATCACTAATTTAGTTTTCAAAACAATGCTGTGAAGTAGAAATTGTTATTGTCACCATTTTACAAATCAGGAAATGAAGAAACAGATGTTCAGTAACTTGTCCAGTAAAGTAATCTAGATCTAGAGAACTAAGATTTGGATCTAGGCATCCTGACTCCAGAGCTTGAGCTTTTCACTGGGAAGCTATATTCCATTACTATATTTGCTTAAATCTGTATAATCAAATCTCAGACTTGCCCTCAGGCAATCTAGAAGTGATGATTTAATGAGGTGTCACTTGATAACAGTACAGGACTGTTCTAGTCAGTTAAAGAAAGTATCATGACAATTATAAGATCTATAGGAATAGAGTATGTTATTAATGATTGCTGGAGTGAAAAACAAAAAATATATATTTTTGCCCATTGACTACTTTATTTACAAGTGAAATAGTTCTGTAAGATGAATGCAGAACACAATAGAGAAAAATTATAGGTGTTTCCTGGCACAAGCCACAGTGTTACCAATTACACTTACAGTATTTTAAGTTGTTTCACACAATGAAGTGGATCCAAACCAGCAAAATAGCCAATTACAGTAAAAATAAAGTCTGACTCCTAAGGAGTCTATACTACTGTGTGTTCTTTGACTCAATTATCCTTTTATTTTCCTTATTTGCTGCCAAATCTTTGTACTTACTGTGGTACAGTAGGTATAGTACAGAAGGTACTGTGGTACCTTCTGTGGTATTTGACCTTCACCGAATTAAACACACCTATGAATGCAATACAAGTAGTGGTGTTAGAATAAAAGTTTGCCATCCAAAAGCTATAGAATGCACTAAAATAAATTTTAATTTTTCATAAGGAACTCTAGAGTACCAAATAATATATAACAGTTGAAGAATTTCTGGCCTAGATGAAAAAGATGCCATTCTCAGTAAAGTACACCCTGTTCAAGAGATCTTAACATCACAGAGGTATAGAAGCAAAATAAACTGAAGTAAGAAAATGAGGGTCAAAAGAAAGTGAAATCGTTTAGAAGTTAACAACACAGCTTAAACAACTTTTCTTGTGTTTACCTTCTTGACATAATCCCTGGTTTTACCCCTAAAAGACTCTAGGAGTGAAAAGATAGGAAAGCCATTCAAAACACACAACACAAAGACTTTTAAACCCTTCTGAATCACAAAGTTCCATCCTCTGCACTAGGCTTTCACTTATCTCAGCACTTCCCTTCATCAAACTGAATGAGGAGGAATGTTAGATCACCTTAAATTGCTAAAGTTTAGAGTGTTATTAATAACAACTAGCCCAAAAATGAGTGAGATGAAAGAGAAGAACAGACAGTGTGGACAGGGGAAGTTTAAAAGTCTTGAGCTGAGAGTCAGGAGGCATAGAAACTAGGTATTAATTCATTGTGTGACTTGAGGCAAATCAGTTAATTTCTCTGTTCACCAGTTTCCTTTTCTTTCAAATGTGGCATTTGGACTAGACTAAAAGCAGTTGTCCAGTTCTGATTTAAGGTCTTATGATTCTATTCCCAAGATGACTTCAGAATCCACATAGATTTAATTTATATTATGTTGTAGATCCTGACCTCATAAAAACCATCTTCCAGTTCACACTCACTCTACTACATCTAGCTAATCTTCAAAGGAATTATTCTGGTGTGTCAGAACTTTCTTATCCTCAGTTCATCTTAAAAATGCAGATTCTTAGATCTGGAGCAAGATGGCCAAATAGGAACAGCTCCAGCCTCCAGCTCCCAGCATGAGCAACACAGAAGACAGGTGATTTCTGCATTTTCAACTGAGGTACTGGGTTCATCTCACTGGGGAGTGCTGGACAATCGGTGCTGGTCAGCTGGTGCAGCCCAACCAGCGAGAGCTGAAGCAGGGCGACGCATCGCCTCACCTGGGAAGTGCAAGGGGGAAGGGAATCCCTTTAGAAACTGAGACACACAACACCTGGAAAATTAGGTAACTCCCACCCTAATACTGTGCTTTACCAAGGGTCTTAGCAAATGGCACACCAGGAGATTATATCCCACAGCTGGATGGGAGGGTCCCACACCCACAGAGCTTCCCTCATTGCTAGCACAGCAGTCTGAGATCTAACTGCAAGGCAGCAGCGAGGCTGGGGGAGGGGCTCCCACCATTGCTGAGACTTAAGTAGGTACACAAAACCTCCAGGAAGCTTGAACTAGGTGGAGCCCACCACAGCTCAAGGAGGCCTGCCTGTCTCTGTAGACTCCACCTCTGCGGACAGGGCACAGCTAAACAAAAAGCAGCAGAAACCTCTGCAGATGTTAATGACCCTGTCTGACAGCTTTGAAGAGAGCAGTGGATCTCCCAGCACGGAGGTTGAGATCTCAGAACGGACAGACTGCCTGCTCAAGTGCGTCTCTGACCCCTGAGTAGCCTAACTGGGGGACATCCCCCACTAGGTGTAGACCGACACCACACACCTCACACAGCAGGGTACACCCCTGAGACAAAGCTTCCAGAGCAAGAATCAGACAGCAGCACTCACTGTTCAGCAATATTCTATCTTCTGCAGCCTCCGCTGCTGATACCCAGGCAAACAGGGTCTGGAGTGGACCTCAAGCAATCTCCAAAAGACCTGAAGTTGAGGGTTCTGAGTGTTAGAAGAAAAACAAACGAACAGAAAGGACATCCACACCAAAACCCTATCAGTACATCACCAGCATCAAAGACCAAAGTCAGATAAAACCACAAAGATGGGGAAAAAGCAGGGCAGAAAAGCTGGAAATTAAAAAAATCAGAGCGCATCTCCCTCTCCAAAGGAATGCCGCTCATCGCCAGCAACGGATCAAAGCTGGACAAAGAATGACTTTGACGAGTTGAGAGAAGAAGGCTTCAGTCGATCAAACGTCTCAGAGCTAAAGGAGGAACTACGTACCTAGCACCAAGAAACTAAAAATCTTGAAAAAAGAATGGAAGAATGGATAACTAGAATAATCAATGCAGAGAAGGCCATAAACGAACTGACAGAGATAAAAACCATGACACGAGAAATACACGACAAATGCACAAGCTTCAGTAACCGACTTGATCAACTGGAAGAAAGATTATCAATGATTGAAGATCAAATGAATGAAATGAAGCAAGAAGAGAAGTCTAGAGAAAAAAAAGGAAAAAGAAATGAACAAAGCCTCCAAGAAGTATGGGATTATGTGAAAAGACCAAATCTACATCTGATTGGTGTGCCTGAAAGGGAGGGGGAAAATGGAACCAAGTTGGAAAACACTCTTCAGGATATCATCCAGGAGAAGTTCCCCAACCTAGTAAGGCAGGCCAACATTCAAATTCAGGAAATACAAAGAACACCACAAAGATACTCCTTGAGAAGAGCAACTCCAAGACACATAATTGTCAGATTCACCAAAGTTGAAATGAAGGAAAAAATCTTAAGGGCAGCCAGAGAGAAAGGTCGGGTTACCCACAAAGGGAAGCCCATCAGACCAACAGC
This sequence comes from Macaca nemestrina, assembly GCF_043159975.1. Taxonomy (NCBI): domain Eukaryota; kingdom Metazoa; phylum Chordata; class Mammalia; order Primates; family Cercopithecidae; genus Macaca; species Macaca nemestrina. Next base: position 74,630,133 of record NC_092127.1, on the reverse strand, counting down.
AGATCTCTCGGCAGAAACTCTCCAAGCCAGAAGAGAGTGGGGGCCAATATTCAACATTCTTAAAGACAAGAAGTTTCAACCCAGAATTTCATATCCAGCCAAACTAAGTTTCATTAGTGAAGGAGAAATAAAATCCTTTACAGACAAGCAAATGCTGAGAGATTTTGTCACCACCAGGCCTGCCCTACAACAGATCCTGAAGGAAGCACTAAACATGGAAAGGAACAACTGGTAGCAGCCATTGCAAAAACATGCCAAAATGTAAAGACTATTGATGCTAGGAAGAAACTTCATTAACTAATGAGCAAAATAACCAGCTAATATCACAATGACAGGATCAAGTTCACACATAACAATACTAACCTTAAATGTAAATGGACTAAATGGTCCAATTAAAAGACACAGACTGGCAAAGTGGATAAAAAGTCAACACCCATCAGTTTGCAGTATTCAGGAGACCCATCTCACGTGCAGAGACACACATAGGCTCAAAATAAAGGGATGGAGGAAGATCTACCAAGCAAATGGAGAACAAAAACAAGCAGGGGTTGCAATACTAGTCTCTGATAAAACAGACTTTAAACCATCAAAGATCAAAAGAGACAAAGAAGGCCATTGCATAATGGTAAAGGGATCAATTCAACAGGAAGAGCTAACTATCTGAAATATATTTGCACCCAATACAGGAGCACCCAGATTCATAAAGCAAGTGCTTAGAGACTTACAAAGAGACTCAGACTCCCATGCAATAATAATGGGAGACTTCAACACCCCACTGTCAACATTAGACAGATCAACGAGACAGAAAGTTAAAAAGGATATCCAGGAATTGAACTCAACTCTGCACCAAGCAGACCTAATAGACATCTATAGAACTCTCTACCCCAAATCAACAGAATATACATTCTTCTCAGCACCACATTGCACTTATTCGAAAATTGACCACATAGTTGGTAGTAAAGCACTCCTCAGCAAATGTAAAAGAAGAGAAATTATAACAAACTGTCTCTCAGACCACGGTGCAACCAAATGAGAACTCAGGACTAAGAAACTCAATCAAAACTGCTCAACTACATGGAAACTGAACAACCGGCTCCTGAATGACTACTGGGTACATAACGAATTGAAGGCAGAAACAAAGATGTTCTTTGAAACCAGTGAGAACAAAGATACAACATAACAGAATCTCTGGGACATATTTAAAGCAGTGTGTAGAGGGAAATTTATAGCACTAAATGCCCACAAGAGAAAGCAGGAAAGATCTAAAATTGACACCCTAACATCACAATTAAAAGAACTAGAGAAGCAAGAGCAAACACATTCAAAAGCTAGCAGAAGGCAAGAAATAACTAAGATCAGAGCAGAACTGAAGGAGATACAGACAAAAAATCCCTCCAAAAAATCAGTGAATCCAAAAAATCAGTGAATCCAGGAGCTGGTTTTTTGAAAAGATCAACAAAATTGATAGAGTGCTAGCAAGACTAACAAAGAAGAAAAGAGAGAAGAATAAAATAGATACAATAAAAAGTGATAAAGTGATATCACCACCGACCCCACAGAAATACAAACTACCATCAGAGAATACTATAAATACCTCTATGCAAATAAACTAGAAAACCTAGAAGAAATGGATAATTTCCTGGACACTTACACTCTCCCAAGATTAAACCAGGAAGAAGTTGAATCCCTGAATAGACCAATAGCAGGCTCTGAAATTGACGCAATAATTAATAGCCTACCAACCAAAAAAAGTCCAGGACCAGACCGATTGACAGCTGAATTCTACCAGAGGTACAAGGAAGAGCTGGTACCATTCCTTCTGAAATTATTCCAATCAATAGAAAAAGAGGGAATTCTCCCTAACTCACTTTATGAGGCCAACATCATCCTGATACCAAAGCCTGGCAGAGACACAACAAAAAAAGAGAATTTTAGACCAATATCCCTGATGAACATCGATGCAAAAATCCTCAATAAAATACTGGCAAACCAAATCCAGCAGCACATCAAAAAGCTTATCCACCATGATCAAGTGGGCTTCATCCCTGGGATGCAAGGCTGGTTCAACATACGCAAATCAATAACACAGATATAAAATCATATATATATATATATATATATATATATATATATATATATATATATATATATATTTATTTATGGTTTTAGGCTTCCTGACACTTTGTGTATAAAACCATATATATAAACACCAAAAGCAACAGCAACAAAAGCCAAAATTGACAAATGGGATCTAATTAAACTAAAGAGCTTCTGCACAGCAAAAGAAACTACCATCAGAGTGAACAGGGAGCCTACAGAATGGGAGAAAATTTTTTCAATCTACTCATCTGACAAAGGGCTAATATCCAGAACCTACAAAGAGCTCAAACAAATTCACAAGAAAAAAACAACAACCTCATCAAAAAGTGGACAAAGGATATGAACAGACACTTCTCAAAAGAAGACATTCATACAGCCAACAGACACATGAAAAAAAAATGCTCATCATCACTGGCCATCAGAGAAATGCAAACCAAAACCACAATGAGATACCATCTCACACCGGTTAGAATGGCAATCATTAAAAAGTCAGGAAACAATAGGTGCTGGAGAGGATGTGGAGAAATAGGAACACTTTTACACTGTTGGTGCGATTGTAAACTAGTTCAACCATTGTGGTGTTAAAACAGTACGGCAATTCCTCAAGGATCTAGAGCTAGAAATACCATATGACCCAGCCATCCCATTACTGGGTATATACCCAAAAGATTATAAATCATGCTGCTATAAAGACACATGCACATGTATATTTATTGCGGCACTATTCACAATAGCAAAGACTTGGAATCAACCCAAATGTCCATCAGTGACAGACTGGATTAAGAAAATGTGGCACATATACACCATGGAATACTATGCAGCCATAAAAAAGGATGAGTTCGTATCTTTTGTAGGGACATAGATGCAGCTTGAAACCATCATTCTCAGCAAACTATCGCAAGAACAGAAAACCAAACACCGCATGTTCTCACTCATAGGTGGGAATTGAACAATGAGATCACTTGGACTCTGAAAGGGGAACATCACATACTGGGGCCTATTATGGGGAAGGGGGATGGCATTGGGAGTTATACCTGATGTAAATGATGAGTTGATGGGTGCTGATGAGTTGATGGGTGCAGCACACCAACATGGCACAAGTATACATATGTAACAAACCTGCATGTTGTGCACATGTACCCTAGAACTTAAAGTATAATAAAAAAAGAAATGCAGATTCTTGAAATGCACCCCAGGCCTAATGAGTCAAAATCTATAAAAGTGGAACTCAGAAATTTCCAATTTTAAGAAGCCTCCTGTGTGATTCCTGTGCAGACCAAAGTTGAAAACTACAGGTTTAAAAACTGTGTGGAATGAGAAGCAAGAGAAAACAATGAATTGTAGGAGTCCAAGGGGCAAATAATATCCTGCTCTCTTTTTCTTTCATTATAGCATGAAACCAAGCCATTTCATAGCAAAACTAAAGAAAGCTTTTCAAAGTGTTTAGTGTGTGGACATGAGAACTATATATAAGAAAAGTTGATATGAATCATAACTCAATGTAATTGCATTCTGTTATCAACGAGTATAGTTGATGATATAGACATTAAGTTTAGGGGCATAGCATAAAAAACTAAGGAAAGTGGGCTATTAACACATAGTCACTTTTGAGCTCCTTGTTCTTCTTGAGGTTTCTGTGTAAGTTAGAAACTTGATCGAAATAATAAATCCATTTTCTAGAAAAAAAAATCTTAAAATTTTGGTTAGTATTGTGAACCCCAAATATCTGAGACAGGTCCTAGTCAATTGAGAAAGTTTATTTTGCCAAGGTTCAGGACACATGCCTATGACAAAGACTCTGGAGGTCCTGATGACATATGCTCAAGGTGGTTAGGACACAGCTTGGTTTTATACATTTTAGGAAGACATGAGAGATCAAACAATAAATGAAAGATGAACACTGGTTCAGTTCAAAAAGGTGGGACAACTGGAAGCAAAAGTGAGACAACTTGAAGTGGGGAATGGACTTCCATGACATAGGTAGGTAAGAGACAACCAGCTGCACACTTTTGAGTTTCTAATTAGCCTCTCCAGAGGAGGCAATCAGATATGCACTTCCCTCAGTGAGCAGAGGGATTACTTGGAATAGAATGTGAGGCAGGTTTGCCCTAACCAGTTCCCAGCTTGACTTTTCCCTTTAGCTCAGTGAGTTGGGGGTCCCAAGATTTATTTTCCTTTTACATTTCCCCCCTTTTCTTTTTTAAGACTCTTTCAGAGAAAGCATTTCAGAATAAAATGAGTCTTTGGTCTCAGGTTTCATCTAATCTCTAATGGCTAGAATGGTTTGTTCCTAGACAAGTAGGTTTCATTAGGAAAGCTCATTTTTAGCAGGTTGTGAAGTCTTACATCCTATGAAGAGAAAATAAGGGGAGGAAGGGAGAAAAGACAACAATAAAAACCCAACGATCTTGGAAAACTGATATAGGCCATATTACTCTGATGTTCCTACATCACTAGTCAGGTATGAAAGTATCTTATGTATGTAAATAGGTTGCTGTTATTTCTTCTGAAGTTTAAGTTGTCTAGCTTCAGTTTGCAGGGCTTCAAGAAAGCACAGCTTAGTTTTCAGTTATTCCAAATTAGGAAAAATGGGGACAAAAAAAGAAGAAAAAAATTGAAAACATTTTGGAGACTTGTAGCCAAGAAAAATTAGAATTCACTCCAAACTGTCAAAAATAATAAAAATTATAAAAGCATGAGGTGAGAAGAGAATCTAACCACAGGTAGACTACAGTTTTTGAAACATAATTTTTCTCTCTCCAGTTTCTTATTCTTACTAAAGACAGATCATGGTAGGACCAATTTGCTTTATAATACTTGGCCTGATTATTTGTATAAAATGCAACAGAAATAATCATTTTTCAGATAGGCTTTTAAATTAGCTTTCATGAAACTTTGTTACATAGAAGAAATCTCAGATAAGACTTATTTTGTGGACTTGTACCATTAAATACCTGTGAGCTAGGTAAACTCCTCTCCTCTTAAGGTCCCAAGATAACTTGCGGCTCCTAGGCCTGTCAGAAAGTGATAGTCTTGACTTACCACAGGTTAAGAACCCTGCTCAGGGACTGTGTAGACAAGGTATGAGGCTAGTTCTCCCAAGGGGGTTTTCTTGTCTCTATAAGTCAAGTTTATTTCCAGTCAAGTTTGTTGACCATCCCAGCCAAAGCCTTGCTAAAGTAACCAGTTTCTCCAATGGTTTCCTGTTGCAAAAAAAGACAATTGTATTGCACTTGTGCAAATAACTATATTACCATTAAGTTAAGAATACTCACAAATAATTTCAAAATTCTGAAGAAATTAGGTAGAGAGAAATAAATATACTCAAAATATTGTTGCTACAAGCTGTCAACAGCTCAAAAGAAAAGTTTTCTTGACTCTGCAAAGCAAACCAAATGATCAGCAACAATTTAGGTAAAAAAGTCGAAAGATTACTTCAGTCTTCTATTAGTTCAGTTCACGCAGTCAACTCCTGTTCTGCTTGATATTCATGAACATTTCAGCTCTCCATGAGAGTTCAGAAAGCTTTTCTTCTATTCTAATGTCAAAATTTCCAAAGTTATCAGAACCCTGCATTCAAGAACACCTCTTAAGAGTTTTCTAGTTGATTATAAAATCACCTTCTAAAAAGAACCAAAACAAAACAACAGTTGTCTGTGAATGACAAAAAGTTTTAGGGCAGCCACAGTCAAGGACACAACTGACAAGGACATTTGTTACCTGTGTGACACACAATAATTTAACATAGCAATTATAATTATTACTGATAGTGTACACTAAGTCATATCAGAATTAGAGAAGTTTCCCATAACTTTGGAACATATACCAATAACCTATGTACACAAACACAGCCCAAAGAAAGCCAAACACCATTTCATATTTAACAATCCTTCCTGTATTATTTTTATACAAAAGAGGCCAAATACATAATTTTTGGACTTTATGGAACTTAATATCTTAAAGGGTTAATTAGATCAGAAAAAGACATAATTTACCATTTGATTTTGGAAAGTTTCTCAAATAGTAAAAGTTTAAAATGCTTGATACTATGATAAAATAAGATCACAGTTCATTGTAAAATAAGTTCCTCATTTAACCAAAGTGATAACTCAAAGATTTGAAAAAATAAAAGGGCAAAAACCTTTATTCTTTGAGAAAGTAGACTTAATTTTCCAAACACTAAGCCCTAATAAAAACAGCATGAGGCCAACTAAATGTTTTTCAAAATTTTATAAATAATCTATAAAATTTTAATCATTTTGGCCATAAGATGTAATTTCCATAAGCCTTTTATAACCTTTATAATCCTTGTTAATGAGAGGATTAATGCTTCAAGGAAATCTTGTTAATCTGACATAGGGACCCATATGTTGGTGTTACATCAGTGTGTCTTTGACATTAATGGTTAATTTATAGAGAAACAACTTATCCCTCAAAATTGGCCCTTAAAATTTCATGTGCCCACCCCTTTTGTGAGAATCCCTGGGACTTGAGGAGTTGAAGAGCTTTAATTTCTGGTCCTGTGTCTCACAAACACAGTTTATTTTTATTGGCATCATTTACTAAGTCTGAAGATAAAGCTTTAATTGTTCTCAATGTTAAGATTTAGCAGGACTTGGTGTCCTTTTTAGACCCAGGAGTCAAAGCCCTGTATCTTAATGGTACAAAGACTTTAAAAGCACATACAGAAAGTTACATAAATGTACTTTAATTAACATTTTTTATCTGTTTTTTTTTTTCTAAGCACATCAAATGACATAGAAATTATTTCAATAAAGCATATGTGTTTATTAGGCCAGTTACCCAAAGGCAAAAGAAGAGACCTTCTGTAGTGCAACTGCTATTCTCTAAGAGGAATATTATGTTGGAAGAAAACATTTCCTTTAGACCTCTAAGATAAAACCTTTTTTTTTCTTTGATAGCATCAGGTTACAACAGTTAGAAGCTGAAGGAAACAAAAAAACACTAACAAGAGCTGAAAATGAGTTGAAGGATAGAGTTGTTGTTTCAGGCCTTTTAAATGGAGGAGAGAAAGCTAAAAATAACAAGAAACAATAAAAGTTGAACTTAGCATAAACAATTATAATGTCTTGTAGTTTATTAAGAATAAAGCAATACCTTAAGAAAGTTTTGTAGTTTGAACCAATTCTTTAGTGTATGAGTTTTTTAAATCAAAACTCAATCTCTGGAAATATTATAATTTCCCTTTAATTATACACAACTTGATCATATACATTATTTTTTCATGAATCTTCTCATTAAGACTCACACAGACCATTCATGACATGCCTGGACTTTCTTGTTTGTGTTGAACATCCCCCTTTCTTACACAAACAGTCACTTTATTCTAGGATAAAATTTAGCATACAAGATTGTTTCTCATATAAAATTAATTTTCTTTAAGCTTTCTTATAAAAAATACTTCTTTATTTCCATAACTTTCTTTACATCTCTTATTTCCTGGTTCCTTTTACCTTTATACATAACCTTTAAATAATCTTTGAATTTAACAAAAATTATTCACCTTTTAAAAACAGACATACTTTTTTTTAAAAAAGAATGTTTTCTTACAATATTTTATTGGAAAATACCCAATTAATGAAATATCCATTATTTAATTTATCATAACTTTACAAATTATGGCAAGTTTGTCTACAATTATTTTTCCAATTACATTTAATTATTGTATTTTAATAGTTTACTTATTTATGAAAACTGTGATATTCATCGTTTAAAATTATGAAACCCCCATTGCAAACTTATAACTGATACAGGGAAAGAGATCTCACCTAACTGATTCCATCTTGCTTCCAGCCTCTAAGCTGTCCTTGTTCATTCCTGGGTGTAGGTCAAACTAACTTTGAGAGGAACTAGTTTATAGTTAGCTTTGAAACAAAGTTGATGATAACAGTTCTTTCTCAAAACAAACTCCCTACCTGCCTGGGCACTAGACTGCCTAAAGCCATGAGATTAGAAATTATGGTCCAGGACTTATGCAGCTGGAGGCTTCAAGACTCCAGACCTTCTCAAATTGCTCCTAGAGATAACATCACTATTGTAAAATGTAGTATTTGGCAGAGATAAGTATGAAATCACTTTATCAATAAATGAAAATAAAATGTATGCTGGCAATTTTTAAGACACTTCTAATATTACTTCACAAATAATTTTAAAGATAGCTTATTTATTAAAGGTTTCAATTAAGTCACACAAGCTTGAAAAAGCATTTGACTAGTCTTTTCTTTATTCCTAATAAAGTATTTAAGTGCTTTTTCTTAAGCCAATTAATTAGAGATTTTTTAATGTATTTTCAGTAGTGAAGCATTGTGTACACAACACATAGATACATAGACATATTAGACATGGTGATAGAAGAACATCTTATAGATTCATAAGACCTCTATTTTTTCAATTGTAGACTTTCAAATGCTTGATAATCTGTTTAATTACCCTAGGCAATTGACAGCTAGATAGCCCTGAAATCGTACATTGAAGGAAGCAACTCTTAGGTGAAAAATCAGATAGGAAAATTTACTTATCAAACTACAGGGAGAAAATGTCTGATATGCTAGAGGGAAATTAAAACTGATTTAACTGCCAGTTAAACATAAAGTTAAGTAAATCGGCCAGACACAGTGGCTCATGCCTATAATCGCAGCAGTTTGGGAGACTGAGGCAGGTGGATCATTTGAGATCAGGAGTTCAAAACCAGCCTGGCCAATGTGGGGAAACCTTATCTCCACTAAAAATATAAAGATTAGCTGAGCGGTAGTGGTGCAAGCCTGTAATACTAGCTACTCAGGAGACTGAGATGGGAGAATTGCTTAAGACTGGGAGGCAGAGGTTGTGGTGAGCCGAGATCATGCCACTGCACTCCAGTCTGGGCGACAGAGTGAGAACTTGTCTTAAAAAATATATCATAAAGGCCTTTTAAAGATATATATACACACACACACTCACACAGAAATACCTTATAACTTTTATTTCAGAAATCTAGTCATGAGATATTAATACAGATTAATCAGTTTGCAAGAAAAAAAAGCAGTTGGGTTCAAAGAGTAATTTTTATCTCAGTAGCAAAGTAACAGCAGCTTTAAAGCAGGCAAAAAGAAAATAGAGAAAAAGAGAGCTTAGAACTCTACAGTGTGTAGGCTGACCTCAGGGCTCTTTTTTCTTGAAGTAAATGTGCACAAAGACCTTAATATTTCCATTTTACACTGACTCTAGCAAGTAGAGGTGCCATAAAACTAATGGAATGGTGAAAAGGGATCATTCTAGTTTTCACTCTTAGATTATTTGTTTACCACTTTTTCTTTCTTTCTTTTTTTTTTTTTTTTTTCTTTTTTTTTTTTTTCTTAAGAGGAGGAACTGATCTGTGGCCTAAGGCTTTTGCGAAGTACACTGACGTGTGCTGGTGTTACCAGTTGAAGGTGTCCAGGTTATTGGCATCTTGAACAAGGAATTGGACAAAATGCACACACAAAGGAAGGAAAGCACGAAGCAATAACAGCAGAGATTTATTGAAAACAAAAAGTACACTCCACAGGGTAGGAGTGGGCCCAAGCATAGGGGCTCAAGAGACCCACTACAGAATTTTCTGGGGTTTAAATATCCTCTGGACTTTTCCATTGGTTGCTTGTTGTACAACCTATGTAAATGAAGAGGATGAACTAAAATTACAAAATCATTTACTTGCTGTATGCCCTATGTAAATGGAGAGGGTATTTCCTGTTATAGCTGAAGTGTTTCCATTTAAATAAAAAATGTTTCCATTTAAATCAGTTTTAGGAAGTCAGTGTGAATCAACCTTATGTTCTCTGACTCCAGACCCTATTCTCCTGCCTTTTTTTTTTCCCCGTGAGAGATGTGATTCCCATAAATCTTTATGGAAGATGGAAAAACTGATGGTCTTCCTTCTGTAACAGCTTCATGCTGGCTTGGGGTGTAGTACCTACCTATTGGAGATGATGAAACTCATGCCCTGCCTTGTCTAGTGGAGTCAGGGTAGTTCCTTGATGGCCAGGGGTGGTGTTTTCACCTGAAACTGGCTGGAACACTTATTGCATGATCATCTGAAGCTTGATGGTCTCTAGGTGAGAGGAATTGAATTTGGTTAAAAAATTTAATGGAGACTTAAGGGAGTGGATACCTACACTGTCAGGAATGTTTGTTATAGAGATTTGCAGGAGAAAAGCAAAATCTAGTCTGTGGTCTATTCTAGGATCTATGTGTTTCCTTAAAATCTTAGCATCAACAACTCCATTTTGGTTTAGGTTTGGGGTGTTGGGGCCTAGTGCATAATCTCAGTCCAAAACAATGACCTCTCGTAATTGTTTTTAAAAATTCTTCCTTTTTGGTCAGGTTCTCACTTAGGTGAGAGTGTGACCAAAACTTAGGGCCTCAGGGCCACTCTTGGTTACCATCATTTTGGGTTTCTAGTCTCAGCATGTCTTTCATAGATTATTACATCCTCATGGTCACACATTTCTTTCAGCTCTTGTCTTTCTAGTTAAAGAGATACCATTTGACATTCTGGAGGTCATTGTACGCAAACATTTAAAACCTTTGAGAGAATACAATGCACCAGGGAGACTATTATTGTGATTATCAGGAGGATAATACAAAGAGTTTGGAGTATGCTTCATACCCAGGGTCCCCATAAACCAAATCTCCTAAAATTAAATAGATCAAAGAATGAGTTAAATAAAGAGTCTACTCACTCAACTAAGCAGTGGCTTCATCAATCCATTTTCTGGGATTTAAATATCCTTTAAAGTCTTCCATTTATTATTTGTCATACAGTCTATGTAAATGAAGATAATGAAAAAAGTTACAAAGTCATTTACTTTGTACACTATGACTGAATATCTGTAATATCTAATGTTTTCTCCATAGGTCATGAGTGCCAGCAGCTGCACAGATACTTCTCTGTTCAGCCAATTCTATCATAACATTCACAAGAGAATTTAAAATCTGTTGTGTAACTGTAGCCTTTAGAGTAGAATCTTCTATAAAGCCTATCACAAAGGATAGATTTCTAATCATTGCTTCTTTTACTCCAAACTATGGAAAAACAACCTAACAAATGATGCCCTTCTAGAAGAGTGAAGGCCACTTGGCAATGTTCTCTTTAACCCATGATGTGGGTTTAGAGGAGTGAACCAATGTTCTGTTTCTGATTGATTATAAGGTTATCCATACATAGACTGGCTGAAAACTCCTTCACAAATAAAAATGTACCCTATAAGTCCACAAAACAGACCCCTTTTCCACTTCTATTGCTCATAGAGGCATAAGAAAGGAAAAAATATTCAAAGATAAGTCTCCTAATAGTAGAGAAGTCTTGACCCATGATCTTGGGAAAAGCTGTTCACATCAAGGATGCCATCTTCTTCTGGGGTGTAACTTTCCTGATTAACTTTACCTTAAGGGTTCCAGTGGGTGTACAGTCCCAAGAGTGTGACCGGACACTGCTCAATTGTGAGATTATGAACCCAAGGTTTAAGGTCCTGAGTTTTGTTGTAGTGTGGATATCAAGGACAGTCCTTCTCTGATGTTCTCAGAAGATAAAATCTTTGGTTTCTAGATTGTGAAGGGGTTGTCTTCAGTCATAAGGGACTTCTTTATTTAATGAAAATACTACTTTGTAGCATAATAATCTACTGTTATAACATCAGTCTTTTTTTTTTTTTTTTTTTTTTTGACATGAAGTCTCACTCTGTCTCCTAGGCTGGAGTGCAATGGTGTGGTCTTGGCTCAATGCAACTTCCACCTCCTGGTTTCAAGCAATTCTCCTCCCTCAGCCTCCCCAGTAGCTGGCACTATAGACGTATGCCATGAGACCCAGATAATTTTTTGTATTTTTAGTAGAGATGGGGTTTCACCATGTTAGCCAGGATGGTCTCGATCTCCTAACCTTGCGATCTGCCTGCCTTGGCCTCCCAAAGTGCTAGGATTACAGGTGTGAGCCACCATGCCCAGCCAACATCAGCCTTCTTGCATGGGAAAGCTTTTATTAAAGAAAACATGCACTGAAAATGTCAATTGAATGAAATCCTTATATAAAATATTTAAATGGCCCATCAGGTGACCAAATGTACCTGAAGCTTTGATTTTTTTCCCAGGAAGATGAGACCAAACATTGGTTATCAACTATTTTAACAAATTATAGGTAACCACAAAAATATGTTCATTTTGGATCATTTTATTTTTTCCATGAGTCATGGAATGCAGAACTTTTAATAACAAAAGCTTTAAGGACTCAGGAAGGACAAGGTGACCATCCTGGTTCTCCATGAGTCCATGCTTAAATAACATTAGACTTATATCCTCCTGAATACCCGTTGTTTTACCAAGTTAGGTGCATAGCACTGATAACTGATGGATTATCAAGGTAATTTGACCTAGACCGTGGAGTTCATTCAAATTGTATATCTAAATAATTTCCATATCTGCTGGTTTAACATGAAAATCTGACAACATATTTTCTTGGTATTCAATTAATTTTTTGTTCTACTTGGATTGCTAGCTTTATACAAGGAAATTGGTTATTTCTGTAGTTTACAATAACTTAGCATAATAACCATAATTAGAATTGATAGCATGTACTCAGACATATTAGAATTTCAGGAAACCCATACGATTTTGTAAAATATATTAATATCATTGACTAAAATATAACCTGAAGATTAAACTTTTTTTTGGACAATGCTTCCCTTATAACATGTCAAATAATCCTTTTACCTCTCTTTTGGATGTTTCAAGAGCCTTCTGTAGTATCTCAAAGTTAGAGGTCAGAAAAGACTATTTTGAAGCTGAAATTTGATTTTGGGAGGCCTATTAAATATGTTAAATGTTTAAAACATTGATATTATGAAATAGAATTCCAGGTTACCATAAGTCATTCATTTAGCCAAAATGATGACTCAAAAATTTAAAAGGCAAAAACCTTTACTCATTGACAGAGGAAGAAGACTTAGCTTTCCAAACTATTGGTCTCTTGCCTTTCCTTTTATTTATTTGTTTTTGCTACTTTATTCAAAAGGCAAACAAATATATTTCATTATCTTTTAATATTACATGAAAATCTTTTTCAAGAGAGAGCCAAATTTTACCCTTGCATTAGTGTACCCAATGTCAGTTCCAATTTTTAATAAAACCTTATAGACAAATCTTTCCAATTTTAATCAGTATCATCATAAGGTGAGATTCTCAGAAACTTTTTATAACCCTTTACAAATTTTTGTTAAAGAGAAGATCAGTGCTTTAAGAAAACCCTGTTTGTGCTTTTATTTCAATGTTCAATTTATGGAGAAACCAGAAAATGAGCTTTTAAATTTAATCAGTATGTTCACACACATAGTGTTTTACAAGAATTAATTTTTCTTTTAAAACCTTCCACAACTTGTTCAAACATTTAGCTTTACCCTAATTTAAAACAATCCTTTAACCCTTTAGGCAAAAACAATAACAACAACAAATCCACATTCCCATGTCTTCTTATAATCTTTTACAAAATTACATTTCACTTTTATTACACACATTGCATGTAAAACTGTTTCTTCAGTAGTCTCAATTACATGTTTCAATGTTAACTCTTAGCAACTTTTACTTTTGGTCAAAACCTTGTTAAGTTCAGGACTTGAATTATGTATTAGGTGTGGAGCCTAGGTCTCAGACAGAAGTGCAGATAAGTTCTGACTCTTTCCAGTGTCTACCTCCACGTGTCCCAGGCTTTACCTAGCTGTAAAGCAGGCACATTGTAGAGTTAAGAGTCATAGCAACATTTTTGAAGCATTCATGAGGCCAAATCACCTTTAAGTTGTACAACATTTCTTGCATAAATTCTCTTTCATAAATTCTTCCACAACTTACATAGACTATCTATGACACACCTGGAGTTTTTGACTTGTCCTAAACATCCCTCTTTTAAACAACCAATTATTTTACTTTAAGACAAAAATTTACCATACAAGACGCTTTCTTATATAAAGCTTCTTTTTTTTGGTAACCTTCTCTGCATAGCTAGGGGGCACGGCTAATTTCCTATGTCCCCAGGCTTTATTTAAAATCTAATGCTCCAAAATACATTGAATAATTTTTTAAAAGTCAAAGAAGTAGTTTATAACCTTAAAGCATTTAGCAAACCTAATATCTGACCTGCATAATTTACATGAAAGGTTTACATTTTTGAAGATTTTTATTTTACCAATAATTTTTAAAACTTTATTTTTTAAAGATTACTTAAGTCACAGGAACTAAATAAAAGGCATTACACTTTTCAGACAAAATATTTGATTGAAGCTCTAATTATTAAACCAATTAACTAAAGTTCTTTCATATTACACCTATAACACATTTAAATACAGACAGATAGAAGATAAAGGAATTGTTCCTTAAGTCAGAAATTGAACCCCAAACCTGGTTACCATTGTAAAAAGAGAAAGCACAGCCACATGGTTACAAGGTCAATCTCCCAAGAATGTGGCTGGCCAGTTTGCTGGGCCATCTTGAACAGAGGGCTGATAAGGTCATAGGCATGCATTTTATCCTAAGATGTCCCTCTTTATAACAGAGCAATACAGAAAGACATACAAAACACAACATATTCACTACAATTTAACATTAGCCTCAGAATTCTTTTTTTTTAATTAATCAAAATTATACAGAGGAGATAAACAGTAACAGTACCTTTTATTATTTATTTAACCAGTTTGCACAGAGAGAGAGAGGCGAGAGTCTTACTGGTAACAAATTTTTACCCTTTTGCCGGCATGCCAGGTTTCTGAGTTCTCTCCCCCTGAGCAGCCTTAGTGACCATGCTAAACTGTATGCAAACAAATACATTGCCATGAATTAAGAATATTCACAAATAGTTTACAAATTTTGGAGAAATTAGAGAGAGAAATATGACTCAAATTATGTTTACAAAAGTATACTCAACACACTTAAAGTATCAGGAAGCCTAAAATCCAAAAAGTTAATTTAAGGTTAAAAAGCTGGTGTGTTCCATCAATACCTGTAGGGCCTGATGAAGGTAGCCTAGGAATTCCAGATAAGTGGAACAAATGATGACTTGCTGGAAATGCATAGGAAACAAAATATTCACAGAACCAAATAAAGACCTTCCACTGGAAAATAAATTACATACACACACACACACACACACACACACACACACAGATAGAAAACCATATATATATATATTTTTTTATTATTATACTTTAAGATTTAGGGTACATGTGCACAATGTGCAGGTTTGTTACACATGTATACATGTGCCATGTTGGTGTGCTGCACCTATCAACTTGCCATCACCCATCATCTCGTCATTTACATCAGGTATAACTCCCAATGCCATCCCTCCCTCCTCTGCTGTCCCCACAATAGGCCCCGGTGTGTGATGTTCCCCTTCCTGTGTCCAAGTGATCTCATTGTTCAATTCCCACCTATGAGTGAGAACATGCGGTGTTTGGTTTTCTGTTCTTGCGATAGTTTGCTGAGAATGATGGTTTCCAGCTGTATCCATATCCCCACAAAGGACACGAACTCATCCTTTTTTATGGCTGCATAGTATTTCATGGTGTATATGTGCCACATTTTCTTAATCCAGTCCGTCACTGATGGACATTTGGGTTGATTCCAAGTCTTTGCTATTGTGAATAGTGCCACAATGAACATACGTGGGCATGTGTCTTTATAGCAGCATGACTTATAACCCTTTGTGTATATACCCAGTAATGGGATGGCTGGGTCATATGGTATTTCTAGCTCTAGATCCTTGAGGAATTGCCGTACTGTTTTAACACCACAATGGTTGAACTAGTTTACAATCGCACCAACAGTGTAAAAGTGTTCCTATTTCTCCACATCCTCTCCAGCACCTATTGTTTCCTGACTTTTTAATGATTGCCATTCTAACCGGTGTGAGATGGTATCTCATTGTGGTTTTGGTTTGCATTTCTCTGATGGCCAGTAATGATGAGCATTTTTTTTCATGTGTCTGTTGGCTGTATGAATGTCTTCTTTTGAGAAGTGTCTGTTCATATCCTTTGTCCACTTTTTGATGAGGTTGTTGTTTTTTTCTTGTGAATTTGTTTGAGCTCTTTGTAGGTTCTGGATATTAGCCCTTTGTCAGATGAGTAGATTGAAAAAATTTTCTCCCATTCTGTAGGTTGCCTGTTCACTCTGATGGTAGTTTCTTTTGCTGTGCAGAAGCTCTTTAGTTTAATTAGATCCCATTTGTCAATTTTGGCTTTTGTTGCTGTTGCTTTTGGTGTTTATATATATGGTTTTATACACAAAGTGTCAGGAAGCCTAAAACCATAAATATATATGGTTTTATATCTGTGTACATAGGCGAAGCCAAAGAATAAACAGCAAATGAATGAAAACTAGAAGCCAAAACAAACAGGAATCCAACCCTAAATTTTTCCTACTCAATCTACCCTGGAGGCTATGGTATTATCCAGGACCCTTAAAAACTCACATAATGAATATTTTATTCCTGATACACAATTCAATATCCTCAAGTTTACCAGTATCATACGTCCTGTGCAATTAAGAAATTCGCTGTAGGTACATGACCAATAAGTACTCCAGTGCTGGAACTATCCATGCAAAACAGTAAACATAGTGCAAAGCAACACAAGTATATATATGAAATTTGCCTCCACACTAAATCCAGCTTCTTTCTTAACTCTATTTACAAAAAGAATTGCCAAACTACTGATACATTTTTTTTTTAAATTTATTTATTATTATTATACTTTAAGTTGTAGGGTACATGTGCATAACGTGCAGGTTTGTTACATGTGTATACTTGTGCCATGTTGCTGTGCTGCACCCATCAACTCGTCATTTACATCAGGTATAACTCCCAATGCAATCCCTCCCCCCTCCCCCCTCCTCATGATAGGCCCCGGTGTGTGATGTTCCCCTTCCTGAGTCCGAGTGATCTCATTGTTCAGTTCCCACCTATGAGTGAGAACATGCGGTGTTTGGTTTTCTGTTCTTGTGATAGTTTGCTAAGAATGATGGATTCCAGCTGCATCCAAGTCCCTACAAAGGACTCAAACTCATCCTTTTTTATGGCTGCATAGTATTCCATGGTGTATATGTGCCACATTTTCTTAATCCAATCTGTCACTGATGGACATTTGGGTTGATTCCAAGTCTTTGCTATTGTGAATAGTGCCACAATGAACATACGTGTGCATGTGTCTTTATAGCAGCATAATTTATAATCCTTTGGGTATATACCCAGTAATGGGATGGCTGGGTCATATGGTACATCTAGTTCTAGATCCTTGAGGAATCGCCATACTGTTTTCCATAATGGTTGAACTAGTTTACAATCCCACCAACAGTGTAAAAGTGTTCCTATTTCTCCACATCCTCTCCAGCACCTGTTGTTTCCTGACTTTTTAATGATTGCCATTCTAACTGGTGTGAGATGGTATCTCATTGTGGTTTTGATTTGCATTTCTCTGATGGCCAGTGATGATGAGCATTTTTTCATGTGTCTGTTGGCTGTATGAATGTCTTCTTTTGAGAAATGTCTGTTCATATCCTTTGCCCACTTTTTGATGGGGTTGTTTGTTTTTTTCTTGTAAATTTGTTTGAGTTCTTTGTAGGTTCTGGATATTAGCCCTTTGTCAGATGAGTAGATTGCAAAAATGTTCTCCCATTCTGTAGGTTGCCTGTTCACTCTGATGGTAGTTTCTTTTGCTGTGCAGAAGCTCTTTAGTTTAATGAGATCCCATTTGTCAATTTTGGCTTTTGCTGCCATTGCTTTTGGTGTTTTAGACATGAAGTCTTTGCCCATGCCTATGTCCTGAATGGTACTACCTAGGTTTTCCTCTAGGATTTTTATGGTATTAGGTCTAACATTTAAGTCTCTAATCCATCGTGAATTAATTTTCGTATAAGGAGTAAGGAAAGGATCCAGTTTCAGCTTTCTACTTATGGCTAGCCAATTTTCCCAGCACCATTTATTAAATAGGGAATCCTTTCCCCATTTCTTGTTTCTCTCAGGTTTGTCAAAGATCAGATGGCTGTAGATGTGTGGTATTATTTCTGAGGACTCTGTTCTGTTCCATTGGTCTATATCTCTGTTTTGGTACCAGTACCATGCTGTTTTGGTTACTGTAGCCTTGTAGTATAGTTTGAAGTCAGGTAGCGTGATGCCTCTGGCTTTGTTCTTTTGACTTAGGATTGTCTTGGAGATGCGGGCTCTTTTTTGGTTCCATATGAACTTTAAAGCAGTTTTTTCCAATTCTGTGAAGAAACTCATTGGTAGCTTGATGGGGATGGCATTGAATCTATAAATTACCTTGGGCAGTATGGCCATTTTCATGATATTGATTCTTCCTATCCATGAGCATGGTATGTTCTTCCATTTGTTTGTGTCCTCTTTGATTTCACTGAGCAGTGGTTTGTAGTTCTCCTTGAAGAGGTCCTTTACATCCCTTGTAAGTTGGATTCCTAGGTATTTTATTCTTTTTGAAGCAATTGTGAATGGAAGTTCATTCCTGATTTGGCTCTCTGTTTGTCTGTTACTGTTGTATAAGAATGCTTGTGATTTTTGCACATTAATTTTGTATCATGAGACTTTGCTGAAGTTGCTTATCAGCTTAAGGAGATTTTGGGCTGAGACAATGGGGTTTTCTAAATATACAATCATGTCATCTGCAAACAGGGACAATTTGACTTCTTCTTTTCCTAACTGAATACCCTTGATTTTTTTTTCTTGCCTGATTGCCCTAGCCAGAACTTCCAACACTATGTTGAATAGGAGTGGTGAGAGAGGGCATCCCTCTCTTGTGCCAGTTTTCAAAGGGAATTTTTCCAGTTTTTGCCCATTCAGTATGATATTGGCTGTGGGTTTGTCATAAATAGCTCTTATTATTTTGAGGTACGTTCCATCAATACCGAATTTATTGAGCGTTTTTAGCATGAAGGGCTGTTGAATTTTGTCAAAAGCCTTTTCTGCATCAATTGAGATAATCATGTGGTTCTTGTCTTTGGTTCTGTTTATATGCTGGATTATGTTTATTGATTTGCGAATGTTGAACCAGCCTTGCATCCCAGGGATGAAGCCCACTTGATCATGGTGGATAAGCTTTTTGATGTGTTGCTGAATCCGATTTGCCAGTATTTTATTGAGGATTTTTGCATCGATGTTCATCAGGGATATTGGTCTAAAATTCTCTTTTTTTGTTGTGTCTCTGCCAGGCTTTGGTATCAGGATGATGTTGGCCTCATAAAATGAGTTAGGGAGGATTCCCTCTTTTTCTATTGATTGGAATAGTTTCAGAAGAAATGGTACCAACTCCTCCTTGTACCTCTGGTAGAATTCAGCTGTGAATCCATCTTGTCCTTGACTTTTTTTGGTTGGTAGGCTATTAATTGTTGCCTCAATTTCAGAGCCTACTATTGGTCTATTCAGGGATTCAACTTCTTCCTGGTTTAGTCTTGGAAGAGTGTAAGTGTCCAGGAAATTATCCATTTCTTCTAGATTTTCCAGTTTATTTGTGTAGAGGTGTTTATAGTATTTTCTGATGGTAGTTTGTATTTCTGTGGGGTCGGTGGTGATATCCCCTTTATCATTTTTAATTGCATCGATTTGATTCTTCTCTCTTTTCTTCTTTATTAGTCTGGCTAGTGGGCTGTCAATTTTGTTGATCTTTTCAAAAAACCAACTCCTGGATTCATTGATTTTTTGGAGGGTTTTTTGTGTCTCTATCTCCTTCAGTTCTGCTCTGATCTTAGTTATTTCTTGCCTTCTGCTAGCTTTCGAATGTGTTTGCTCTTGTTCTCTAGTTCTTTTAATTGCGATGTTAGAGTGTCAATTTTAGATCTTTCCTGCTTTCTCTTGTGGGGCATTTAGTGCTATAAATTTCCCTCTACACACTGCTTTAAATGTGTCCCAGAGATTCTGGTATGTTGTATCTTTGTTCTCATTGGTTTCAAAGAACATCTTTATTTCTGCCTTCATTTCGTTATGTACCCAGTAGTCACTCAGGAGCAGGTTGTTCAGTTTCCATGTAGTTGAGCGGTTTTGATTGAGTTTACATTTTTTTAAACAATACTTCTTATTTTATTTTTATCAAGACTCAGAGCTTTAACTACGAAATGTTAATTAGCCAAATGTCTCCAATTTTCTATTTTGTTTTAAAGAGTATTTTATTATCTAAACATTTTCCACATCTTTCTCCACATCTTTGGGTCTGTTACTACATTGTTTCATAAATAACCTTTTCAAATCTGTAATTTGAATTATTAGATAACTTTTGAATTAGACAAAATTATTATTTTCCTCACTAATAACATAACCTTTTCTGACACGTTTGGTATACAGAATTTAGTATTAAGTAGAATTTGTTTCCTTAAAATGTAACCTAAAACTTTAGTGAAACCCTAAAAAGCAAGAAATTCTGAACCATCAGACATGGCCATTTTTAGATAATAACAAATCCACAACTTTAGAAACATGGTTCCCCATATCATAACCCTTAATCGGAAATGATGCAGATATTAAATGAGCATCAACATTTTTAAGATTTTAATTTACACAAAAAGTTTACCTAAAGCGTTAGCCCATTCACTGTACTCAGTTCTTTTACTTTTATCAGATTATCTAGATTACTTCTGTAAACTGAGATACTAGACACTATCATTTAAAGTTAGTTATTTCCTTGTTAAACACGTTTTTAATAGTCCGTGAACATCGGGTGCTTACCTAAGCCTAAGTAAGAGCCTCAAAGTTAAATACATAGGTATTTTTGCCAATAACTCAGAAGATTTAGCCAACAGTAAATTTGTAAACCCTGAAAATTTGAGACAGGTCTCAGTTAATTTAGAAAGTTTATTTTTCCAATGTTGAAGACACATGCCCGTGATGCAGCCTCAAGAGACTTGGTTTTATACATTTTAGAGAGACGTGGCATCAGTCAACATATGTAAAATGGGACAACTCGAACTGGGAAGGGGGCTTCTAGGTCACAGGTACTTGAGAGATGATAGCTGCATTCTTTTGAGATTCTCATTAGCTTTAGGAGATGGTACAGGAAGAAGGTGATTTTTCTCTGAAGCCAGCCATCTCTGGCCAGGTTCCTCTCCAAAACTGCACCGTCTGAAGTTAGCCATCCTTATCCATAGTCTCCGACACTCAGTTATTTCTCTGCTCACTGCTCAGTCACTTTTATCCCGGATGTTCAGCAGCTTGTATCCCTGAGGCTCAGCTGCTGGTGTTGCTATGGCTTTCTTCTGCCAGTTGGGCTGGCAGTATGGGCACACAATAGGGGGCGGGGTGGGTCTAAAGGGCAATCATTTGGAAAAATAGGGTCAGTTGCTTTCACATAAGGCCTAGGTCCCAGGCTTCAGTGTGGAGTGTAGCCGGGAGCCTTCTGTATCAGGGTCAGCTGTTTTCACTTAGGGCTTAGGTTACAGGTTTGAGGATGGAGTGTGGTAAGGAGCCCTGCCTTCTATATCAATGGAGGCAGGAAAACCTGCCTTCCTTGTCGGAAACAAGTAAAACTCCAAAAAAAAAAAAAAAAAAAAAAGAATTGTACAGTAAAATAAACATTACAAATTTTGGGAGAACAAGGATTCTCTGGAGGGGGTGCTTCCATGCTTCCAGGCCTCAGCAAACTGTCCTATTGGTTTGAGCTGTAAGGTTAGCTCAAGTTGGTACCAAGCACCCATAGGAGATTTTTCAAAGGTCAGGGGCGTCTCCACTCAGAATCTCTTCATGGTTACCAAATGAACCCTGAATATCTGAGACAGGTCCCAGTCAATTTAGAAAGTTTATTTTGCCAAGGTTAAGGATGCATGCCTGTGCCACAGCCTTAGGAGGTCCTGACAACATGCGCCCAAGGTGGTTGGGGCACAGCTTGGTTTTATACATTTTAAGAAAACATGAGACATCAATCAATAGTCTGAAAAGGCAAAGGCAAGGCAACTGGAAGCAAAGGCAGGACAACTCAAAGTAGGGAGGGGACTTCCAGGTCATAGGTAGATAAGAGACAAAGGGCTGCATTCTTTTGAGTTTCTAACTAGCCTTTCCAAAGGAGGCAGCCAGATATGCACTTATCTCAGTGAGCAGAGGGCTAACTTTGAATAGAATGTGAGGCAGGTTTGCCCTAAACAGTTGCCAGCTTGACTTTTTCCTTTCGCTCAGTGATTTTGGTGTCCCAAGTTTATTTTCCTTTCATGCTATCTTGTATATTAAGAGGTACTTTCTTATTCTCACTCTTCCTCCAAAAAATAACCCCAAAAGCTAATACATAAACATTAAATTAAATACTCTATAAAGTACTCACTTTGTAACCATGTCTACCCAGTTAGACCATAAGGGCAGGGCAGGAACTGCATATTCTGTCTTACTTGCATTATAAAACTAGCACTTGGCACAGTACCTTGCATATAAGTGATTAAAATATTTGCTGATGAAATGAAAGTCATATCTATCACTTGTTAAAATTCTCCAAATAAGAACTTGAAAAACAAATTCACTTATATTTACAATTGCAGTGGTGTGGAAAATAATAGGAGCAGCAGCAGCAAACACAACAATCTAGTAGTTCTAAATCTGAAAATAGAAAATTCACAAATTTCTTTATGGCATTTATTCTGGATAGAAAAAAGTATAGACATTCCAATTATCCATTGTAGATGTGAAAAGTTATGTTTCTGACCACCGCTTTAGACACCTGAAAGCCCAAATTAGTGGCTAGCCAGCTGGATATCTGTATCTCTCCCTCTATATGACTATATAGAGAGATATATTGGCTACATTTTATATGTTTTAATAATATAGTCACTATCTAGCTAGCTAGATATCTATTTATATATGGCTATGTATTACCTATGTTATAGTCATATATCCAGTTTTATATCTATCTATATGGCTATATTAGAATTGAAAAGACTGTTTAAAGAAACACATGTGATTGTATGAACAATACTAGATTTAAATTTGGGAGTTTCTAAGCTTTAAACTTGTTTTTGTTAATTTACTTCTTTGCTGTTCTACCTCCTACTATTATTTATTTAGAAAATGATGACAAACAAGTGGAATATGGCATATGTTAGCACAGTGGTAAGAATCTTTCACAATAAATAACAGCTGTGGTTGGGAGACTGGCCCAACTTCAGTTTCTTTATGTATCACTTAATAGCTGTATGTATGAGTTGGTGTGGGTCAAGGTCCATTCAGAAGAGACTGCTCCTATGTGTGAAGTTGTTAATTACGTCAGAACAAAGAGAGTGATTCATTGAAATTGAGCACCTTAGGGGAGGGTTCCTGCGGGAGTGAGACCTGGCTCTCTAAGGAGAGGAGCTTGATAAAGCTGGTTCTGCAAGTGTTTGAAAACTGCAAACTAGATTCTTATGCAATTACAAAAAGGACTTCTGCTGCTTCAGTGGGGAACTATGCCCGGCTAATATATGCCCAGTGGGAGCACAACCAGATAAGAAGAATACAGGAAACCCACGGGAAGCAGCCCGGAAAGTCTCCTGTCTTCCACCTCCAGTCTTGCAGTCACCCTCATGCACCCCCTCTTGGCAGAGCCTAGCATAGATCCAGCTAGAAAAGCAGAAATGTGGCTTTCCAGCCTTAGAATTTCAAAGCCAGATGAGGAGAGAAAGGTATTTTGAAGCTGGGATATAGGTTAATAATTAATGCGGGTAGCATAATGACAAGAAGTATATTGCATGGAAGATAAGAGCTGGGACTGGAAGATAGGTTAAATTTAGCACCTGACCCTATTACTTAATAGCTGTATGACCTTTGGCTACTTATGCTTGATAAAATAAATTGGCCCCAGGTATAATATGGGAACAACGTTAACATCATGAAGTTACTGTGAGAAGTAAATTTGACATTGAAGTAAACTGCTTAGTGTGCTGCCAGGCATAGCAGTATGTAACAAATGTTAACAACTACACATTTTATTTGCTTCATATAGCAAGATAGTGACTTGATTATTTAAGCAAAATCTTCTGATTATATTGTAGCTCAGTTCTTAATTTCTGAACTAAAAAGTATTGGATTTACAGTAACATGCCTGGAAATTAATATGCACATTTCAAACAACAGGAATTTGAAAGTCAACTATCATTCATTAATTCATCATTTTCCCATTATGTACATATATTTGTCATTATAAAATTTACAGTTTAGCTTGAGGATACAAACAAGTAAGCAATTACATTAAAGCAGCTTAAGGACCAGACTAGGAGAAGTGTAAAGATATATATAGTAGAGATGAACAACCAACCCTGAGAAGGGCTCAGAGGATAATTTCTGAAGAAAAGAGAACTAAAGTGAGTCAGGCAAAGTTTGCAGAGAAGAGAGACATACTACTTACCTTTTAAAATTAAAAATGAAGAATTTACAAACCAAGGTTTGGCAACATTAGTGACAATGGAACAGCTGGTATTCACGGAACATATTAAAGATCTTCATATTGCACAGTGAGAATGTTTAGTCCTATTTCTTGAAAGGACTAGGACAATCTCATATGCTTCTTTTCAGTCCTTCTCAAGAACTCAGTGGGGTGCTGAGTCAAGACTCAATATACACTTGTTGAGAAGTACAGTTCTGTAGTTTTGCGTTGTTATGGCTCAGGTGTGTCTGGTTAATTAATTCTGTTTCACACTGAGCTGAACACCTTGACAAATTGGAACAGAGATTACAAAGTGAGAATGGAAAAGAATGGAATGCTGTTAATCTAGTGTGTGTGTGCATGTGTGTGTGTGTGTGTATTATATACTTTCAAAATCCTTTCACACACATATATACACATGTCATATATAATATACATGCTATATATATTATATATAGCACTTTCACCAATAGCTGTGCATTCCTACCTACAACACTTAAGGAGTGATGATTCAAACCCATTGCATCATTTTTTATCCCTCTTTTTTTTTTTTTTTTGGCTTTCTACATCCATTGTGTTACAGAGATGAAATAACTATTATTATGAACATATCAGCAGAGTTATCATTTCAGTGTGAAATGACTCCAGATGTTCCTGACTTCTATTTACAATTGAAATAACAATTATAAAAGATAAATTAAATTTTTGTATTTAATTTGTATACATGATGTTATTTGTTGGGTAATATCATTGGCCAGGAAACATAGCCTCTTAGTTCAATTCCACACCTGCTTTTAATTATCTCATATTCTCTGAGCCAATAAGGCAAACTTTGGCCTAGACTACTATTTCTTTATAAAATACATGTGAGATTTATCATCAGGCTGCCTTCAATGATTCTACAAATGACTCCTGAGACAAGGCTTTCAAAGCTATTTGGTCTTCCCTGGGGGACCAGTACCTTGCATGATATCATTAAATAAGAGAATGCATCCATATACACATGAGAAATAATGATAACATAATGATGATAATTCTTTACACTTTGTGTAATCAAACTGTATTAAGAAGAAAAGAAAAATGATGAGGCTAAAGTGACTAAAACAATGTAATACAGGTACAAGACAAGCAAAGATACCAGTGAAACAGAAGAAAGTGTCCAGATTTAGATCCACATACTAACCTAATTCAGGTAAAAACTACTATTGCAATAAAACAGAGTCTGCAAAATAAATGCTTAATAAATTGGTTGTCTATTTCTTAAAAGCAGTTATTATGTATTTCCTCCTTCTATTCTGCTTTGGTGTAAAAGTCTTGATGTAGCTCAGGTATTTCAAGTCATCAGGATCGACAGTAATTCCTCGTATTTCTTTCTTGAGTAGTTCTCACCACCTGAAATGGCTGTTGAGAAGTAACTGAGCAGATACTTGCCTTTCTAAACATGGATATTATTTAATTATATACATATAAAGGAAGATAGTAAGGTTATAAATTTGTGGTTCTTCATTTCCTCTTGATTATTTTATTTTTTCCTAAAATGGGTGAGTGCTAATAATAATAATCATCATCACAACTTATGGAGTTTTACGTGCAAGGCAATGTGTTTGGACTTCATACGTGAAATCTCATTCAGTGACAATTTAACTGGTAAACTTAAAAAAACAATTAAAGAGGTTTTCAAAAAGGGGGCAAGAGAGTATTTTTATAATATTTTCTACCATGAAAGGAAGGATGCCAAAATATAAATGTGTCTACATGTGTGTAAGTATGTGTTGAGCAGAAACTAGCTTTGGGGTGAATAATTGGAAAACACAGAGATTCTTGATGTCAATTTCAGCAGAGTCAGTATACAATTGCAAAATAGGGCTACTCATAGCAAATACAGAAAATCCATAAACTGTTCATTAATCGAATGGAGAAAAAGACTGAAAAAGAAGAAATGTTTTTTCTAAAATTGTACAAGTAGAGAGAATGCAGAGAGAGGGTGCTTATCTTCCAGGCCAGATCAGGTCAATAAATAAGCATGTGCTAAACATCTTCCTTGGTAAAAGTCAGAGTAAGATGCAGTTTTTCAGAAATGTTCAATTTAGTACAGTTTCCAATTCTTCATACATTTCTACCATATTAAGAGAAGTAATGTGTAGACAAGGCACAAACTTAGGGTCCTTGTGATTAAAAATACATCTATGCCCAGAGTGATGTGCTGTGTTATATATATATATGTGCATGTGTGTACGTGTGTGTGTGTTAAATTACAATATAAATAGGAAAGTTAAAATAACTTTTTTTTTGGAAAAACGAAGTAGGAAAATGCAACAGGTCAAAGGCAAACAATCTGTTATGGAAACATTTTACACTGGGGTACAATAAATATTCATCAAATTAATATAAATATAATACACCAAGATCCTATGTCAGTTATACTTTCAAAATATCTGGTCATCCTTCACTATTTTATATTTGCCTATTATTGTCATATATTTAAGTTAAAAAGAAGAGTAGCTCCACATCTGGAAGGCATACTCACTGATACTAACTTTCTTTGTGGACTGATTTCCCTTCTTTTAAGTGTAGTTAAAATCAAATCCAACCATTTTGTTAAGAAAACTACACTACTACTCCTCCAGGGTAATTTTCATAAATTTTACTTGTATGACTTCTAAGTGAACATCTAAAGTTCTAAATAACTTTATGGTTTTCTAATTACTTCGGTAATTAACACATTTACACGGCAAAGCAAACTACTTAACTTGTGAAGGGCTGTGACAACTACGATGATTATATAATCTATAATGTTTTCGTTGTTGCTACCAATGTGTGGGCCAAATCCATGCTCAGATATGCAATTGTGGATCTATGTAATCTATATTGCTTCTAAAACCTAGGCAATTATTTTATATTATGAAGTTTATCATGTAGGAGTGTATCTTTGACAGCAGCAGGTCTAATGAAAAATATAGGGTCTATTATGACACATTTAAATAGGCAGCATTACCTGCTGAGCTCCGCCTCCTGTCAGATGAGAAGCAGCATTAGATTCTCATAGGAGCAGGAACCCTATTGTGAACTGTACATGCGAGGGATCTGGGTTGCATACTCCTTATGAGAATCTAACTAATGCCTGATGATCTGTGGGGGAACAGTTTCATCCCAGAACCATCCCCCACCCCCCAGCCCCTGTCCATGGAAAAATTGTCTTCCAGGAAACTGATCCCTGGTGCCAAAAAGGTTGGGGACAGCTGGTGTATGGGTTTCCTTAGAAACAGCAAAGTATTCTCAGAAGTGGAATTTGGTGACTTACATCCATAATATACCAGATACTTTAGAATATTCTCATACATGAGCTACTTCATTTAATCTTTACAATACCCCTGTGAAGTGGGAATCCTGTAGCCATTTTGCAAGTTGGAAAACTGAGGCAATGGCTGTATGTGATATACTTAAGTTCACACATACTTAGTAAGGGACAGTACCACTGTAAAATTCCAAAGCTCTTTTCACTGGAGATAGCTGTCTCTGTGAGCTAGCCAGATATAAAGGGAGGCATGTTAGAGGACGGAGATAATAAGAAAAATCAGTTTCAATAAAGTATGTTGTAAGTGTGATGGGTGGGATGAGAATGAGAACTTGTGTGTGGAGATGATTCCCTTCTAGGAAAATTACCAGGAAGTGTGTGTGAAGAAAAGTAGAAAACGTTAAGAAATACTTAAGAAGGGGGGACTTAAGGAGAAAAGAGGAAACAGAAAATAAATTCCTATTCTTTTAAAAATGGATGCTTTTCAGGCAGGGTGTGGTGGCTCACACCTGTAATCCCAGCACTTTTGGAGGCTGAGGTGGGCGGATCACCTGAGGTCAGGAGTTCGAGACCATCCTGGCCAACATAGTGAAACCCCATCTCTACTAAAAATACAAAAATTAGCTGGGAGTGGTGGTGCACATCTGTAGTCCTAGCTACTTGGGAGGCTGAGGCAGAAGAATTGCTTGAACTCGGGAGGCCGAGGTTGCAGTGAGCTAAGATCATGCCACTGCACACTCCAGCCTGGGCAACAGACAGAGTGAGACTCTGTAAAAATAAATAAATAAATAAATAAAAATAACAACAACAACAACAACAAAAACCCAATAAGGATGATTTTTATTTACTTTATTTAATACTAATGGGGGCAGATTTTGAAATCCACACCATTTCTCAGTACCATTTTAAGGGCTTTAAAATAAACATTTGTTGCAATTAAACCACAACTGTTATATTGCTATGGTTTAGTTAAAAGTCTAGAATACAAATTATGTTTAATTCTAAGGTATTTAAAAAAAATTGTAATCACAATTTACAATTATAATTTAATAACTATTATATTATCTCTAAAATTATTAGAATCAGGTGACTACTTACAATTAAAGTGTCTTCGTTTTCTCATCTGTAACATGATGGGATAAAATAAATCTAAGTCTGACTGATAATCAAAATAAAATTGAAAGCTTCTATTTTTAATAATTAAAATAACTTGAATAGTTTTAGATTTACAGAATACTAGTTAAAATAGCACAAGGCTCCAATATACCTCACATTTATCACCTCTTATAATTAACATCTTATTATTTACATTGATGTGGTATATTTATTAAAATTAATTAACCAATATTAATCCATGATTATTAACTAAATCCATACTTTATTCACCTTTTCTTACTTTTTAATCTAATATCCTTTTTCTGTTCTTGGATCCCATCCAGGATACATTGCATTTAGTCATCATGCCTCCTTGGGTTGCTCTGTATGCAAGTTTCTTATACCCTCCCTCCCTCCCTCCTTCCATCCCTCCCTCCCTCCCTCCCTCCCTCCCTCCCTCCCTCCCTCCCTCTCTTCTTCTCTCTTCTGTCTTTCTCTCTTTTTCTCTTTCTTTGATGACTTGACAGATTTTTAGGAATACTGGGCAGATATTTTGTAGAATATTCTATTGATGGTTATCTGATGATTTTTTTTTCATGATTAGATTGGGGTTATCAATTTTGGGGAGGAAGACTGGACATTTTTTTGGTGTATTTCTTTCTAATTTGGTGAATCTGGGGTAGTGCCTGGGAATTTAAAACTTTTCAAGTCTCCTCAGGGATCACTGATGACATTTTCTCTTCTAGTAGGTGCTGTTTGCTCTATCTAGTGAAAAGTAGATACTAGTTAACATCTGAGGACCTACTCTTTCCTCTATTCTGGAAAATTCTTAGTTACTATTTTATATTTCTTTTGATATTTCCTTCTGTCTTTTCTTCTGAAACTCCAGTTACATATATCATTGAGTCAATATATTCTTTTGATGTGTGTGTGTGTCTGTGTGTGTTCCTTTCCTCCATCTTGACTGAATTTCTCATCTTCAAGTTTACTAATTTCTCTTCATAAATGTGTAGAATTTATTCCATATAATGAACTTTTATTTTTAAGATTTCCATTTTCATTTTCATGCTCAAACTTTCATTAGGACATATTTCTGCTTTCGAATTCTAGTGACTTTTAATTAAGCATAACTTCCATTCAATTAATTTCTCCTGCAAGGAATTCATGCTAGGGCACTGTGGTTTTTGCTTGCCTTTCTTAGCAGTAGCGTTTTTCGTTAGTCTTTGAATTTAGGTATAGGTCGTCTTTCAACTGGAGGGAATGATTTCCTTTTATTTGGTCTCACCTTCCTAGACTAATAGTTTTCAAGTGCCTGAAATTGCTGTCACTTGCTACTCCTGATCCACCAATCCAGAATCAAGTTTTATAACTTTTTCTTTTTTTGTTTAGAGACTGGGTCTTGCTCTGTTGCTTAGAAGTGCAATGGCATGATCATAGTTCATAGCTCATAGCTCACTGTAACCTCAAACTTGAGCTCAAGCAGTCCTCCTGCCTCAGCTTCCCAAAACACTGAGATTACAGGTGTGAGCCACCATGCCCTACCTATAACAGCATTTTTAAGGGTACCGATAGGTGTGGGGAGGGAGTTCAAAGATGCAGCTGCTACTATCAACTTGACTGATTCCTGGTTTTGAGTTTCATACTTCTCTATAGCCATAGTTTTCTATTTAACCAGGTAACCAGCCCTTTTATTCAAACACTGTTCACATGTGTGGGTGTGCTGGTCCTGCCCTGATTTCAAGCAGTGAACCTGGCCTTGATCCTTTTCTTGTGTAAGGTACTGTATTAGGTATTCTCATATAACATATAACACCAACTCAGCACATTAAAACAACACACATTCATTATCTCACAATTATCCTTATAATCATGGTAGAAAGGGAAGAAAATATGTCCTTCTTCACATGATGACAGGAAGGAAAAATACTGAGCAAAGAGGGAAAAGCCTCTTATAAAATCTTCAGCTCTTGTGAGAACTCACTATCATGAGAACAGCAGCATGAGGTTAACCCCCTCCAGGATTCAATTACCATCCCATGATACGTGAAGATTACAGGAACTACAATTCAAGATGAGATTTGGGTGGGGACACAGCCAAACCATATCAAATCTTTACCATATTCTAGTGACTAGAAGCAAGTCACAGATTCCAACTACACACATAAGGTGAGAATTACAGAAGGCATGAATGCCAGGGGGTGAGAATCATCGAATCACCTTAGGGTCCATCTGCTACAGGCACCATTAATACCAAAATCACCATCTATGTCCTGTCCCAGAAGTCACAGCCCTTGGCTTCAGCTTGGTTCCCTGCTTTGCATTTGTGTTTTATTTCTAGTTCATGAAAATGTTTACCTCATTTCTTAATTTCTCTTATTTTTTCCTTTTTTAATCATTCTTCAATTTTATTTGGAATAGAAAGGTTACATGAAAGCATAAACTTACGAAGTCATCTTATTCCATCTGTGTTTTGTTTAAATTTTCACTTGATCTGTGCTAGGACAGATTTCTGAAATCCTAGGTATGTTCAATGGCAGGCATGTTTTTAACCAAATGCTTTGGAGAAGATGATCTGGAAGAGAGGATTATTTTTGGTCTAAAAAATGCAGATTAGATAAACATAATAAGGGGCATCTTTTAATTAGCCATCAGTTTTTTTTTTTTTTTTTTAACTCTTATTTTAGGTTCAGGGTATACGTGCTGATTTTTTAAAAATATTTTTATTATTATACTTTAAGTTCTAGGGTACATGTGCACAACGTGAAAGTTTTTTACATATGTATACATGTGCCATGTTGGTGTGCTGTACCCATTAATTCGTCATTTACATTAGGTATATCTCCTAATGCTATCCCTCCCCTCTCCCCTCCCCACAATAGGACCCGGTGTGTGATGTTCCCCTTCCTGTGTCCAAGTGATCTCATTGTTCAATTCCCACCTATGAGTGAGAACATGCGGTATTTGGTTTTCTATTCTTGCGATAGTTTGCTGAGAATGATGGTTTCCAGCTGTATCCATGTCCCTACAGAGGACACAAACTCATCCTTTTTATGGCTGCATAGTATTCCGTGGTGTATATGTGCCACCTTTTCTTAATCCAGTCTGTCACTGATGGACATTTGGGTTGATTCCAAGTCTTTGCTACTGTGAATAGTGCTGCAATAAACATACGTGTGCATGTGTCTTTATAGCAGCATGACTTATAATCCTTTGGGTATATCCCCAGTAATGGGATGGCTGGGTCAAATGGTATTTCTAGTTCTAGATCCTTGAGGAATCACCACACTGTTTTCTACAATAGTCGAACTAGTTTATAGTCCCACCAACAGTGTAAAAGTGTTCCTATATCTCCACATCCTCTCCAGCACCTGTTTCCTGATTTTTTAATGATTGCCATTCTAACTGGTGTGAGATGGTATCTCATTGTGGTTTTGATTTGCATTTCTCTGATGGCCAGTGACGATGAGCATTTTTTCGTGTGTCTGTTGGCTGTATGAATGTCTTCTTTTGAGAAATGCCTGTTCATATCCTTTGCCCACTTTTTGATGGGGTTGTTTGTTTTCTTGTAAATTTGATTGAGTTCTTTATAGGCTCTGGATATTAGCCCTTTGTCAGATGAGTAGATTGCAAAAATTTTCTCTCATTCTGTAGGTTGCCTGTTCACTCTGATGGTAGTTTCTTTTGCTGTGCAGAAACCCTTTAGTTTAATTAGATCCCATTTGTCAATTTTGGCTTTTGTTGCCCTTGCTTTTGGTGTTTTAGACATGAAGTCCTTGCACATGCCTATGTCCTGAATGGTATTACTTAGGTTTTCTTCTAGGGTTTTTATGGTTTTAAGTCTAACATTTAAGTTTCTAATCCATCTTGAATTAATTTTCACATAAGGAGTAAAGAAAGGATCCAGTTTCAGCTTTCTACTTATGGCTAGCCAATTTTCCCAGCACCATTTATTAAATAGGGAATCCTTTCCCCATTTCTTGTTTTTGTCAGGTTTGTCAAAGATCAGATGGCTGTAGATATGTGGTATTATTTCTGAGGGCTCTGTTCTGTTCCATTGGTCTATATCTCTGTTTTGGTACCAGTACCATGCTGTTTTGGTTACTGCAGCCTTGTAGTATAGTTTGAAGTCAGGTAGCGTGATGTCAGTTTATCTCTGATTTTGGTTATTTCTTGTCTTCTGTTGGATTTGGGGTTGATATGTTCTTGCTTCTCTAATTCTTTCAGTTGTGATGTTAGGTTATTAATTCAAGATCTTTCTAACTGTTTGGGCATTTAGAGATACGAATTTCCCTCTTAGCACTACTTTAGCCGTATCCTGGAGATTTTGTTATCTTGGGTCTTTATTCTCATTAGTTTCAAATAACTTCTTGATTTCTGCCTTAATTTCATTATTTATCCTAAAGTTATTCAGGAGCATATTGTTAATTTAGATGTAATTGCATGGTTTTGAACAATTTTCCTAGTCTTGACTTCTACTTTTATTTTGTGGTCTTATAATATGTTTGGTGTAATTCACACAACACATTTGCATTTCAGTTCCTTTGCATTTGCTGAGGATTGTTTTACGTTCAATTATGTGGTAGATTTTAGAATATGTGCCAAGAGGCAATGAGACGAATGTACATTCTGTTGTTGTTTGGTGAAGAGTTCTGTACAGGTCTATCAGATCCATTTGGTCCAAGGTTGAGTTCAGGTTCTGAATATCTTTGTTAATTTTCTGGCTTGATGATCTGTCTAATACTGTCAGTGGAGTCTTTAAATCTGTCATTATTATTATGTGGTAGTCTAGATCTTTTTGTAGATCTCTAAGAACTTCCTTTATGAATCTAGCTGCTCCTGTGTTAGGTGCATATATATTTAGGACAGTTAGGTCTTCTTGTCGAATTCATCCCTTTACCATTATGTAATGCCTTTATTGATCTTTGTTCATTTAAACTCTGTTTTGTCTGAAATTAGGATTGCAACTCCTGCTTTTTTTCTGTTTTCGATTTGCTGGTAGATTTCCCTCCGTCACTTTACTTTGAGCCTATGGGTGTCATTACATGTGAGATGGATCTCTGGAAGACAGTGTACCATTGGGTCTTGCTTTTTTACCCAGCTTGCCACGCTGTGCCTTTTAACTGGGGCATTTAGACTATTTACATTCAAGCTTAGTGTAGATATGTGTAAATTCGATCCTATCATTGTGTTGTTAGCTGGTTATTCTGGTTTGTGTGGTTGCTTTATAGTGTCACTGGTCTGTGTATTTAAGTATGTTTTTGTATTAGCTGGTAGTGATCTTTCCTTTCTATATTTAGTGTCCTTTTTAAAATCTCTTGTAAAGCAGATCTGGTGGTAACAAACTCCTTGAATGTTTGCTTACCTGAAAAGGATCTTATTTCTCCATCACTTAGGAAGTTTAGTTTGGCAGGATATGAAATTTCTGTTTTTCTTTAAGAATGCTGAATGTAGGTCCCCAATCTTTTCTGGCTTGCAGGGTTTCTGTTGACAGGTCAACGTTAGCCTGATGTGGTTCCCTTTGTAAGTGACCTGTCCTTTTTCTATAGCTGCCTTTAACATTCTTTCTTTCATTTCAAACTTGGAAAATCTGATAATTACATATATTGGGGATGATCTTGTGTAGAATCTTGCAGGGGTTCTCTGTATTTCCTGAATTTGACTGTTGGCTTCTCTAGCAAGTTTGGAAAGTTTTTCATAGACGATATTCTAAAATACATTTTGCAAGTTGTTTGCTTTCTCCCCTCCCTTTCAACAATGCCAGTGCTTCATAGATTTGGCCTGTTTACATAATCCCATAATTCTCAGAGGTTTTGCTCGTTCCTCTTCATTCTTTTTTATTTATTTTTGCCCGAGGGGTCTTATTTCAGAGAGCCAGTCTTCACGTTCTGAGATTCTTTCCTCAGCTTGGTCTATTCTGTAGTTAATACTTGTGATTGCATTGTGTAATACTTTTGCTGTGTTTTTCAGCTTTGTCAGATTCATTAGGTTCTTTTTTATATTGGCTAATTTGTCCTTCAGCTCCTGTATCATTTTATTGTGATTCTTAGTTTCCTTGGATTGAGTTTTGCTGTTCTCCTGAATTTTGATCTTCATTTCTATCCATATTCTGAATTCTATTTTTGTCACTTCAGCCAGCTCAGCCTAGTTAAGAACTCTTGTTGGAGAACTGGTGCAGTTGCTTGGAGGTGATACCACACTCTGGCCATTTGCATTACTACAGTTCTTACATTGGTTCTTTCTCACCTCTCCATGTGGGTGTTCCTTTAACTGAAGCACAGATTGAGTACAGTCAATAGTCTTTTTGTCTGGATGTTTTCACAGGGCCAATGCTTTTTGCAGGGTCTTTATTTGACTCTCACTGACTTGCTGTCTTTGGTTTCACAGTGGGGTATGTTAGTGAGGTACATTTGGAGTTGAAGCTTTGGGATGTGATCCAGTAGGGGGAGCTTAGGTATACTGGTCTGTTGGTAGACTCTTGCTTGGTTGTGTGGCTCCCCTTTCTTTCCTCATAGTTGCAGCTGTGTGCCCTCTCAATGCTCTGAAATTGTGGACTTCTGTCCCCTTTGACTGCTGGCTGGAGATTGTGGCTTGGAACTCCTGGGCAGCCTGTTGTAGCTCTTGAACAATTTCAGGGTATATGTTCCTTCCTCAACTTGGAGGTAGCAGAGGAAAGGACCTTAGAAGTGGCCATGACCAAGGGTCTTTTGCTTGTCTCCTGGGGACTTCACCCTAGAAGGATGCAGGTCAGCAATCATTCAGTGCAATCAGCTTAGGATGGAGGTTCTGCAGCCCTCACATTTAAAAAACCAATTTGTAAAAGTAGTCTGTATCTGGTTTACAGTAAGAACCTCAAATTCTGATTACACCTTGGAAAAACATATGCAAACTGATGTTCTTATGTAACAGAAACATACTATTATTGGCCAGGTTTTTTCTACCTAGCTTGCCCTTTTATGTGGAATATTCCTTTAGACAGTTTGTTTACTATGCCATAGTTCTTTATTACAGAAACTAAGGGAGGCAATGAATGAAAAACAAAGTAATGGAGATACTCACAATGAGATTCCAATCATAAGGTAAAATACACACAGATAACATAGTAAGTCTGAACACTAGGGGCAAAGTCCATAGTGCTTATTGTTTCTCATGGATACAGAAACTACTTTCTTTGCGGACCAAGGGAGGATCAGGCTTGGGACTGACATGTACAAACAAACATATACTTAATAGTTTCATTTGCGATCTAAAGCCCGACCCAAGAAAGTCACTACTTAAGCATCATTATTTTAAGATAACTAAGTGAAATCATGGCCACAAAATATGGCTTATACCAATCTGCCAGGGCAAGCCCCTTACTTCTTTCTTAAAACTAATACAAGCTGTTTTTTTATGCTAAAAAGCAGAGGGTATTGCCCTAAAAATAATAGTGGATTTTGAGGTCTTCCTTAACCTTCCTTAGTCCGTTTTCTGTTGCTATAACAGAATACCAAAGACTGGGTAATTTAGAAAGAAGAGACATTTACTTAGCTCAAAGTTCTGGAGGAAGAGAAGTCTAAGATTGGGAAGCTGCATCAGTTGAAGGGCTCCTTGCTTCATTATCTCATGGCAGAAGGGTAAAAGGGCAAGGCAGAAGGGTAAAAGGGCAGGCAAGCAAGCACATGCTAAAGAGACACCAGGAGCCAAACTCATTTTATAACTCCCCGACTCCTGAGACAACATTAATCCATCCATAAAAGCTCTGCCCTCATGACTCAATCACCTCCTATTAGGCCTCACCTCTTAACATTGTTGCACCGTGGATTAGGTTTTGAACACATGAACTTTTGGGGGACACATTCAAACCACAGAACTTTCCAATAAGACTAGGTTGACTAGGTCGGGCTCAGTGGCTCCAGCCTGTAATCCCAGCCTTTGGGAGGCTGAGGCAGGTAGATCATGAGGTCAGGAGTTTGAGACCAGCCTGGCCAACATGGTAAAATCTTGTCTCTACTAAAAATACAAAAACTAGCTAGGCACGGTGGCGGGAGCCTGTAATCCCAGTACTCGAGAGGCTGAGGCAGGAAAATTGCTTGAACCTGGGAGGTGGAGGTTGCAGTGAGCAGAGATCATGCCACTTCCCTCCAGCCTGGGCAACAGAGAGAAACTCTCTCACGGAACAAGCGAACAAAAAAGGGTAAGTTGACTATGTGAGAAACTGTTTGCTTTGGGAAGCACAGAAACCATGGTACTGGGGGGTATATGATATAGGTCAGAAAGTTTTGATATTTTTGAATTATGCTTAATAGAACTGAGAGCTGCCATAGAAGTTGACAATTAACAGAAAATCTGGGTGAAGATTAGCATCTATAAAATAAAAAGAGGATGTTGTGACCTTATTCACCTAGTGCTGCAATATTAGAACTACTTTGTATTTCCTGGAGCTTGCAATTTATTTACATAAATAAAATAAATTATGGTGATACTAAGGTATTATATTATGAAGCTCTTTATTCTCAGGAGGTATTACAGCCCAAACACAGAGAGGCTATAATAGTAAGTAACACCCACAAAATGAGGGGGAAGAAAGCTGTGTTTTGGGCATAGCCTTAACTTTGACCTCATGTAGTATTCTCTTTTAAAATCTTGATCAGTCTTGAATTATCAGAGACTCAATATAGGCTATTTAACAATCCAGTATGGCAAACTTTCCAGTCCTGAAAGGTTTAAGGGTTATATAAGATAGACTTTCTATTTCCATGTATTTCCTACAACTCACCAGAGTTCATCATGAAGTTTTTGAAATTGTTTAAAAAGATTCAACTACTAGGTACTAGATTAGAGAGCAGAGTTTCACTGATGCTATTTTCTAATCATGAAAATACATATTGCTTTAGAAGGACATATAGATATCTATATGTCTACATGATGTCTATAATCATGTAATTAAAATTATTAAAAATATGAGCTTTTTTGGTTTGATCCTTTATGAGATATTCCTTTAGACAGTTCATAAAATATTTAATGAGAGTCTAGAAGTTGTCAGGCAATACAGCTATCTCTATCATTTTCAAAGATCTAGAAATCCCTTTTTGCTCCTCCCATCCTTCTCTATCAACATTTGATCCATGGATCAACATTTTCTAATGTAGTTTTTAATGCCTAACAAAATATAACAAATTATCAGAAATGAAATAAATTAACACATATAAAAATTTGCCGTGGTGTATGGCTTATAAATTTGAAGTATATAGTTAAAACTGAAAGCAAGAAACTGGAGTTTGGAAGAAAATAAGAGATGATGGGAAAGAAAGAAGGAAAGAGCAAAAAGAGAAGGTGAAGATGTGATGGTGCATTTGGTTATCATATGGACTTTGTGCACGATCTTCATTCTGTTTACTATCAGGTTTAGTGTTCTTATAAATATAGCAAGCCAGAATCTGCAGGAAATGGGAATTAAAACAAAATATGGCACAATATTAAACCTGGATGTATAGGAAATTAACGCCCAATTATCATGGACATTTTTGGACTGTGACTTATTTATAAAGCAGTTGTTCTGGGGTAAAAAAGGAGACATAACAAGGCAGTCTGGGATTATGTGCTTCTCAAATTTGTAGGGTTTCTCAAATGGCCAGGTTGGATTCATGCTCTTCAACCTTTCCTCCCACCAAGATTTATACTGTGCTGAGAGATCCAGTCTTAATGGCCTGTATAGCTCAGGGCGTGATCATTGACTCAAACAGACCTCAATTCAGTTCTCAGTTTTGCAACTTTCCAGCAGTGATCTTAGATAAGTTTTATTCCTAAACCCTCTGCTACTTTACCTTAAGCAGGGATAATAACAGTACCTACCTCAAGGATTTTTATAATTAAAATTACACAGTAATTGCATCTGGAAAACACTACTTAGAATTCAATGCAGAAGACATAATTTTTATCATTATTATTATGGAGAACAGCATCAAATTAGACCTAATG
This sequence comes from Macaca nemestrina, assembly GCF_043159975.1. Classification (NCBI taxonomy): domain Eukaryota; kingdom Metazoa; phylum Chordata; class Mammalia; order Primates; family Cercopithecidae; genus Macaca; species Macaca nemestrina. Next base: position 74,591,295 of record NC_092127.1, on the reverse strand, counting down.
AATCTTTGTGTACATTTAGATGCTCTATGTTCCTCAGGTCTCCAAAACAGACAATCACATTTAAAGAGCTCAAAGAGCAGAGCTGGTTTGTGAAGTCAGTGATGTTGTCAGAGTTATAAGGTGCCCCATCACAATATATTCAAATAGTTGGATCTGTTAGCAAAGGGTGTTGGAATGTACAGCCACTCATATTTCTATGATTGAATTTAAATCCATTCTGCTCTATTCTACTTTACACGGTCTACATTACAGGGTCATTTGATGTAAAACTGTACCATTAATAATTTATTTTAGGAGGTATCATTTTTGAAAGTATTAAAGGAAAATTTGTATATTACTTTTAAAGTATTCATTAATCATGACATTACAAAAGTATATTCTTGCAAGTAGTTTAATATCTGAACACACAAAAAACTTTTTTAAACACTTTGCATTTACCATAAAATGCCGAAAACTCATGTAGAGCTTTCAGCATACTCTTTTTTCTTTAGTATTCTTTTTCAAGAAGTCTTCATTTTAAACCTATTCCTGACTTCAGTAAATTTTCAGGATACAAAATCACTGTACAAAAATCAGTAGCATGTCTCTACACCAATGACATTCAAGCTTAGAGCCAAACCAATAATGCAATCCTACATACAATAGACACAAACACACAGAATAAAATATCTGGAATACATCTAACCAAGGAGGTGAAAAGAGAACTACACAACACTGCTAAAAGAAATTACAAATGAGACACACAAATGGATAAACATTCCATGCTCATGGATTGGAAAAATTGATACCATTAAAATGGCCATACTACCTAAAGCAATTTGCAGATTCAATGCTATTCCTATCAAACTACCAACATCATCATACCCTAAACCTCAGGATCACACAATATCCCCATGTAAGAAACTTGTACTTGTACCTCCTGAATCTAAAATAAAAATTGGAAAAAAACAACCAAACAAAACAAAACCTATTCCCATTTCTGCATTCTTCTTCCACAAAAAGATGTATACATGTATTATAATATATGTATCTATCAATCTTATGGTCTACTCTCTCATTCATATATTATTTTGTCAGCAGGTAATGTCTCTACTATTTCTACTTGAAAATGAGAAAAAGAATCAATGTAAGTAATTTTATCAGAAAATGTTTGAGTCAAAATATTTTAAGGTAACTATGGACAAAAATGGATGAAGTTCACTAGAGTGGGAAATGTAATAACTAAATTATTCCCTCTAATTGAATTTTCCTTCTTTTTTTGACTTATAGAACTTTTATTCATCCTTCAAAACACTGTTCCAGTGTCAATTATTTGTGAAGTCTTCTGAAACTTTCTCACACAATTATCTTACTTCCTCTGTATGACTTCCATGCTTTCATCATCTTCTATTTTTACATGTATAATATATTTACCCTTATTTCCCACAATTCTGAGTTCCTTGGGGATCAGAGGATCATGACACATTCATATTTGCGGCTGGACTATCTAGCAGGGCCTACACCTATAGGTGCTCAACTGTTTATTCATTTGGATTGAAACAGTATGAAAAGTACAATTTAACAAAGCAATATATTTCAAGTTTAATATATAGAAGGTACTTTTAAAATTGTAATATTATGTATTTTACAGTAGTAGGTTTATTCACTTGATTTATAAAATTGTCCAAGAAGTATTACTAATACATTATTTTATTCTCAGACAAAATATCCTTTAGTTCTTGAAGAACTAAAAAACTTACCTGTTCTTCATGCCCTGGTCAAGTACAATCTTTCCCAATATCCTTTGTCTAACAAGTCTAGCTAATATTAATCTCACCTTCTCTTCTTTCTCACTACTTGTTTTTATTACATGTTTGACAGTTGATTACATTTAATTACAGTATGATTATATACTTATATTTTTTTCAAAATGTTTGTAAGATACTTCTTTCCCCAGCTTGTTAAGGGCAGAATCAATGAAATAATTTTTGTTGGGGGTTAAGGGAGCAAATTCTCTACAGTGTATATTAAAATTGAGCATAAATTGGGTGTTTAACAAACATTTGCTAGATGGATGAATGCAGTACAGCTAGTGAGATGAATAAAATGAATGTAAGAACTGTTTTAAAGAAACACTAGGTTACTTACTATAATAAAAGGCAAAGTATTAGAAGAACTTGGTCTTGTCAGAACACTGTATGAAAAATCAGTACTGCAGTCAAAAAAAGGTAGCAAGAAAGCTTAAAAAAAGGACATTTTCCATTATGCTGTGCTGCCTCCAGTAAGAGAAAAATCCCCATATAAATCTGCCAGTAAATATAACAACCCCAACAAAACTTAGAAAGCTGGATAACTTTCTCCATCACCAGTTAGAGTTGTAGATAGAGAATGCTGTTAACATGTATTGAGCACTACTAGGTGCCAAGGGGCTATGTCCTGCTTTATGAAGTAGGCATTATTATAATATTCATTTCACAGATAAAGAAATCAAAACACAGAGAAGTTAGGTAACATGGCAAAAAATCACACAGCTAACAAATTGTGAGGCAGAAGTTCAATTTGTTGCGGGACAATCAGAGACCAGAGAGACCAAAAAAGGTTCAGGAGGTCATCACCAGCCCAACCAGACATATGTCCAGAAAGTCCAAGCCCCAAACAAGCGGCTTTTCCTACTTTTAAACATCTTAAGGTGGGAACTACGTGAGTCGGGAAGCAAGTTACAGAAGTGAGAAACAAAGGCAGTTAATCAAGCATTACAACATTTTTTACGTCTTGAGAAAGACATGTCTCGCAACCTAAACTTAACGGTCTTGTGACCCTGCAGCCATTCAGGAGCTCACTGGCCTGTAATAAACTTGAAGAATTTGGAGTTGGGGAGTATAGATAAGGTCCACTGTCAACAGAGACAAGACAGCCTGTTAATATCATCTGTTGAGTGTAAGGCCGGGGATGGGGGGATGGTATCACACTTTGCAGCAACTTTAAGAGGATTTTAAAAATATCTGTTACTACTACTATTAGATTATAGTTGATTTCATTAATTCCTTTTTCATTCCCCCCTTTTGGTGCTCAACACAAATGTAGCTTTTCCATTGTCATCAAGCAGCAATTTGTTAGATTAAGTTTTCCACAAACTCCTCCTTCTGAAGCTAAAAGATAATCCGGTGCTAACCTGTTCTGATAAATGATATCTCTCATCTGAATCACCTGTAGGGCTAGCAAGTCCAAGGCTCGGACTGTTTCATTGACAATAATTTCCAGAACTGCTGGCAACCTTATGATGTGGTTTAACATATAAATAGGTGTACAGTATCCTCATGACACATCCTGGGCCCAGGTGGCAGGTCCATAGTATTTGATAATTCTTTCAGGGGAGCATTCATTATTTTTCCAGTTCCCCATTTCAATGTCCTTTTTAATGTTAGTATTTATTTTTTCCACAGTACTTATTTTTGTAAACACATTTCTTCTGACTCTTTTTCTGCCTTCATCATAGACTGGACAGCTTAGATTTTCCCCTTGCTGCAGTGGGAGTAGGAAAAAGGATGGCTGTATTTTTCCTAATACACATGCCCCTGTCCATTTATTGGGTAGTAATTGATAAGCCTTCGCTCCACAGATCCAATATAACCCTGCAGGTGCTCTCCAAACAGTTGGAGGATCTAATTGGTACCATGATTGATTTAGTGTTGGGAACTGCAAAAAGGGATTAAAATTTGATACAGAGGAATTGTCTGTAAAGCTTCTCCATTGTGTTCTGTTCTCGGATTCTTCAAAATATTGTTGACCTAGGCAAGTTGTTTCCCCTGCCTGGTTCTGAAAGGCCTTGCCCCAGTGGGTGATACAGTATTTTGTGATGATGGGGTTCCTTAATAGCCAAACACTTGGATTTGCATTGAATTTTGTAACAAATTCAGGAAAGGTAAAATTGTCTTGTGGCATCAATTCTCTGACATCCCAGGGCCATTGATCTCCCATATTAGTACCTCCACATACATAACATGAAGTAACTCCTAAATTATTAGCAATACTTTTGGCTAGCTGGGCAAGCAGATTTTCAGCTAATATAGGAGGAATTTGAATTTCTGATACTTCAGGATTAAAGTGTTCATTGAAAGATTTATAAAACCTCAACTGTTGTATTGGACTAACTTGAATTTGGGTCCTTTGGATTTTCTTTGTGATGACTAGAGGAATACCAAGTCCTAGGAGAGCTCCCGCCTGATCAAAAGTTAGTAACCCTTTATGCCCTTCAGTCCAGAAAGGCATATTTGGCTTTAGTATTGTCAGATTGAGTGGGCTGCACATTCCAGTCGTGTACCCTATATTCGCCTCTTGGCTGGCAAATAGAGCAACCCTTCCTGTGTATAGGTGCTGATTAAATTCATGTGTGGTCCACTGATTATCACGATCAGCAGTCTTTTTTGGACTCTCCTATTATGGCCTTGGCGGCTTTGCTGCTGACTTTCTCTTGTCCTAGATTTTTACAGATAGTCCCAATATTATTTAGTTTTGAGATGTGCAGCTTGGCAGGCATCAAAATGCACGAAGATAGTCTCTTTATGCAAATAAGGGAATAATTCCATTTTGTTTACAAGTTTACTGACCCCGGTTTCTGTGGGGTTTGTGTATGGTGGCATTAGGGGTTTGCCAATTTGGTCTTCAAACCAGAAGTCATAGGACAAGAACTCTGGGTCATAACATACTTTGGGCTGCCCGTTTCCAGGATCACAGACTGAGTAACTAGTCTGGTTATAGACACAAGTTTCTGTATGAGTCCCTGTACACTCATAGTAGGTCTGGTATAACAGAGTTTTAGTCACACCTTTTCTGGACCAGGCTTCTATCATACAGTGATGACAGTCATCCTGCTCCCCTTTTATAACCATAGGTGAAAGTGTTAGTGGCTTCAGTATTGCTAATATGATTAAACTTATACTATGCATGGGCACCCTTCTGGGCAACAAGCTTGGCAGCATTTGCAAAGATAACATGACAGCAAAATAATCAGTACAAGCAGGAGTAAAACTATGTTTGTAAATTCAATCCACATTTACTTATCTATCATTGACTTCCTCAGGCTTTGGCCGTGAGTAGACCAGTCAGCTTCCGGTTGTGTGACTAGAGCAGGGCTTGATGTTTTCTCAAGCTTCAGTTGTGCGTGGACCAATTAGCTTCTGGTGTGATTGGAGCAGGGCAGCTGTCCTTGTTAGCTGTGGCTTGGTTTCACTACAAAATCAGCTGTGTCGGGTGGTCTGGATTTTGTTGACTGGTTCACTGGTCCCGGGCAGTGGCTGCTGCTGGTTTCAGCTGGCTATGATGAACCCAAAGTGTGATACCTGCAACTTTAACAGCAGTGGTGGTAGACAAGATCACAAAATGGGGACTATCCCATAAAGGCCCTAAAGTGGTTAGGTTTCATCGTTTGACCTAGACAGAATCTTCAGGTTGGAAGGGATGTACTGCATCTGTGAGGCTAACAGGTATTCTTTTTCTTACCCACCCTTGTATTTCCTGCATGGCATCACCTAAGGCTTGCATTTTCCTTCTTAAGGTTAATTCCCCAATTTCTTTTTTCTTTTCTTTTTTTTTTTTTTTTTTGAGACAGAGTCTCGCTTTAATCACCTTTTATCTGAGTTATGATTGCGGGTGGTCGGCCAAACACTATCTCATAGGGTGAATACCCAGTTAATTTAGTAGGGATGCACCTGACTCAGAGAAGGACGATGGGCAGCACCTGATCCCACCTTAGATAAGTTTCTTGGCAAAACTTCTTTAACAGCTGTTTGAATGTCCGGTTCATTTTTTCAACTTTTCCAGAACTCTGTGGGCGATAAGCTGTATGCAGTTTCCATTTGATTTTTAACATCTGCATTAGCTGTTGTACTATTTTCTGCCACAAATCCAGGGCCATTGTCAGATTCTAAAGTTAGACATAGTCCAAATCTAGGAATAATATCCTTTAGTAAGATCGTGGTTACTTCCTGAGCTTTCTCTGTCCTGGTGGGAAATGCCTCAACCCACCCTGAGAAAGTACAGACAAACATTAGCATGTACCGGTAGCCTCCAGCTCGAGGCAGCTCGGTAAAAGCCACAAGCAGGTTTTCACAAGGTGTAGCTTCAGTTTCTTGAATCCCTGGGGGCTGTGTTGGCCCCTGCTGTGGCTCACAAATGGTTCAAGTGATGGCCAGTTAGACGTGGCACATAGAAATGCCATCCTACAAGAGTCTGTAATGCAGTTTTCCCCATATGCGATCCCTGATGAAACTGCTTTATGAACTGGGGTCGGGGTGTTGGGGGCTTCTATTGCTTCTGGGATGGCTAGCCTCCCATCGGAGAACTTCCACAAACCTCCTTTCTGGTAACTTCCACTCTCCTGCTCAAGCCACTAACTTCCACTCTGCTGCTCAAACCAAGCCTTTTCATTAGAGGAGTAGTTAGGGAGTTCTGTAAGGGGAGCTCCAGTAAAGGCATGGTAAGGGTTTCCTCTTCTTTCTTAGTTACCTCTGTCATTGCAGCTCTTTTGGCTTCTCTGTCCATCTTTCTGTTTCCTCTAGCCTTATCACCTCCTTCTGTTTGATGCCCTTTGCAATAGATGACTGCTACTTCTTTTGGAGCCCTTACGGCTTCTAAGAGCTGCTCTATTTCCTTTTGATTTTTCATTCCCTTTCCTTCAGTAGTTAATAACCCTCTTTCCTTATATATGGCTCCATGGGCATGCAAAGTAGCAAAAACATATCTTGAGTCAGTATAGATGTTTACTGATTGTCCTTTTGCCAAGAGCAATGCTCTAGTGAGAGTTATTAGCTCAGCAATTTGGGTCAAAGTTCCGACTAGCAGAGGGTGGGCTTCAGATATTGAATTCAGTGTTACCACTGCATATCCAGCCCATATGACACCTTCAGATATGAAGCTGTTCCCAGCGGTAAAGTATTTGACACCTGAGTCTTTTAAGGGCTGGTCGTTTAAGTCTTTTCAGCTTGAGAAAACCTCATCCACCATTTCCACACAACTGTCATACCCTGGGCCAAACAACGGGGACTTTCCATGCTCTGCCCATTCTATTGGCAGCAATGTGGCTGGATTTAGAGTATTCACAATATCCAAGGTTATGCATGGGTTTTCACACAAAAGCCCTTGATATCTTAACATCCTAGGATTAGAAAACCAGCAATGTCCCTTCTGCTCCATCAGGGTGACGACCGTGTGGAGCACCCGAATTATCAACCTTTGTCCTAATTTGAGCTTGTTAGCATCTTCTGCTAACAGGGCAGTGGCTGCCAATGCCTTGAAACAGGGTGGCCATCCCACAGCCACCAAGTCTAGTTAATTGGACTAATAAGCCATGTGCCAATACCATGACCCTAGTATTTGTACCAAGATTCCTTTACTTTCATGAACATACAGGTAAAAAGGCTTTGTCATGTCTGGCAGTCCTAATGCCGGGGCCTGGATCAAAGTCTTCTTGATTTCTTTGAAGGCCATATCCTGCTCTTTTCCCCATAGGAGAGGTTCCTTTTGCCCTTCTTTGTGGCTTCATATAATGGCTTAGCCATGAGCAAGAAATTTAGGGTCCAAATGCAGAAGAACCCTGCTGCCTCTAGGAACTTTGTTATCTGGCGCAGGGCGGTTGGAGTAGGAAGCGCACAAACAGCCTGCTTTCATTCACCACCGAGCCATCTTTTCCCTTGGCTTATACAGAAGCCTAAATACTGGACACTTTTAAAGCAGATTTGAGCCTTTTTTCCTGACACTTTATATCCTACCGTCCACAGCAGGCCCAGAAGGTTGTGGGTTTTTCCCAGGTGCAGTAGCCCTTGGCCGGTGGCTTTCTTATACTATGGTCCTGACCATTTTCCTTATTCTCCTTACATTCATCCTTTCAGAGTCCTTTCCTTTTGCACCATGCACATTAATCTTTTTCTAGCCTCGGCCAGCTCTTATATCCCTGTCCAGACTGGCCTTTATCACGAATGCACCCACACCTCCTTGCAAAGTAAGTTTCCCTTCCTGTGCAGGCTGCTGCTAGCAAATCTGCCTTTCCTTAAGCTTCCAATTAGCTTCCTTCTTTGCCTCCTGATCTCTTTGCCTCCAGATCTCGGTTAATGTACACCTTCGTAGCCAGTTTAATAAGTGAGTAGCACTCACGCCTGTGGAGGTTCTAATTTCTGCAATTTATGCCTGGTATTTCCCTGGGCCTGCCCTACAAATGCCATATTTACCATGTACTGTTTTTCAGCAGCCTCAGGGTCAAATGGCATATAAAGCTGCTAAGCCTCGCAGAGTCTCTTCACTGGGACTTTCATCTGGCCTCTGGCTGACCTCAGACCTTTCTGATATTGGTGGCCTTTTTCCCTCCAGCCTTTATTCCATTTAGGAGTGCCTTTCAATACCGCTGCAAACTTTGTAGCCCTTGAGCCTGGTTAGGGTCCCAGCCTGGGTCAGCCTCTATCAGGAGTACTCGTTGGGCATACTGCTTGATATCTCCTGTGCCTGCAGGCGCATTGTTCTCCAGCCTCTGGAAAGCGGCTTGTATAACTCTTCGGTGCTCTACCGTATTAAATAATGACAGAGTTGTTTGCAATCAGCCCAGGTAGGATTGTGAGTTAGGAAAATGGGCTGCATTAAATTTATAAGAGCCTGAGGCTTTTTTGTATAGGAGGGAGTATGTAGTCTCCAATTTCAGAGATCAGTAGTAGAGAAGGGCTGATAAACGAAGAGCCATTCTCCCCCTTGGACTTTATTCTGTGCATTCAAATAAATGTGTCCCCATGTTTCTCAGAGGGGCATCTGCATTGCTCGGGCACGACCCGACCTAAGGTGGCCAACCTCATCCCCCTGGAATTCCTCCTTTGGCTTTTCAGGCAATGGCTCTGACTTCTCTCTGTGTGGTGTTGCCTGAGGGATGCTTTCTTCTGAGTCTGAACCTCCGGAGGCAGCTGGGGCAGCCTCCTGTCTAAGCCTTGCCAGGGATGGATAAATTGGTGCATAGGGGGGTGGACTTTCTAAGTCTTCAGGTGGGGCCTGTAGGACAGGTTTTTTCTGCTTTTCCTGTGACTCCTTTTCTTTTTCTGATGCCTTGCAGTCTTTTTCTATGGTTCCTGGTTTTGTCCAGGCCATTAGAGTCTTACAGTAGGCCTCAAAGCAGGTCTGCAGCCACTGAGGGTGGGTCTGAATTACATTTAGTCAGGAGTCTATATACAGGAACTGATCTGGGTGCCTGAGCTGTTCTCCAAGCCCGGTGACCACCTGAAACACTCGGCCAATTATCTCCTTGTCTATTGTCCCCTCGGCTGGCCACCCTACATTAAAAGACAGCTGGTTTATCTCACAAAGGGTTCTCGGTTTCTGTGGAGTTAGCTTAACCCTGTAATCACCATTAAAACCTTTTTAAAAGTTTTTCAGCATGCACTCCAGTGGAGTAGGCTTTGATGCTTTTCCTCCCATTTCCTCCCTCATGGCATGCCTTCACTCTCACTTTCACTCTTGGATCCACCAGACTGGGTCTTATCACGGGAGATTCGGATGCTGCTTAGCCAGGAAAGTGCCTTAATTCCTGTTACAGCTAACTGCAGCCATGGCGGATACTGCTTAGCCAGGAGAGTGCCTTAATTCCTGTTACAGCTAGCTGCAGCCAGAGCTGGTCCTATGGGCTGTATGCAGTGTTCTAGGTCTGGTTTTTCCCACACTTGCCTCAGAGCACACAGTCCATGCTAGGAGATCTGTGCCTCCCCACGTCATGCCCTGCGTTGGTCTCTTCCGAGTGTCTCTTTCACACACTTTCACACACCTCCCCTGTCCCTGGACTGGTTTTCCTTTCTGACCAACTTGCGAGCCCCACCCGCATCTGATGTCGGTTAGGGTATGAGTTTCGTCTGAATCAATGGGACTCTCCCATTGTCCCAGTCCCCTTGGGTCAGACTAGTCATCATGCCCTGGGAGGTGATCAGGCTCCCCTTCTGTCCTTATGGGACGGGTCTTGCATTAGGACCCAAACCTTAACGTGGTTCAGATGTCTGCGCACTGCTCCCGTGACTGTCCTGCAACCCTTTCCACCGGTTCCATTTGTGCTGTTGGGGGAAGGCCCCAGAATGTGGGAGGGCAGTTCTCTTTCCGGACTGAAACTCTCGTGGGGGCACCAAGGACCCTAGATTTCCTGTGTCCTGGGGCTCTAGTCTACAGGCAAAGGAGAGAAAATCTGCCGTCTCCAATCCCAGACGAGCTCCCAGAAATGTTACAGACAATCAAAGACTGGAGAGACTGAAAACGGTTCAGGAGAGTCTGTTAAAGTGATCACTGGCCCAGCTGGACATATGTCCAGAAAGTCTGAGCTCCGAACAAAGGGTTTTTCTTACTTTTAAACATCTTAAGGCAGGAACTACGTGAGGCAGGAAGCAAGTTACAAAAGCGAGAAACAAAGGCAGTTAATCGAGCATTACAACTTTTCTTACATCTTGAGAAAAACATATCTTGCAACCCAAACTGATCGGTCTTATGACTGCAGCCATGCAGGAGCTTGCTGGCCTGTAATAAACTTCAGGAATTTGGAGTTGGGGAGTATAGCTTAGGTCCACTGTCCACAGAGACAAGACAGGCTGTTAATATTCTCCTTTAACTTGAGTGTAAGAGGGGGTGGTCACACTTTGCAGCAACTTTAAGAGGATTTAAAAATTTCTATTACTACTACTATTAGTTTGTAGTTGATTTCATTAATTCCTTCTTCAAATTCTAGGGAGTCTGATCCCAGAGTTAATGGTGAATGATTACAAAGCTTATATAATATCTCGCATATGGTTGTTTATATTTTCCAATAAAGTTATATGCGGTGAATGATTATAACAAGTATTTCTGGGAAAAAAAAAAAACCAATTGAGAATACTGATATATAGGGTCCATATAAATAATGAGAGAATTTTAATAGCATACCCCACATTGGCTGAAACTTTCTCACTACAGCCTATGCTGTCCCATTCAACATTCTATAAACTAAAGATGACAGGGAGACTCTTGTTTAATCTGTATGGGAACTTGAAGGATGCATTAAATATGAAAAATATGCAGCCTTCCTTAAAGACAAGTAGTAAATGTTTCCATTATTCATGTATTCTACTACTTAATCAATAATGTTAACAATTAAAGGTGGGAGCATTAAAAAAAGGAAAAGTGGAGTGAGGCGGTGAAGTGAACCTCACTGATTTCTTGCTTTTATCATTTCAAACTCCAAAAGTGTATTTCAACTATTCATACGATGATTGACTAAACTTGTTTTACCTTATGGAACACCCTTACTGTGTAGAGCTGTGAGAAATTCAATAATCATTATTTAATGTGGTCAACAACAGATAGATCAGAGAAACAACAAACATGGACATATCTATACATAATATACACTCCTTTTCTATCCAAAAATCTGACAAAAACCTTACACAATGATCAGTTAACACCATTTTAAGGACAAGGATGTGGCGAAACAATTTTAAAGATTTTTGTAAAATAAAAGAAAAAAGTTGTTTTAATTGCTAATGATCAAGTTTTAACCAAGAATTTACATATGCATCATCAAAACAGTAGCTTGAAACTGAAGTTTGATCCTTGAGAAATAAAGCTTTTAAAGTAAATGTCTAAATTCTCTTTTCTTTATTATGTTACATTTCATTTACTTTAGGTTTTCTAGTGCAATTTAAATAAGAAATAAATAGAGAATATGGTAATCTCCTTAGATCAGGTACAAAGGCTGTGAAAATATTCCCTGCATTTTGCACAGGGAATATGTTCAAATTTCTAATCTGCAAAGAAAAGTGCATTATCTTTTTTGAAATGGCATTTGAAGATCTCTCCATCAGTGAACATTCTTGGGCATATGGATTTTATAATAACAGCAGTGTATATTAGTTTTTTTATTTATCACTAACTGATAACATATACAGTAAAATGTAAGTTCCGTTTTCTTATCTAAGGGCAGAAAATCCCAATCTATTTCTGAATCTCACTTTTGAACAAGGAAAGAACGACCCAACATGGCATTTTTGATTTCCAACGTTTAAACACATAACGTTTGTGTGCTGTGGCAGCATCTTAGCTTCTGGAATTTACGCTCGACATGAAACATAAACAATAAACAATTCAGTTCACGTTATATATAACATTATATATCATATAACAATTATATATATTATATATAACGTTATATATAATATAAAAATTATATATATTATATATAATATCTCACACACGCACAGTCTTAGACTTTCTCAGTGTTCATGAAACTCACAATCTACCTCAGGCGCTCAAAGGCGCTCAAAGGTCTGAGGCGCCACAGAGAGGCTGCTCCAGCAAGCCTTGGGCACAGTTGCTTGCTGGACAAGACGCCAACTTGGCAAGGTTATGCCTCTGGCAAAGGCAGATTCGTCAGAATAAAGTCGCCACAGGCTCAACCAGGCAAAGCATGAATGGCCCTTTCAGCACGAGCCTGAGAGGAGGGATGTTATTCAGTCCAGCAACCCTATTTACTTTTTTTCGGTATCCCCAAACTCCCGTTTTTTAAGGCTTTCCGCTTCAAGAGAGCCAGAATTGAAGCCTGGGTTGGCGGCAGTGCAGGTACCTGCTCACCTAAGCATCACCCTCTTCATTTTCCAGACTCCTCCATCCGCTTGTCCAAGTATAACTTTTGAATAGATTCAGCAGGAGTGAGGCAGGAAAGGTAGGAAGGTGAGAAAACGCGCGATATCAACTCGCAAAGCTCACTGAACTGCCTTGATGATAAAAGGCGGCACAGGGACTACGTGGGTGGTGGCGGAAAGGGCGCGGGACACGCCTCGCAGAGAGAGAACAGTGGGCGGGGCCACGTGCGGGTATCAGAGTTCGCAACTCGAGCGCCCAGTGGGCTAGCTAAAAGTCCCAGCCTGCAAGCCAACCACGCTCAGCGGGCGACTGGCCGGATCCCAGCGCTCTGCCCCTCGCCCAGCCTGCGAGCGCGTGGTACGAAAGCGCGTCTGCATCCATGCCCCAGCCGGGGGAGCTGGAGGCGCTCGCAGTCCGAGGCGAGTGATGCTAGGCTGAGCGCGTGGCGGCCCGTGTCGTGCCCCGCTGAGCCAAGTGCGGAAGGACAGCGGCGCGCTCCAGCTCTGCTCGCCGCGCGTAGGGCGGGGCGCGGCTGGGGGGCGGGGGGCCTGGCCGCCCGCGGGGAGCTGTGGACGAGCAGGCGCGCTGCGGACCCGAGGGAGGACACGGTTAAAGCATTGCTATCAACTGTGAACCCAGAGAGTCCTCCTTAGTGAACACGCTAACTCTGAAGCCTCCCTTACGCCCCCGAACCACCGAAGGCGGCGACACCTGATTCAGCGCACAAACACGGGTCCCTTCTGTCCCGGATACAATTACGCGGCAGAGACACACTCAAACTCGCGCGGGGCAGCCAAGAGACGAGGTGAGCGGAGGGAACACGCCGTTCCAGCGGGCGGAAGAGGGGCGGGCTGGGTGGAGGAGAGGGGCGTTGTTTGCTCCCTGAGGTGAGTGCCGGGCGAATGGCTGCTATCCAGGGCGGGGGGGTAGGAATTAGAAAGCACAGATGGGGTTGGGCTGAGGAAGTTAGGAGTGGATAGAGGGGGCTGACGGGGTAGGGAGAAAGGCTAGGGGTTGAGGGGATGTGAAGGAGATCTTTTTAAGCTGGCCCCTGATAGCGCCCGCAATCCTGTTTCTCCCATATGGCATCCGTTTGAGGGTTCTCTCGCGTATGTGCGTTCAAGGCAGAGGGAGGGTATAACAGGGAGGCGATTCGGCCGAGGGCCTTGTACTTGACCCCTGAAGGGATGGGCACCGCGGCGCCCAGAGGCCGGAGCCAGCTGCCACGGCAGGGATAGAGATGGGGGACCAGGAGGAGGTTCGGAACCTCTTCAACTCCCCCTTACTCTTCCCCCTAAGGAGGAACAAGAGCGGGATGTGTTGGGGGTGGTGAATGTCTCAGGGCTGTACAAGCTCGCTGAGACCTTTCGGGGCCCGCCGTTTCCGCGTGCCCTCGCGACCCTCGACAATGGACAGTGTACAGTGGTGGCAGGGTTTCACGGGTCCCCGCGCCGATCTGGGAATGTTACGGGGTGCCCTTGTATTAGAGAAGCCTGTGTGGGCCCCTGGGATTAGAGAAGAGGTGAGCGCCTGCGGGCGGGGAGAGAAGGACGCGCTGCTGGCAAAAAGAAGGGCGCCTTCCACGGACTGGAGGAGCGGCGAGGGAGCTTGGGATGTGTGTTTTGGATTTGAAGGAGGCAAACCGCATCGGAGAGTGCAAGTAGATGCAGTGCGTCGGGGCAGAAGGACAATCCGAGGAGGCGGGCCGGGTACCCACTCTCTATATGCAAACTCGCTGGTTTAATTGAGGATTTATAAAATTGAGTACGGTAAACGTGCCATTGTGCAGCACTCCCTTAGGAAAGGAATAGCCTCTGTACCTGTACCGCGAGTTCCCATCACCTTTCAGCATCTAGGCGGGGAGAGGAGAGAAGGTAGAGAACTTCTGAGAGCGTCCTGAGAACTAATGTGAATGGCTGGATTGCGCTAACTAGGCGTTCTCAGCGGAGAATGTCGCCAAGGGAAGGAGTGGGTGGCTGTATCAAACCAGGTGTGCTCTGGAGAATCACCTTTATTATGAGCCAGTGTTAACAGTGACGATAGAGTCTTTTATTTCTGGTGGGTCCTATTGGTAAAAATTAGAAAAAAACCCACACTACTCCAAATACTCCAAAAATCTTCAGTCCCCTCAGGCTGTTACCTTGTACTACCAGTTCTTCAGGATCAGTATCGTGAATGTTAGCAGTTTGGCTAGATGCCAAATCGTTGTTATAATTTCTGATAATTTCATGTTCAAAAACGTCTATATTCATTCAGAATTGGCGTGCTTCTGACGTATCCCCAGAAAAAAATTTGGAGGAAGGACAGACAGTGTCTTTTTTTCTGTTCTTTTAAAAAAACGTTTATTTTAGGTTTTGGGGTTGTTACATAGGTAAACACATGTCACGGGGGTTTGTTGTACACATTATTTCATCACTCAGTTATTAAGCCCAGTACCCAATAGTTATCTTTTTTTTTTTTTTTTTTTTTTTGAGACGGAGTCTCGCTCTGTCGCCCAGGCTGGAGTGCAGTGGCCGGATCTCAGCTCACTGCAAGCTCCGCCTCCCGGGTTTACGCCATTCTCCTGCCTCAGCCTCCCGAGTAGCTGGGACTACAGGCGCCTGTCACCTCGCCCGGCTAGTTTTTTTTTGTGTGTTTTTTAGTAGAGATGGAGTTTCACCGTGTTAGCCAGGATGGTCTCGATCTCCTGACCTCGTGATCCGCCCGTCCTGGCCTCCCAAAGTGCTGGGATTACAGGCTTGAGCCACCGCGCCCGGCCCCAATAGTTATCTTTAACCAATATTTTAATAGTGTTAAGAGTGACCGCACTTTGTCCCCAGGAGATTTTAAAGAGTCATGCATCTCAATGTTATATAGTAAAGGAGACCAGAAGTTTGTGTTAATTGAATTAAATCTTAGCCAGCTTAGTTTTCTCCTATAGAAACTATCTCTTGGTGTTTTGAGGTTTTGCTTTAGGAATGTGTCTGTGTTCAGCAACTATTCTAGATAATGCCAGGTAAAAACAGTCTAGTATTGTATGATTTGCCTGCCACCTACAAGGTTAAGTTGACATCTAGTGTTGTGTGTCTTAGTATTATACGAGTCTTTATAAACTACAGTAAATCATAGTGCCCCGATATTTAGTAAAAGCTTGATTCTCCATTAGGAGGTTGGGCATAACTGAGCCAAAACTATACTTCTGCCTTTTTCCAGGCAATACTACTATACAGATTCAAACTCTTTTTAAATTTAAGATTTCTGGAGGACTGTGCTTGTTGTATTTAAGCTTGGTATGCATCTTAGAATAAATAAACCAATGTAGTAAATAAAGATGCTTACCACAATTTTTTTGGATAAAAACTACTTTTTGTTTAAAGATTTGGCAGTTTACATTTCCCAATAATTTAAATTAAAACATTTATTGCACCTTATGAACAACTGTCAGTTTCATTACCGTTTAAACATTGCTGAAAATCCCACCTTCAATCCTCAAATCCTTTTTAAAATCATGCTCCTGTTTATCAAGTAATATCAATTTGTTGCTTTTTAATTCATGCTAGGATTTTCCAACATACACCTGGGAATTTCTAAGATACACTTGGAGAGTGAGAACTTTTGATTATTTATGCAAGGTATCCCGTTTATTTGACATCATCTGCAATGGTACTTATTTACATAAGCACATTTTCTAGGTAGATGACTCTTCACACCATTAATTACTGAAACTTAAAAAAAAAAAAAAATGAGCCATTGTAACCCACAAGCAATTTCTAAATCTTACTGTCTTCCTTGTTCCCTTGGAGAATATTGGATGTAAGTTATTCTTTCTTTTTGGGTTGTCTTTATGAATTCATAAAGAATTGAATAGTGCTATTCGCTGAGGTGTATAGAGCTGTTTTTGTTTATAGTAAATGGTCTCAGCCTGCTGGGTTGAAATACTAGAATGGAGACAGAAGTACCATTCTTCTTTTTATGTTTTTTTTTCTGGGTCCTCTTTCTGTTATCGGCTATCACTTTCTGCTGCTGTCAGACCGTGAGCGGGCCCTGCTGCTATATTATCTGTTGTCTTTTGTTTTCCATTAAATGATGTGGGCTATTGCCTGAGTATAAATCCTGTAAACTTTGTGACAGATACTTTCTGTTCACATGCTTTATTTGTGGTTTGGACTGAGAACTGAAATGTTTAGGTTTCCAGAAGGGTGGCCTCTATATAAAAGGTTTTAATGTATTTTTTATAGAAAAATTTGTGTATGAGATCTTTAGGAGGGTGTCTTAATTTCAGACAGTTAAGTCTTCTGGAAAAGCTTGGTGTTTCTGAGAAACTGAAGCAGCCCTTAAAAAAGGTTTACTTTTTTATGATAGGCCCAGATTGTCTTTGTTTAGGAATATGTATACTAGGATATTTTACATATTACTTTCTGCCATTGAAACTTACTAACCATAATGTAGTGTAGTTAATATTTTTCTACCCTGGAAGTCCGGAATGAGAAGTATTATTTGAGAACCCTGCTACTTGAGGCTACGTTAATTATTTAAATATTATTTTGCAAATGTACTTATGGAGGAGGTACATAATAAATATGATTAAAATGATTTAATTTGGTCTTGAAAACAGCGGTAATCATGTCTCCTTAAACTGAAGCATTTCATAAGCATTCATTCTTTTATTCAACAATTATTTGTTGAAAGTATACTATGTGCCAAGCACTGTGCTCTGGGGATGTGCATACAGTTAAGGCCCTGGGAGGGCTCTAGGCTTAAAATGGGGAGATAAGAAGGAAACAGGCTATTTTCAATATCTGCAGTATAGTGCTGACTGTTCTGTAAGTGCCATGATAGAGATATACACACAGTACCCTGAGCAGAAAGTTGGAAGTGGTCAATTCTGTGTGGGAATGGGAGATTTGAGGGTTTCTTAGAGGGTGACATAAAAAATGAATCACTGGAGGCAGGAGCAAGATCGTGGAGGGCTGTTTGCCATCCTCAGGAGTATGAACTATTTTCAGTTCAAGCTTGTTTTAAACTAAGGAGTGATGTGATGAGAAAACAGCTCTTAGAGCAATCTAGAAGGAGGGATCTGAGGAACGTGAGATTTGAATGGTAGTTTAGAAGGTATTGCGGTGGCCTTGGTAAGAGAGTTTGAGGTCCTTGTACCAAAGTGTTTGCAGTGGGATGAAGAAAAGGGTTTGGTTACAATGATATTCAGGTGGTAGAACCTCTAAGATTAGGTGACCGATTTGGTGGAGGATTGCGAATGGGTGGTATAGGAGGATGGGATAGGAACATAAAAGGAGATCCAGATTTGAGAGCAAGTGTGATAGTTCAGTTTTAGACATGTAGAACATGAAGTGCTTATAGAAAATCGAACTGGAGATGTGTGTCCAATGAATCATTGCATGTGAGTTCTGAGCAGCGAGGTCCTGGGCTAAATAGGCAGGTAGATAAATGGTGGGTAGATAAAAGGATAGACACACAGAAACATTTAGGATTTTTCAGTGTATAGGTAATTATAAACCATGAAAGTTGATAGGTTTTCCAGGGCAAGTACCAAAAGTTAATAGGGAAACAGAGGCCTGGGGAGATCCTAAAATTTAATAGTTAGGTAGAGAAATAGGGAGCAATAAAGAAAAATGAGAAGGTACAGAACAAGAGGCAAGAGGAGAATTAGGGGGGTGTAACTTTTAAAAGCAGCTGAAAAATGAGAAAATTTCAGAAAGTGAGAAGGTCAGGTACTGAAATGAGGGGTATTAGACAGTATCGGTTCCCACCCTGTCCCAAGCCCTGAATAGCTCTGTGACCTTGAGCTCACAATTTAGTTTCATTTCCTTTTTCCACATGGGGTGAGAAGCACCTACATTATAGGGCTACTGCGAGGAGGATCGGATGAGATAAAAGCTGTCAAGCACAATGCCTGGGAGGTTACTGGTTTGTGTTTAACAAATGCTAACTGTTTTATGGAAACCAGGACTTGAATCTGTGTTTAGAAGGTCCGTAGTCATTTTTGCTTTCACAAGTACTCGCTCTCAGAATTCACGGAGATTGATTGAAAATATATGTTTAAGATGGAAACTTGATCATACTTTTAACTTTTTTAAAGCCAGTAGAATAGCAGCCATTGAAAATTTTGAAGGGAGCAGATGGAGTCAATTGAACAAAGTCCTTGAAGACAGAGTGGAAATTGCCTCAAGAGCGTTGCAGAGATGTTGGGTTTCTCAGGACAATCCATGCTTCCACCAGTCTGGAGGATCTGGTGGTATATACATTGTGTTTATAAAGCACCCGGTAATTAAACCTACAGGTTTCTAATGTCCTGTTTAAAGTACTCTTAGTATTTTAAGTGTGTTCTAGTTCCCTAGGTAATCTATAAGGACGTTGATTATTCATTTTAGTAGTAGCTGAAAACAAACTCAGAAAACAATACAGATGATTTCAAAATTTAACAAAATGTAATTTAATATTTGATGATTCCTAAGAAACTTCTATACCTCATTGGTCTTAAAAATCAACATGTGAAAAATAATTATTAGCCTGTGTGATAGGGGAAGGACTGATTTGTAGAGGTTTGTTTGCTTTTTTTTTTTTGTCAAATTTAGATTACTATGGTAATATTTAAATATACCTACTTTTTTCCTAGGATTTTCTGTTTGAATGAAGTGATGCTTTATATTAGAGATAAACATTTTAAATTAGATTTCTATTTTAATATGTATATAATTTTATTACTCTGTAATTAGTGCATAATTTGAGAAAATGTTTACATCTTTGCACTGGTGTGGGAATCAACAATTGAACATACTGTTTACTAATAGGTTATAAGGCATATTATGAATAATTGTTGTCTCAATACATATTTGTTGAACAAAACAAAATTAGATGTTCCATATTTTTAAGATGAAATGAATTTTTTATCTGTAGTTTTAATATTTGATTATATTCTTTACCTGAAAATCGCTAGCCACACTCTTTGTTATCAGCACCTCTCTATTTTACAGTTGCGTTTCCGTGCTTTTATTTTTTCCCCCACTGTGCTTAGTCCTTCATGATTTATGGTCCTGTTATTTGTAAAGCATAGTAATCTGAGCAGGTGATTTTCAGTTTAGGATTTCTTCTAGTTCCATGTTATATATTCACCAACTCAGTTTTAGACTGTATATTGTCATGCTTAGCACTCCCTTACAGAGATAACAGATACCAAGTTGAAATTGACTTATACAGAATGCCACACTTAGGTAAGCATTTAGGAGTGCGTAGCCAAAATAAAAATAGTACCTTTGGTTTATGAATGGCAGGGTATCTAGGACAGTGTAGTTCGTATTCTCTGGATGGACATTCGTGTAAATATTAAAATATTTAGATTAGATGGAAAGATGTATAGTAGGAACATTTCAGAAATAGTTTGCTTGTAGCGTTGTACTATGTATCTGAATTGTTAATTTGGAGTAATCACTGTATTGATTTTATTTTGAAGGTATAATCTATTTCCATTGACTTGATGTAAGTAACAGAAATGCATCTGCAAGGAGTCCAGTTCATTAAAGACATTTACATTCATATCTGATTTGGTAAATATTTGCTTGATTTGAGAATATTATATAACAAAATATTTGTGAAATCATTTTGTGCTTTTTAATTGTTTTGAAGAAATTTAATATTCAAAATACTTTAAGACACCAAATCATGACTTTTTAGTTATTACATTAGCTATAACTTGCTTTAATAAGTAAAAACTATGGGGCTAATTTTCTTCCAAGTGAAACATTAAGTTTAAATGAATTTACAAAGTAGAATCAAGTGCGCAAACATGCTGTATGTTCTCTAATAGGTTCCTGAAAAGCTGTATATAAATTCAACTTTTATATATTGAGTCATATTTATAGAATTTAAGAAAATAGGGCAAACATTTAACATTTCTTAAATGTTAAGTGATGGGCATACAGATGTTTGTTATGTTAATCTTTATATTTTTCTGTATGTTAGAAATAGTTTACAGAAAAAAAATTGTGGATAGTGACATTAAAGCACATTATATATTAAATATACCCAGGGACTTTGCTATTTAGAGGAATAGCAACATACAATTTACCATAGAAAAAAACCCTATTTTGATTATTAATACCTGTTTTGCAAATTCAAATTTTTTAATGGGCTTAATTAAGCAGACACACACACACAACAACAACAACAACAACAAACTTGGACACACTTCTATAACACATCTTGAATATAGTCTCATCTGTTGGAATTTGTTAAACTTCTACACTTAAGTCTTAATCTGATTCTACCTCATTCTCATAATATCCATTATTCAGAGGCATCAACAGGAAGAATTACATTTTAATTTAAAAAATTGTTTTTACTAGCAACGGAATGAGTGATTCAGTGGTGGTGTCTTCCTGCTTTGAGAGAGCTGCTCTAAGACTAGGCCGTTAGTGCTCCGCAGCAGGCCCTTCCTCTGGGTTCTTTTCATGAAGAAGGCCCTTGTGTTTTACATAGATTTTGCATTTGTGCTGCTGTCCCTATTGAGTTGTTCTCACCAAGCCAATCTGGGGAGCAGCTCTTAGGGGAAAACTAGTCAAACAGGTTTACCTGTCTATTCAAAAGGAGGGAAAAATGGTGAAATGTATGGATAAAGGCCAAGAATAAAACTGTTTTAAGGAATGTTCATGCTGATCACTGACTTTATTTTCTCCTGTTTTGAAAATACTTTGTAGACATTTGTGAGAATGTATCTTAATGGAGATAAAGTGAGAGTCAGAGAAACTGTAAGGGGAAGTAAGTTAGAAGCAGGGGATAAGGACAAGATGGGGAGAAGGAAGGGAAAAATATTGGAGAAAAAAAAAACTCAACAAGAAAAGAATAGTGTTTCAGTGTCATATTTGGGCTTTATGTAAACTGAGTGTGTTATAGCAGGAAACCATGGTATTGATCTGAGAATGAATTTAATTAAAACTGACAAAACCCCCCACATGCCTGTGGTCCTCAACATCCAAAATAGGGAACACCTTGCCAGGGCAGGGCTGAAGTTTGCTAGGAATATTGGTGGGAAACTGTTACAGTTAACCATCTCTGACACTAATCTTTTTTTTTTTTTTTTTTTTTTTTTTTTTTTTTTTGAGACGGAGTCTCGCTCTGTCGCCCAGGCTGGAGTGCAGTGGCCGGATCTCAGCTCACTGCAAGCTCCGCCTCCCGGGTTCACGCCATTCTCCTGCCTCAGCCTCCCCAGTAGCTGGGACTACAGGCGCCCGCCACCTCGCCCGGCTAGTTTTTTGTATTTTTTTAGTAGAGACGGGGTCTGACACTAATCTTATATTAGAGATACTACTTGGTTTCCCCTAGTAAAGTGTTAGATTCATACAGCATTATTGTAGTTTGCAAATCTCTTACACATATATTTCTACTGTTTAGTCCTCATTCTGCTCCTGGAGCATTGCCCTATAGGTAGTAGCATTTTACAGCTCATAACTTGATAGAGTCCCAAGTAACCGTTTGAAGTCAAAATGACAACCTAGTCCGGGGAATTTGATGTTAAAACTAAAGCTTCTTGCCTAGAGCAAGTTCTTGAACTACAGCTCACCACCTGCCTCGTGTTCTGGGGATGCTGAACCTTGATCCCACTGAAATTACCGTTACCTTTAAGTAATTTCACTGTAGTCCTCAGTAATCTCCTCCTCTGCTCCATGCTTCTTTCCTGCTCCTTTAGAGTCCCTTCCCCTTTCTCATCTGTAATGGTGAGACTCCCCATCTGATGTTTGGTTGTGCCTCTTCTTCCTTTCTGACATTTTTAATAACATCTTTTGTCCCAGCACCTCTCTTCTTCTCTGATCTCAGTCTTTTGGTGTAGTTCTTGATGCTCATAGACTGGATTTTTACTTATATGTAGATGATTCACAAATCCGTACTTCTAATTGTGATTTCTTCTATACTCTCAAGAGCGTAGAGTTCCCAGCTCAACTTCCTAACTCAGATCTGACATCCCATTTGCCTCAGTCTTCAAAGACAGATTTTGGTGTTGTGAAATTCACTCTTTTTTACCCTTTATAGCTAATCTATTCCTAATTTGATCACTATGTCCTTCATGAAGACCTTCTTCCCATGCCTGAGACTTTCCATTCACCTCCTGATGTCTTGGTGTAGTTCTGCATCACTTCTTCACCGTTGGTGTTAAATGACTGTTTTTCACCATTACCTTGACCTTCCATCACCTCCCACTGCCCATAACCATCAGTCACTTGTCCTTACTGACCCACTTGCCTTCGAGTGTGATTTGACTATGCGTTTATTTTCACATGGAGATCTAAAACTTTTAGCCTGGCTTTCGAGGCTTTCTATTGTCTAGCTGCTTTCTGATCAGACTTATTTATTTTCTCATACTCCTCAATAGGATTCTATTCTATTTACCCACTGGGGCATTCATTTCAGGATATCCCCCCTCTTGAGATGTCCTGCCTTTTTTTTCTTCTGCACTTCTAAATTCTCACTCAAGGTTTTGACACTCAAGTCCCACCTTAGACTGTGGCTTCCCAGTCTCTGTCACTTTTCTGTGACTTTGATTTGTACATATATTCATGTTAACAATTAGGTTTCATTCTGCCTCTAAGGAGAGTATGAACTCTTAGAGGGTGCAGTCTCTTGTCTCCTCATGCACCTTGGACAAACACTATTGATCAGAGATAAGATATTCAGACAGGGTTGAATGGTATCTTTAGTTTGTCAAAAAACATATTTTCATTAAAAAAATAAATGAGTCACAATTTAAAAACTAAAGGTAGGTGATTTCAAACCCCTCATTTGTAGTGAAAGGGGCAAAATCTTTATGGGGTGGTTGTCTCGCATTACACAGCTAGTTCAATTATTCGCTGGCAGAGTCGGAACTAGCATTCAGATTTCCTAGGTCCTAATCCGGCATCTTCTATCTGTACCATATAAACACTCTCCAAAATTGTCACTGCCATATGTCAGATAATAGTTTGGCTTTTAAAATTTTAGTATCATTTTGGCACAAATATATCGTGTCAATGTTTAAGTATATTTATCTAATTTTCACAAGACAATGGCAATGATACGCAAAAGACTTTCTCTGGACTTGCCTCATTGTGGTGAATATCTGTTATAATCATAGATACTTAGAAGACACAAAATTGTACATTCTTACCTGTTAGTAAAGGAACATTAGATAAATTCATTCTGTTTTTCTGCAGAAACTACCAACATTTTTCCACTTCTGGGGACTAATAAAACTGCTGTTTTTTATCTAATACTCAACCTATCTAATACAACCTTGTCCTAGTGATGATGGTAGAATTTTATAAAATAGGGAAGTTTGTTATTTGTTCACCTGTGAAGATGTTCAAATAATTGAATAGGAAAATACCTAGAATTTTGTTTCTTGTTCTAATTTGCTTGTTTATATTTGGCCAGTTTTGCCCTGAAAACATGTTTGATACATTACATGAAAATTTATTTTGTGACTCTTAATAATGTTAAAAATACATTTAAACTAGTGATAGTAAAGAAAGGATATCTTCATTAGTGGCGGAAAGAATCCCATGATCTTTTGTGATTCTACAACATTACTGTAGCCTTAAGAATCTCTAGTAATGTTGTGTTGAAAGCTGTTTCTCCTACATGTGAATATGTTTCATTGCCGGAGAAGATGAAAATTTGATCTGGATATTCACCAGATTCACTTGCTGTATTCTAATTAAAATCCCAATAAAAGAGAATTATGAAGAGTACTAACAAACATTTTAAAACATCAATCATTGTTTTTGTATTTTTTTAAAAGAAAATGTATACATGTTAGACTGGAAAGCCTCAGATAATCTCAGTTGTATGATTTATGAAACTTTTCTCACTTGTGTAAAGATGGGATCAGAATCAAAGAATTTCTATATTGTTTGCTGAATGTTTATCACATGATGCAGATGCGTGGAGATAACTCTACCAGGCTAGTCTTGGGGAATTGTAGAAATAGAAACCCATATCTTATTCTTTAGGATACATATATATGGATATAAATACATATATGTATATACACATAGATATTAGAAGACACAAAACTATACATTCTTACCTGTATAATCATAGATACTTAGAAGACACATATTTACATATATATATATATATACACATATATATATTTTAAAATGAGGTATGTGATCAAGACATAAGTGTTTTAATACCACTGTTTTCTTTATTAAAAAGGAAAATTGCATTTTTTAAAAATTACAAACTTTTATCCTTATTGTCTAAATTTGGTTTCTGGAACAGAAACATCAGTGTTACCTGGTAACTTGTTAGAAATGGAAATTCTTGGACTCATCCCAGATCTGTAAAATCAGAAACCATGAGGGCAGGCCCCACAGTGTGTGTTTTAACAAGCCCCCCAGGTGATTGTGAGGCGTGCTGAAGTTTTAGACCCACTTATAGATATCTCATCAATTCACTTTTCTCACAAAACGAAAAAATTCTGATCATCTTAAGGACAAAAGAAAAATTAAGTTTAGATTTTAAAATGCTTTCCGGGTTAGTTTTATAAACTAAACTCGTATCTTATTTTACTTACTAATTGGTTATTGAGGCATCAACAAATATTTTTAGTTGAGATAAACCTATACATTTCTCAGTTTATTAAAAAAAAAAAACAGGGTTGAATTAGTTGTTTATTTTGGTATACTTTGCTATGACATTGTGTAAGTGTAGCCTAGATTTTCTTAATTTCTAATCACAGGGAATAAAGGGGAAGAGAATTGAAAAAAGTCCAAAACCCTTAGTCCTAGGCCTCATCCCCAGAAATTCTTATTTGATTGAACTTCGTTGTAGATGGCAGGTTTTCAGGCATCTCTATTTTTCCAAAGCTTCCCAGGTGATTATTATGTGCAGTTGGACTATAGCCATATATTCAAAGATTGGCTCATCTACCACATATCGGTTCATTTAAAAAATTGCCCATTAGATCTATTAGGTTCTTTTATTATTTTAAGCAAATTGTCCTTTCATGTATGTTTAATTTAAAAATATTCTTTTCCAATAGGTTATTGGCATTGTTGATTTGCTTAACCATGTTATTGATCATTTCATTACTCTTTATTCAGCCTCATGGTTTTGCTGTAAATCCTTGCTTATTCAAAATGCACTCCAAGCACCAGTAGTCCCATATCACTAGAGAGCTTGTTTCATAAATAGGTATGATGGGGCCCCACCCTACATGTACTGAATCACAATTTATATTTTAATAGTATCCCTATAAAGTGTGTCTTACATTAATGATTCTATATAACTTAAAATTTAAAATCAAGGTAAATTCTTTTTCCTTTCATTTTGTTTCTTAGAATTTATTGATTTGACCTTTACTTTTGATGAACCAAAGACATCAGTCTCATTAAACCTATTATTAAACCCTTTTTTTTCCCAGTAAGTTTTAGAATAGTAAGGAATATTTTAAATTAATTTCATAGCCCCACCAGACAGGTGAAGAAAATTAGGGACCTAAATTAAATGACTTGGCCTAAATGACAAAGGCTACTGATTTGCGGATCCATAGATGCATGCTGCAATCATTTTATATTTCTTTTCATTATATGTCACTTAAAATGATATCTTTATAATTTAAACTAATTGAACTGTGAGCTAACTGAAAAGATAGTCTTAGGTTACCAAGTACCATACATGTTCAAAAAACCCCAACATTTTATATATGCATTAGCAATTATTTTAATTATCTATCTAAATCGATCTTGATAATACTTTACTAACACACTACTTCAAATTAGTTTAGAATTTAATTAATTAAGTAATAATGGGGAAGTTGACTATTAAACAAAATAAAAATGAAAGGAACTACTATATGTCTTTACTACTTATTAAATACTAAAACTATTCATGTGCTCCTGAGAGACTGCTGGTACTTTGTATACAGAAATTTAAACAGAAAGTTGTTTGGAATTGTTTATTCTGAGTTCCTGGGAATCTGGGGCTGTGTGCATTATGCTTTTCTAAATTCCCAAGATAATTGAGCTTTAATTCAGGTCTTGATAGTTGGATCCACATTACTTTCATTGTATTAGCTATATTTCTCTTATTGCATATAAGTAGCGAGTAGTAGATCCTTATCTGTCAATCCAGTGGAGAATTACACAAATATCCCCAGCTGCTTACTAAATATGCAGATTCTTGGATTTTTCCCTAGACTCCATAACAGCTTATTTGCTGAGGTGACTTTGGAACCTGTATTTTTAGTAAGTACTTGAAGTGATTCTTCTGGATGCCAGAATTTGAAAACAACTTCATTATGTGATTATATGTTTGTGTTCTAAATAGTTAAATTTAATCACCATCATCAAGCATTAATTGGATACATACTATGTACAAGGTACTGAGTGCAGTCTGTTGATATTCGTATTATCTTATTTTTATTTTCTCACTATATTTTTGTTTTTATCTTACCTTCCTGTTTAGTGCTTGCAGAGAAACTCCCCAGGTGGGTCTAAGCCAGCTATCACTGATAAGCGAATAGGGTTGAGTTTCTCATTACAGCTTCACCACCTGTACTGTAGATGTCTGAAAAGAGATAACTGCAGATACTTGTGTTGAAGAAGTGTTAAGTGCACCTAGCTTGGAATGGTACAACAGCAACAACAACTTTCTTTATAACCTCTCCTTCATAAGAAGTTCTTTTGTATTCCTCTTGGCACTTATGAATGTTCCAGGTGCAAAATTGAATTTTTTGAGTGGTATTCCTAATGGTCTCTTCCGTTCAGTATTTCATGTGTGTAAAGAAAGGTCTGTCTCTGTAATACTTGTAGAGATTTCTATTAATCTTATTTTTCATAAGATGACATACTAGTGTAAGGAATGGAATAGTAATACAATATTTTTCATTATGCTCTTTTAAAATATTGCTTTTGTTATCAGGCAAAGCAATATTTTAAAAGCAAAAGTGATTGTGTTAGAAATTTTTACCAAAAACTTCTGACAGGGAACTTTGGATTAATTTATTTCACTAAGTTTGTGAAATGGAACCAAATTCCTTCTTCCTTTGCATTCAGCATTTTTCAGTTTTATTTC
The DNA here is from genome assembly GCF_043159975.1 of Macaca nemestrina. NCBI lineage: Eukaryota > Metazoa > Chordata > Mammalia > Primates > Cercopithecidae > Macaca > Macaca nemestrina. The sequence goes on along the minus strand of NC_092127.1, from coordinate 74,563,650 downwards.
TGCAGTTAAGCTGTGGGCTTCTATACACATAAATTTCTTTACTTTTTCTGATGGAATGAAAAATATTTAGTAATGTGGAGGGTTTTGAAAATCTAGAGCTACCTATATTTATTAACTACTGACAGCCAAACTGAGTTCTGTCAGTGTGAGGTTTTTACCCAGATTGTACTCTCAAGGTGCCCGACCTTTTGTTTGTTTGTTTGTTTGTTTGTTTGTTGTTTGGACAGGAGGCACTTTTAACCAACAACAGGTGGCCTCAATTTTCTGAATTATTTATTCTCCTACCTGAAATCAACATGTTCCCATTCTACAATGTTATTTTAAGAGATTCTTTGCTTTTAGTAGTTTACTTGCTAATAGTCACCATAAATAACTTAAGATTAACAAGAATTGCCTACAGATGAAAGATACATGTTTAAAACCTGGGCTATTTAACAACCAAGTAGATATAAAGCTGGATTTTTCCGCAGTTGGTCCACAGTTAACAATTTTTTTTTTAAGCTTTCTTTTCTTTCTCCCTTCACGTAGTGGGATATGAGTACATTAGTTTACTAGATACTAGATCTTTGTCAAGTTTTCATCCTCTCAGTCTTATTATCTGTAAAGTGGGGGCCACTTTCTTGCCTTCATGTGATCTCAGTATGAAATGAGTTAATGTTTAGAAAGCTGGTAATGCAGGGAAGGCATGTAGCAATTAAAAACATCTGCTGTTTCTTGATACTTGTATGTTAAGTCAAAGCTATAGGGTGACCAGCTCGTCCCCTTGTGCCCAAGACTTTCCCAGTTTTAGCGCTGAAAGTCCCACATCCTGGGAAACTCCCCCCCGCCCTCCCACCCCCAGTTCTAGGCAAACCAGGATCCTGAGTTCCCCTAGGGCTTCAGTGACTTAGAAAAGGTAGCTCAGTTACTTCACACACAATAATTTGGGCATAAGCAGGCAGGGCTGGTTTTATGGTTTCACAGTCTCAGGACCCAAGTGTCTTTGTTGTTAAACCTTTTCTGGTTTATAATTCTGTCTGTATGGTCCAGGATGTTAATCATTACCATGTCTCATTCCAGCTGGCAGGCAAGTGAAAAGTGAAACTCCAAGGGCATACATTAGAAATTGCACATAGCAATTCTGCTTCCATTTCACTCTCATTGAGTAGAACTTATTTATGTAACTAAAACCAGCTATTACAGAGGTGGAGAAAAATTGTCTTTTGCCTTTTTGGCTTAAGCCAAACTAAAGTAGGGTGGATTCCATTACTAGAAGAAACAACAAAGGCCACAGCTGTCTTTCATGTGCCTATGCCTAGCATCTAAGTTCTAGTTTCCTTTCATACTTTTTGTTATTACTAAAGGTAAAGGCAGTTCTCTTGGTCATTTATAACGCTACTGTGAATGTGTAAAATGAAAGACCCCAGATTCAGGGAAAAGCTGTAGTGAAATCAGTACTTTTATTTGCTACTTTCTTCTTCCACCTGTAGTACACATTAGCCCAGAAATTTTCTCTGTAGTTGAGTTATGTAAATAACTTTAGTACCTCAAGCAAAAGCTTTTGATTCAGAATTTTGTTCAAAAGTAAGAAAATTCATATAATTAGAAGATTCATTTATTTACAATTAAAGAAAAAAGTGGGGCTGATAGTGGAGATGCATGTGGTTCATCTATATATCCTGTTTCAAAATAATAATTGCAGTCCTTTACTCAGTAAATAAATGTTGAGTGCTTACTACTTAGTTAGGCAATGAGAATAAAGCAATTACCAAGTTTAACTAAAATTCCTACCTTTATGGAGCTTAAGTCATACTAGCGAAAGGCAGAAAAAAATATTTTTTAAATAAAATTTATATTTATTTAAAAGCACCAGTAATGATACTCAATGAATATTTATTTAACTGAATCCATATTTATTTATTTTTATTTTGCTGGATGGCATTTTCCAAGGCTTACTTGTAGGAGGTGCTTTGAAGACAGATGAGGTTTCTCTTACAATATTCTATATAGTACAAAGTTTGACCTCTTGTGGCAATTGATTGGTGCATTTGCTCACATTATTGCAGTCTACATAATAGTAAATGCCAGGGAAACTTAAAAGTACTGAGAACCTCAGCCCTTTCAGATTACATCATCTGCTTTAAACTAAATCACCCCCTTCATTTTTCTAAATATAATTCACCATATATAGAAATGATTTTATATTTTATATTTTCCATAAGCACTTATTTTGTTTTTCCTTTAATGCAAAGATACTTTGATTAATTCTTGTTTAAAATAATGAATTGCTGAGACGCTGGGATGATAGACTCTCAAAAATCAACTTATTTCATGTAGTTTATGTGCTTGTCATTTTTTTCTTATATGGTTCAATGGTTCATCCACATTAATGCTTTCCAGTTCAGAGTTATTAACAATGAGCAGCTCTTAAATTGCAGAAACGAGAGGAATGATTCTTTCAAGTGGTAGAAAAAGGTGATTCCCCACTTTTTTTTAAATAGCAAGGGTGGAGGATGGGAGGAGGGAGAGGATCAGGAAAAATAGTTGACTACTAGGCTTAATACCTGGGTGATGAAATAATCTGTACAACAAATCCCCGTGACACAAGTTTACCTATGTAACAAACCTGCATATGTACCCCTGAACTTAAGAGTTAAAAATAAAAATACAAAATAAAGAGAGTTAATGTATTCCAAAAAAAAAAAAAAAAAGTAATATTACCGGAGTCACATATGGTATTAAACTCTGGTATTTTAGTTTTAGTCTCTTTGGAAAAATGGGAAATACAGGGGCTTTATAAAAGTCTATTTTCATCTTTAAAATATATCAATAGTATATTAGGGTGTTCCTTTATCAAATTTCAGCATATATGAACCATTGATACCTAGGCATAGGAGCATTGTAGCTAATCTAACTTGTTTTCTGGAGCACTAATGGTTTAAAACCTTTCCTTTAGGCCACGCGTGGTGGCTCATGCCTGTAATCTCAGCACTTTGGGAAGCTGAGGCAGGGAGATCACAAGGTCAGGAGTTCGAGACCAGCCTGGCTAACATGGTGAAACCCTGTCTCCACTAAAAAAAATAGTTGGGCATGGTGGTGTGCGCCTGTAATCCCAGCTACTTAGGAAGCTGAGGCAGGCAGGAGAATTGCTTGAACCCGGGAGGTGAAGGTTGTAGTGAGCCGAGATTGTGCTATTGTACTCCAGCTTGGGTGACAGAGCAAGACTCCGTCTCAAACAAAACAAACAAACAAAGAAACCCTTCCTTTGGCCTTGGAGAAATCACTTTTACAGATGAACATTTTGAATGTATGACATTTAAGTATAGTACCACCAGTAGCCTGATATTCTTACTGTTTTGCCTAAATTAATTCATACTGAAATGTTAAATGGCTTCCCTATGGTGAGTGGTAGACACACCTATTAAAATACTTTTGGCGTTCTGTCTTGAAAGCAAGCATAGAAATAATTTTTAATAGGAAGAAAAAAGGGGGCCGGGTGCGGTGGCTCAAGCCTGTAATCCCAGCACTTTGGGAGGCCAAGACGGGCGGATCATGAGGTCAGGAGATCGAGACCATCCTGGCTAACACAGTGAAACCCCGTCTCTACTAAAAAATACAAAAAACTAGCCGGGCGAGGTGGCGGGCACCTGCAATCCCAGTGACTTGGGAGGCTGAGGCAGGAGAATGGCGCAAACCCGGGAGGCGGAGCTTGCAGTGAGCTGAGATCCGGCCACTGCACTCCAGCCTGGGTGACAGCGCGAGACTCCCTCTCAAAAAAAAAAAAAAAAAAAAAAAAAGAAAAAAGAAAAAAAGGGTAGACTGATATGCAGCTTGTGTATAGTCTTCAAATTTGTGTACATTCTTTGAATTTTGGATTTTCTTCAAGATTCTGTCAGTATATTACTCCACTGCCAGAATCTTGTAGTCAAGTAGTAGTAGTATCCCAGAAGCCAAGAGAGAATTTAGAGGAAGAGAGAATCACTAGTGGCTAGTGTTAAAGGGAAGCCCGAACAGATAAGTGGAAAATGGGCATTTGTGTGAATATTGGGAAGCGTTAGTGCTCTTAACAATAAGAATTTGGTTAGAATTATGGAGGATTCAAAGGCTGACTGTAAACATTTGAGGAGTAAGTGGAGACCAGCAAATAGAGAGTGATGTTTTAAGATGCTTAACTCCAAAGGGAGGATGAGAGTAAGGCTCCAGCTCCAGGGATGTGCCAGCTGATAGCTGTTATAAGAATTATCTACTTTTGGTAGAAATCTTTGAAACTCCTGAAAAATGTAAGAAAAGGAAAGAAAATTGCTCAGGTCCACAACCTTAAACTGTTATCAGTTTCATCTTTACTTCGTTGTCATTATAATCTCTTTATATATACAATATGTATATATCATATACATAATTTTATTTCTGATCTTAGTGTTATGTTACAAGTATTTTCTGATATTAAAATTATTTTCAAACATGATTTTTGATAGTTCTATGATTTTCCGTCATGAAAAAATATACTGTAATTAAATTAATCTACTGCTGGCTTTATAGTGATTTCTGGCTGTTTGCTGTTGGCTATGAATGCAATGGATATTTTTGTACATAAGTATTGGTATTTCTGTAGTGTTATAAAATAATGTCAGTTGCATTTCAGAACATTTACACAAGTTTACATTTTCACCAACAACTTTTTTTTTTTTTTTTCCTTGAGACGGAGTCTCGCTCTGTCGCCCAGGCTGGAGTGCAGTGACCGATCTCAGCTCACTGCAAGCTCCGCCTCCCGGGTTCATGCCATTCTCTTGCCTCAGCCTCCCGAGTAGCTGGGTCTACAGGCGCCCGCCACCTCGCCCGGCTAGTTTTTTGTATTTTTTAGTAGAGACTGGGTTTCACTGTGTTAGCCAGGATGGTCTCGCTCTCCTGACCTCGTGATCCGCCGGTCTCGGCCTTCCAAAGTGCTGGGATTACAGGCTTGAGCCACGGCACCTGGCCTCACCAACTTCTTAAGACTACACTGTGCCTTTGCAAGAGTTGAGCATTATCACTAAAAATAACATCCTTGCCGGTTTTATAAGAGACAAGTCTAATTTGTTCATTTGTTCAATCATTCTACTGTAACCCTGTCAATGCCTGATACCACTTCTCAGAACTAGTGTGTATTTATTTTCTTTTATATTCTTTACTCAAATTTGCAATGGAGCTTTGGGAGAAAAGGAAAGGAAACACCTTTTTTAATCTGCCGTTTTAAACTGGAAACCTCTGACTGCTCCAGATGTTCTAAACATTCCATAAATATTAATGAGTATGCAATTAAAACTATGATTTGTAAAAGCGATTGTTTTCTTTGCTTTATTGTTAATTTTTTTCTCTTTCCAGATAATCCTTTAAAACTAAACATTTTTAATGGATTTATCTAAAAAACTTTTAACACTATGCTATTCAATTTACTTTAAGGAAAGTTTAAGGTAAAACATATAGTGATTTTATGTTTCAAATATAAAGCAAATTTTTAACACTGTCGAATAAGTTATTCTTTCCTCACTATTTGTGGTACTTCCTTCATCATATATTATGTTTATATTTATTCAGGGAATTCCAATAGGCGTCCTACACCGATCCATTGATTTCATGTAGAATTTTTGGACTAGTTCCAGTTTTTAATTACTGGGTTTTAAAAATATGTTTTAAGATTTATATGAATATTCCAAATCATTACTGTTTCTTTTTAAAAAATGTATTCTCTCGTTTTTATGTTTTTCCAATCAACATAGGTATAATTTTGATTAAATTCCGAACAAAACACAACAAATCATCCAGTGGGATCTGAAAGAAACCCATCAGTCTATTTATAACATGGGAAAAATGAACTATTTTAGAATATTTTCTTTCATGAAAACAAAAGTGTTTCTATACATTTAGAAAATATTCCTGTGTATCTATCTTCAGGGGAAGTCTGGCCATGTTATAACCAACAAATAGTCTATATTGGTAATGTAAAAGGTATGTTGTACCCTTTATTGTTATTGTGAATGAGGTATTTTTTATCATATGTTACTTTAAAATAGTATTTTTATTTCAGTAAGAGTAACACATGCCCACTGTGAATTCCTTTGTGAATACATAGAAGGAAAAAGTTAAAACCCTTGTAATTCACACTATCCAGAGAAAAATCATACTATTTTGGCAAGTACCATTCCCATATATGTACACATGTATATATTTTGCAAAGTGCTCCATGATATGTATAATGTTTAGTATCCTAATTTTCAGTCAACATTAAATCTTGAATATGTTATGCCGTATTCTTTTTATAAGATTTTTTTAGTGGCTGCATTATATGAATGAATGACAGTCTATTTAATCAATCCCAGTTGTTGAGAATTTAACATATCTTCAAGATTTGCAGATGGTAATAATCCTCTCCTGCACTAAATGAATTCAGGAGAATACTTAAGGAAGTTAAGTATCTATTATGTATGTTGCAGGTTGTATTTCTAGGATATCATTTGTCATTATATTTGTTTATGGTGCATTTGATATGTCTTCATATTTTATTTGTATTGCTTAGTTTTCTTTCTATTGAATATTTTTCAGATTGCTTTAATATAAATAATGTAGGCTATTATAATAACATAATTATATTAAAATATAAGATAATTATATTACCTTTTCTAATTATAATAAATTATATAATGAAAATAAGATACTTATATAATTATATAAAACTCCAAGATAAATATTATGGGCTGCTTGCATGAAAGCCTTTTAAAACAATTAATTAACTTTAATTTTAGAGCAGTTTTTGGTTCACAGAAAAATTGAGTAGAAAATACAGAGATTTCCCAAGTATTCCCTTTTTTCACATGCACAAACTCCTGCAATATGTATATTCTGCACTGGAGTGGTACATTTATTACAGTCAATGAACCTACACTGACCCATTGTTGTCATCCAAAGTCCATAGTTTATATTAGTGTCCGTTCTTGGTGTTGTACATTTAATGGGGTTGGATGCATGTATAATGACATATATCCACCGTTATAGTATCATACATAGCAGTTTCACTGCCCTAAAAATCCTCTGTGCTTTTCTGTGTGTCTCTCCCTTACCCGCTAACCCTTGGCAACCACTAATCTTGTTGTGAGCTCTGTATTTTTGCCTTTTCCAGAATGTCTTCATAGTTGGAATCATATATTAGGTTGGTGTAAAATTATATATTAGATTGGGCAAAAAGCATTAAAAGTAATGGCAAAAACTACAATTACTTTTGTGCCAACATAATAGTATGTAGCTATTTCGGATTGACTTCTTTTACTTAGTAATATGCATTTAAGGTTCCTCCATGTCTTTTCATGGCTTAATAGCCCATTTCATTTTTTAGCACTAAATATAATCTATTGTCTGATATACCAGTTTATTAATTCATTCACCTACTTGGTTGTTTCAAAGTTTTGTCAATTTGGTAATGCTGCTATAAATATCTGTGTGCAGGTTTTAATGTGGACATTTTTTATCTTCTTTGGGTAAATACCGAGGAGCATGATTGTAGGAGTGTGATAAGAATATGTTTAGTTTTGTATGACAACCACACTGTCTTCCAAAGTGACTGTACCATTTTGCATTTCCACTAACAATGAATGAGAGTTCCTGTTGCTCCACATCCTTGTCAGCAATATGTCAGCTTTCTGGATTTTAACCATTTTAATGGTGTATAATGGTATTTCATAGTTGTAATTTGCATTTCTTTAATGAGATATGTTATAGAGCATATCTTTATTTGCCACCTGTCTACATTTTGTGGTGTGGTGTCAGTGAAGGCCTTTGATCCATTTTTTAAAAATTGGGTTTTTAAAAAATTGTTGAGTTTTAAGAGCTCTTCGTGTATTTTGGATAACACTCCTTTATCAGACATACCTTTTTCCAAATAACTTCTCCTAATCTGTGGCTTGTCTTCTCCTTCTCTTGATGTCCCTACATTTTTAATGTATTCATGTCTGTCAGTGTCTACATTTAGATTGTTGTTTGAGATTTTGATTTAGAAAACTCTTCCCTGCTTAATTACTACACATTTTCACTAACTTTTCTATTATTTTGTAGATTTATTTATTTATTTTATTTAACTCTTGAACTGGTCTGAAATTTGTTTTGTTTCATGGTTTGAAATAAGTTCCTAACTTCTTTTCAAAGTTTTAAAAAGTGAGAAATCCAGTTATTGGAATGATTTGCTCATTCTCCACTGATTTGAAATGTCAATGTTTACTGTAATATATATTCATGTACAATACATACTATATGCAAACATCACAAACATATGTACGTATTTGGGGCCTTCTTTTTGGCATTGGTCCAACTTTCTTCTTCTACCATCACTAGATTATTTTGATTTAACCTTATTTTAATGTAACATTGTAGTATATTTTAGTAACTGAAAATGCAAGCCTACTGATTATTCCTCAGTTTCCCATATTTTCTTGCTTGTTTACAATTTCATTTTTCAGATAGACTTGAGAATCATTTTGTTACCTTTGAAGGGATTTGTTACTAGGAGTTCATGATAGTTTTAGGTCTGTACTATATTTGAGAACATTTTATGTCTATATTATACACAGTTCTTAGTCATGTTTTCTTTGGTTTCTCAGAAGTTTTATAATTCTTACATAGTAAGTTACTGAACAAGTTCAAAATAACGAATGATTAAATAATGAGTATAATATTGATTCCCTTTAACATTCTTTGTATTTCCTTCTGAACAAACGTGTAAACTTTAGATGCAGAAAACAGTTACACTGTTGATGAAATTCAACATTTATTTCTGTATTTAAAGAGTTCTTGGTCATCATTTTGAAAATATTTGTTAAAACTAGCTAAAGACGACAGACTGGATAGCTTTTCTAATAATTTTCATCAATAGGAAAAAAGAAATACGTCTCATTCTTCAATACTTTAAAATGGCTTTTTCCAGTGTGCTCCTTCTTTGCAATCAATATTTTTCTGCATTCTTTAAAAGACAAGAGAATTTGATTATAAAAGAAATGGGCTGACTAGGCATGATTTTTTTGGTCTTGAAAGCTTAAAATGTAAAATTGGCAAAAAAATTTTTACCTTTTATAATACTTGAAAAATAAGTACCTCTTTGCTCTACAAGTAGAATGAATAGGGGAAGAGTTTAAGCCCGTTTGTTTAAATATTATTGCAAAGAGCTCTATTTGTAGAAGCAAATTATAGGCAGATTACCAGGTTCTTATAAATACAACTTGTACATGGACATTCTGCAAACCCAGCTGTCACGTTTTTCTTGCAACTCCTTTTGCAAAAGCAGACTAAAATGTTTTAAAATATGAAAAATCTTTATTTTTTCAAAGCAAGAAAATAATTTACTGCTCTCTTACATAATGTATTTATAAAGTTTTTCCAGATAAACTAATCAAATAAATTAGAACAATGTGACAACATTACAGATTTAATTTGTTAGCTGCATTCCTTCTGATGTTACCACGAGAGAATGTTACTGATGATTCAGGGCTATTTCTGAAGTCTGTATGTTGGTGCTATCCCCAGTGATGGTGGACTTATCTTTGCCTTATCTGATCACAAATTATGTTGGGGAAAATAAAGATTTAATATTTCTTTCAATAGAAAAAGAATTTGGTTTTGCTCGTTTAAGAGCGATGAGAAAATGATGGAATGTTGACTGTGTTTGGCACACAGGACACGGACCTTCATGGAAGTCCTTGCTCTGCATGGCATCTGTCAGCTTTTCATCTTTCATTCTTCTTCTTCACTTTTGCTGCTGAGCCTAGCTGTACAAACTTGCACTTTCATTTGCTAATATAAATTCAATTTTATTTTACCATTTTAGAGACTGCTAATGATTAAATGTAGAAGGAGAGGGTGCACATGTTTTTATGTGAAGTGTTAAAAAAGATAAATTTATACCACTGTGATGTGCAACTTTTATGAAAAGAGAAATTGGTTAAACTGTTAGGTTGAATGAGAGACTTCATCTATTGGACTATTTTTTTTAATCCAGGCATATGGTCTTTAGTAAATTTGTTAAAACATTAATTTGGGGATTTTCCGTATTTTCAGTTGCCCATGTACACAGTCATTATATTAAAAAAGAAATCTGTTCAACAACAACAACAACAACAACAACAACAACAACACCACATTAAAATACCGATAAATACTTCCTTAATTTTTTTATAGTCTCAAACCAAATAGAACATTCAGATTCTTAAGTTAATTAAAATCAACAGCTAAAATTTTTATATTTAAGAAATGGATATAGAAGGTCTTTTTATTTTGGTAATATTTTTCAAATGGCTATATAGTATATCCTTTTGTTTATTTTCTTTATTTTCTCTCTCTTTCCAATAGAATGCAAGCTTCATAAAAATAAAGATTTCTGTCATTTGGGGTATTATTTTTGAATAACTCCCAGTGTCGTTCTGAAAAATAAATAGATTAACATGTAAATACTTATTTCTGGTGATCAAAGCTGTTGGGGGAGGCGTATGTGGTAACTGGGAATCTTGACCTTTCTTACTAGTTTGCCTTGTTAATTCTTTAGAGTTTCCTGTGAAGAAAATCTTTTAATACTCAGTAAGTCTTGTTTCCTGATTTTTCATCTTTACACCTCCTTTATTTCTTATTACATTGAGAAGTATGTTAAATAATAAAAATAATAGGGGAAATTTTCAGTTGTCACTAGCCTTCAGGTTTGACAAGCATTGGTAAGAGTAGATTCATGCTTTAGTTGATTGCTTGGCTGTTACTACACTTAAAATCTCATTCAACCTTTAAAGTCTCATTCAACCCTGTCCTGGTGTTATTATGCAAAAAACTATAGACATAGCATTTTTTAACCTTCTATTAAAAAATCCATATTGTTGGCATTTTAAATGTCAAGTGCTACCATAAGTCATATATTGAAAATGATGGGTCATAATTAAACTGTAAACATTTTTGTGTGGCATCAGGTACTTCAGTACCAATGTATGAATCAATGAATGCTTATTTGGTTATTTTGATGAACAGATATTGTAAGTGCTTATATTTTGGTAAGAAATTATGGTACGGTATCCTACCTTGTAAGTGAAACCCCTAACTGTAAAGGTTTTAAAAGCAAAATATTAAAATTAGGATATGATACAATAATTATGTCAGAAAATCATGTTTTCAGTAGACATAGTCAAGTAATTATAGACTAGCAAGAATCTCAGTGTTTGTTGCTAGTTGTGTTAGTCATTCTGTACAGTGGTGTTTATGAGATTAAAGTGCTGTTTAATTTTGTGTTTTAACAGTAGAATGTCATGCTTGTGTAAATGATAGCTCTCTCGGTAATCAGTATTGTTAAATGAAGATGTATGAAAAACTAGTAGGTATGATTTTTAGATGGTATTTTGTCACATGAGTATTCGTATTTCTGAACAGTAACTTTTAGAATCTGTATACTTTAAAACTTTATTCTAGTATGGTAGCCACTAGCAACATATAGCAAAACTACATAATATTTGTTTCAGTTCCTCAGTCATACCAGCCACATTTTCAACTGTTCAGTAGCCACACATGGATAGGGGATACTATAGTGGACAGTGAGGACATAGAACATATTTGACATTACAGAAAGTTCTCTTTGACAGTGCTATTCTAAAATATAAGCAGTTGTTCATTAAAAAATTATGCAATTTCTTTTTACTTTTTAGTAATTACTGAAATAAAATATTAAAAAGGAAGAATTAAACAAAAACACAGTGAAAGGATTTGTTCTCTATGATCATTTTTAAGTTACTTATGATAGATTAAGTAGTTTTAACTGTAGCTGAACAGAGTATGCCTGTGGTCTGTTCAGCTAGATCCAGAACCCAGTGGGGAGAGCAGTTTTCTACCATTGTTCCGTCATCAAGTAGTCTCCTCTCCAATATGCAAGAAGTGACAGCAGTGGGCAGTAGCTGCTGGAACACCTACCTGTATTGGCATTAGTCTCATCCCTGGAGTTGATAATATTTCCTTGTAAAATCTCTCATTTTTCCTTCTTCAGATTTTTGAGAAGGCAACATTGGAGAGATACATAGGTGAGGCAGTACAGTAGAATAAAGATTTGGAAGGTTTTTCTAAGATAGGCCCCTTAATTTTCTTTCTTTACTGATCTTCTAATTGTAGAGTAAACTTACTATAGAATCAGTATCTTCTCCAAAGTTAATTATTTTTAAGCCCTTATAATAATGTAAGTGACATTTATATTATATGTTTGTAATATGCATTACTTTTACTTATTCTTAATGGTATAATTTCAACTTTCAAATAGTTTGAAACTTTCCTTAGAGTAGGAGAGGAAAGAAACATCTGGATATATATGTATTTTAGAGTTCACACTTGTTATTGGAAGAATCCATTAGTTGCCTGTTATTGGTTTCTTTAGGTTGCTTGCAGTGTTTGAATGTTGAGAAGGTATAGTTGTTAAAATTGCATTTAGATGGTAGGAATTATGCAAATAGGAGGGTTAATGTATTTTAAGGGGTAAAAATAGATATCAGTTTGGTGATGTGTGTATAAATCTAATTTGAGATTTTTGAAATGTGTCCAGTTGGCTTGAGTGATTGTTTAGATCTATTTGGGGGTCTAATTTAGAGTCTAAGAATTAGTTATATTGAATAGGTTAGTGGGTGTATTTGCACACTCTATGGTCCCCATGTATAGTATATTTATCTCTAAAAACAATAGAAGACAACTTTATTACACATATCTATTAACATGAAAAAGTAGGAGAAGTACCAGCCCTCAAGTGTACAGGCATCATCTGACTTGACATTTGCACCTGAGTTAAAGGTACAACATAGCAAGTGTAATCTGAGACATAATCATTCATCAGTCCTTTTTTAAAAAGTATTTACTGAGATCTATTAACCCTCTTGAGTTTTTCTATTATAAGTTTCTCTTTTACATAATGCCCTGAAATGTATCAGCAAATTGACCTAGATTACATAAATAGAGATTGCTAGGATACATAAATATAGATTGCTACCTAAATACTTATGGTATTTAGGTAAAGGGAAAATATATGTTAAAGATCTTTTTTTTTTTTCTGGAAAAAAGTCTTTTCTGCAGAATCACCAAACTACCATTCAAAATAATTATATTCTAAAACAATCTTTCTTTGGTATGCCTTGATTATAACTGCAAATGTAACTGTTTAATTAAAATGATTTAAATAAGAGGCACATGCTCATATACCTGGAAATTAAAAAGGTCAGCTCTTCTTCCTGGGATTAACAATGATAATCAGTTAGAAGATGAACAGATGTTCCATAGATATTTCATAGATCTCCTTCCAAAAATATATATTATGTGTTATTCAACCTTATCAAAATGTTATTTCAAATGTGTGAAAATAGTTAACTAATGCAGTTTTCTTCCCAAATAGATCCATTTTTAATATATTTCAGTTTATGTCAACTTTGCTTTCACTTCTATACTTAAACATAATTGATCTTTCAAAAATAAGGCAGTAATTAGAACAATTGTCAGGATAATTTTTAATAGTGAATTTTTTTTAGACAAAGTATTAGATCAGATGTTTTTGGGGAAAAATGCTTTGTGACTGCTTGTTTTGAATGGTGAGCATTGTATTTTGTTTTAAGTTGTTTTCTGGTTGTTGTTACAGCTATGAAGTCTTACACTCCATATTTCATGCTCCTGTGGAGTGCTGTTGGGATAGTGAAGGCTGCCAAAATCATCATCGTGCCGCCAATTATGTTTGAAAGCCATATGTACATTTTCAAGACGCTAGCCTCAGCCTTGCACGAGAGAGGCCACCATACAGTGTTCCTCCTCTCTGAAGGCAGAGACATCGCCCCATCTAATCATTACAGCCTGCAGCGCTACCCAGGGATCTTTAACAGTACCACCTCAGATGCTTTCCTACAGTCCAAGATGCGGAATATTTTCTCTGGGAGATTGACAGCAATTGAACTGTTTGACATACTGGATCACTATACTAAGAACTGTGACATGATGGTTGGCAACCATGCCCTGATCCAGGGTCTGAAGAAAGAAAAGTTTGACCTGCTGCTGGTGGACCCTAATGATATGTGTGGATTTGTGATAGCTCATCTTTTAGGAGTTAAATATGCTGTATTTTCCACTGGCCTTTGGTATCCTGCTGAAGTGGGTGCTCCTGCTCCATTAGCATACGTCCCAGAGTTTAACTCACTCCTCACAGACCGCATGAACTTGCTGCAAAGGATGAAAAATACCGGTGTTTACCTCATTTCCAGATTAGGGGTCAGCTTTTTGGTTCTTCCCAAATACGAAAGGATAATGCAGAAGTACAACCTGCTGCCGGAGAAGTCCATGTATGATTTGGTTCATGGGTCCAGCCTGTGGATGCTGTGTACTGATGTAGCACTGGAATTCCCAAGACCCACTCTGCCTAATGTTGTTTATGTAGGAGGAATCCTAACCAAACCGGCCAGCCCACTACCAGAAGTAGGTTTGCTGAATTCCTTGGTAATTCTTTTTTAATGTAAAAGTAAATTTTGACTTTTGGAAGTGATACGATTTGTTATTGTATATATACAGTACTCTAAAAGGTGATTAGGACATGGGGCCTCCAAAGTCCCTTTATTTGGGTCCACCACTTGCCTGGGAAACATTTCTGCTTTGAATGAGCATTTCTGTAATACTGAAGAGACCGCTCTGCCATATAGTCAATAGACTGGCTGGGAAGTAGTTTTCTGATTAAGTAATAATTATAGTATGTGAGGAGAATATAGTGAATTGGTTAGTTTTAATGAGTATAAGTGATTTTTACCTTTAATTACACACAAAATCCCCTCGGTTCTACCCCAAATAGCACAATTACAGGTATATATGTTTAGCTTCGGTTTAGTGAACTCAAGTAAATATAAAACAAGTGAATAGAGGTTCTTCTCTGGGAGGTTACTACCACTAGTTTATGTCCAGTAATGAAAGTGAGGTGGTAACTTCCGTCAAAGTAGGGAGTCGGTTAACTTAAGCTAGTAAGTACATGTAATGGTTTTGAGGAAAGCATGCTCTATTGCAATTTCATTTTAATGATGGAATCAATGGAACTTTAAGAAACTCTGTTCTCTATGTCAAACTTAAATTCTTTTTATTGGTAAATCCCTTGGTATTCTGTTCACCATCCTTGTTTTTTATTAAGTATCCCACACTAGCAGAAGCCATACACATACCTATTGTTGTAGTGAGTTTTCTAACCTCAGATTGAATCTCTCAATTTAACCTCAACATCAAATCCCATTTACTAGAAAGTGTAGGGCTTGTTGCAGGACTCTCCCTATTCAAACTACTTTTAATCCTACCTCTGGATATAGCCACTCAAAACAATTTTGCTAAATTATTGATTTCTAAGTCTGGTACTACATACTAAAAGTTCTGTCAGGGCCTCGGTGAAGAGTAAAGCCAGATTTTCTAATATAGATGAGGACAATCACATGACTGAATTTTGTCATGAGGCAATAAGGTGATTAGAAATATACAACGTGTAGGCTTTTCTAATATGGCCATTAGAGTTATATTTAATAAATAATATATTGATATATTTCATGTAACATGGAAACATAGAAATGGCCTGTACACCCACAACATTTCAAATATATGCAGCCACTGTAGGCTATGAGGGCACACTTGTTCTCTCTGACGTCAACTGTAAAGGATAGGGATTAATCTCAGCTTATCTTAGCCATTCATGAATTTATCCAAGCTCGTTTTGAATCCTCAAACCTTCTCTGTCAGAGTCACCTTCCTAAAGGTAGCTAACATCAGATTTTAGAAGCAGCTTCTGAAAAATTTGGTAATCAGGTGTGTCTTTTCCTTAACTGAGTCATTTAAAATGTTACACAAATCTTCCTTGTTCTCTCTAGGTCGTCATCTTTTCCCAACTAGAACACTACCCTTCTGCCAGCTCCCTTTGTTTTTCATCTGGGTGCTATCTCTCTTCTTCAGTCAGTTGATTGAAGAAGTATATGATGAAAAGGAGCCAGACATGGTGGCTCATGCCTGTAATCCCAGCACTTTGGAAGGCCAAGGCAGGAGGATCACTTGAGTCCAGGAATTTGAGACCAGCCTCAATAACATAGTGAAACCTTGTCTCTACAAAAAATGAAAATTAGCTGGGTACGGTGACACATGTTGGTAGTCCCAGCTACTCAAGAGGCAGAGGTGGGAGGATCACTTGAGTTCAGGAGGTCGAGGCTACAGTGAGCTGAGATCACACCACTAGACTCCAGCCTAGTTGTCAGAGTAAGACCCTGTAAAAAAAAGAAAAAGAATGTCCTGATTGCCTTTTCTTTCCTTCCAGTTCCTGCTGTACATTTGTCTCGAGTTGCAGCAACTTGAATGACGCAGTATAAGTATAGGAAAATATGTTTTATTTTCAATACTCTACCTTTCAAAAAGATGCATAGCATGTGGGAATTTTTTTTTTCTACCATCCAAGCATTTTTTTCTCTCGTGGATTCCTCTGCACACAGATTTCCTTACTAGTGTCACTATTTTGTTTTACATGAAAAGCATCTTTTTAGTGGTTTTTGGTGCTCGACATAAGGTATTACTCAAAATATCCTTTAATTTGCCATAATTTCTCATTTGACATTGGCTTGACTTTCTTTGTGGACTTCTTTCTTGTTTTTCCTCTGGGCTATTTGTGGTGGTTCTTTTGAAATGCGTTTTTCATTTACTAAGTTTGCTTTGTGCCATTTAGTTTGGTTGCACGCACAGACGTGGCATGTGTACATGTGTTATATATAGTATGTGGACATAGATACGTGTATTATTATTACAGGAAGTCTTTTAGGTTATCATTGTGAAGGACTGTTTTCATTTCAGAATGTTATTTATAGTTTTTGAGCAGAGAGTATTTTGAAGAATGATGTGCAGTACTCTTTCGGGTATTCCTTATTCTGGTGTGGTTTTATGTGCTTATCAACGTGTGTTCCCAGTGAGATTTTTCTACTAGATTTATTTGAAATAATAAACTGTACCTTTTAATTCTAAAAGTTATTGAGTTTCTCAAATGCCTGTATTATTTACAGGGCATTGTTGTGACAATAACACAGGAGGGCCCAAAAAGTAGCTGCATAGAACACATGATTCACATATAGCAGCTTAATTGTTAATTGCCTTGGTATCTTACACTGAGCATAGATTAGGTTTTCCAGATGTCTGTAAATGATTGGACAGTGGGACTGAATTTCACAACCTGGGGTGAAAGGGTGGAGAAAATTTATAATGGACATTTTAAATAAGCTTTCACAATGTTTGATCCTAAGGAAATCCTGTAGAGAGCATATAGTTTGGCTCCATTCATTTTATTTATTCTTTCCTTTAAAGTAGGTAGAATAGAGATAGTGAATAGTCCATCCATTTTTCACATAGTAGGTACAAAGACTTCATCAAAGACCACACAGATAGTCTGTGGCAAAGTCAGGTGTAATGTGGGTTCTTTTGCTGTTTATTAGGTGTTTTTCCAAGGTGATTGCATCTCTTGTCACTCATTTTAGTCATTTACTTACTTATAATTTTGTATAAAACCATGCAGAGACAGCAGTTTTTTGAATCTTATTTGTTTTATATCTCTCAAAGATTGTCAGTGCTTAATACTCAAGTCAAATGAAACCATATGGACTCTTAATTATGCTTCAGAGATTTGATAAACTAAATCAGCCTAAATTCAAATGCTTTTGATTACAAAATGTTGTGTCAGTGTAGAGTGAAGAAATTGTGTGCCTTGATAGTAGAAATCATTTTAAAATGCATGTTAGAAATCTGCCTGGAAAAACAACTTATCATCTACTACCTGGCTGCCTCTAATAGGAGTCTTTAAACGATGGTGGACTAAGGGGAAGAATTCTGGGTTGGATCACATTCATATAGTGGTTTACCTACTCTATCATTGCAGGCCAGTAGAGAACATGGACAAAGATCAAAAAATAAAAATGCTTTGATCAAGAAGGAGGTCTGTAGACAGGCCCCTATTTGAATATATTCTTTTTTTTTTTTCTTTTGAGATGGAATCTCTTGCTCTTATCACCTAGGCTGGAGTGCAGTGGCATGATCTCGGCTCACTACAACCTCTGCCCACCATGTTCAAGTGATTCTCCTGCCTCAGCCTCTAAGGTAGCTGGGACTACAAGCAGGTGCCACCATACCCAGCTAATTTTTCATATTTTTAGTAGAGATGGGGTTTCACCATGTTAGCCAGGGTGGTCTCGATCTCGTGACTTTGTGATCTGCCCGCCTCGGCCTCCCAAAGTGCTGAGATTACAGGCCTGAGCCACTACTCCTGGCCACATAGATCCTTTAAATATTAAATGTGAATTAAATAATGACACCTAATTAGAAAGTTATTTTAATTTTTATTAATTTTATTAGCAGATAATCCACCAAAGAATAGTACATGTTTACTTAGGGAATCTAATAGTTATTAAAAAGTAAATGTTTCAGTGATACTTTTTAGATGATTTTCCATTGGCTGAAACGGCCTAGGCTGCCAGGCAATTACTCTCTGCCATTTTTCAACTTCTACAGCACTGAACTCTCGTAGCACCTGATCGCACTTTAACTACTGTTTGTTATTGTTGTACTGTTTTTGTTGTTGTTGTTTATTTGTTTTACATGGCTCTCTTAACTAGAATGTGAGTACCTCAGAAGGTTGATACTCTATAACCAGAGTGCCTGAAAAATGGTTGGTACTCAATAAAAGTTTAATATTTAATGAACTGTATCAAATAGAAATAGTTGTCAAAAATAGGTGATAGAGTTAGTGCAATAATATTAATATTATAACTATCATCTGTTTGTTCCAAATTTGTGTCTGTATACTGTCCCAGCCATTAAGCAACCCAAAAATCCATGCTAAGTTGTTGGTTTTCTAATTTTTTTTTAATTTTTTGAGATGGAGTCTCACTCTGTCACCCAGGCTGAAGAGCAGTGGCATGATCTCCACTCACTGCAGCCTCTACCTCTTGGGTTCAAGCAATTCTCCTGCCTCGCCCTCCCAAGTAGCTGGGATTACAGGTGTGTGTCACCACACCTAGTTAATTTTTATATTTTTAGTAGAGACAGGGTTTTGGTATGTTGGCCAGCTAGTCTTGAACTCCTGACCTCAAGTGATCCGGCCACTTTGGCTTATCAAAGTGCTGAGATTACAGGTATGAGCCACTGCCTCAGCTGGTAGTAAGTTATTTTAATGAATTAGAATAGCCACTCTAATATTAGTGAGAAAAGAAGATAACCATACATTGCCCAATTGTAAACTAAAATAGTCTTTTCTGTCTTCCAAATATGTGTATAAACAGGGACAGTATTGAAAGTCAAGCCAGCTATTGCCGTCTTGGAAGATGATTTGAGGCAGCATGGCACTCATTTGATGCTCTTCAGAGATGCTATATTTCCACATTAGGAGTATTAAGGGCATCTTAATTTCACCAGTTGTGGAGACATTTTTATTTAAGAAAGCATAGTCTTGGGGAGACATAAGAGATAAACAGATAAGAAAACACATGAGACCAAGGACTGGACCAGGAGATATTCACTGTTTGTCATTTTGTCATTTCCTGGAAGTCCCTCAGAGAATGATCTTGGGGACAATGAGAGATTGAGCAACAGAGTCGTTAGATTAGCTACTTGTGAGCAGGTGAGTTTATGAGAAGAAAAATGAAACGAAGAAACAAAATAGTGACTTTCCATACATGATATTCCTTGATGAACATAGAAGCCATTACTTCTTATTACATATGGTGATTGAAAGCTGATTTCACCATTAATGAATGAAGTCTCTAGGCTTGGATATGGGACTAGGGTCCTTGGGGCTTAAAGACTTGAATCAGGTTTGCAGCAACTGTGGAAAATTAAGGCCATTTTATTAATAATTACATATGCAATTTGTTATCTTATGAAATTTAAAGCTGGAGATGTAAAGCTTCATCTGTATAGTAGTACTATGTTATGTTGTTAGCTATGTGGGGGTCAGAAAATTGAAGGTGACAATGTCTAGAAGAAACTAATAATTTCATTCCAGTTACTAATTCTGAGTTCAGAAATGATAGTACTTTCTGTTTATTTGTTAGATGGCTCTCTTAACTAGAATGTGAGTACCTCAGAAGGTTGATACTCTATAGCCTGAATGCCTGAAAAATGGTTGGCACTCAGTAAAAGTTTAATATTTAATGAACTGTTAAATGATAGTTTGGCAGAAAAAATAAATTCTCTAAGGGAACTCATTAATGTGAAATGTTTTTGCAGAAGCTTTATAGGTTAATCATGTATTTTGTTATTGTTTTGTAGTAAGAAACCAAATTACCTTTCTAAAGAAATCTATCCAGGAAGTAAATAAATCAAGCACCGTTGAAACTATCAATGACTTAACTGTTCAGTTCACTGATACAGAAATTTTCTAAGCAGCATTGTAGCTTTTAGTAGCTTATTATCTGCTTCTATAAGCATATGGGCTTATAAGGATTTCCTGATATGATAGGAGATCCAATATATGAACGGAATCAAACAAACTTGTTTTGAATTGATATTGCAAGATCTGACATGATTTTAACCCCAGCACACATTAAGTTTTTAAGCTTTAATAAGCCCTAAAGAATTGTTCATTTAGGTATTAAGTCAAACACTGGCAATATTTTTAAGGGAAATATTTTTAACTGATAATTTTTAGAAATGACAGTTTTCTCAATTAAATTACTGTTGACACCAGTTTTGGGGGATGATATTCTTCACAAATACTCTTATTCTAAGCCAAACAGGTCTATTTATGAAATTTAAATTTCTACTGCCAAAGGGTTTATCAGATCTATTTCTGAGCTCAGATTTTGACAGGATGTTGTAAGCAAGAGCTTGTGACAAATCAGTGGCACTGAAGACAAACTACCTATTTTCTGGCTTTGTTTATGAAAAATTTTATCTCACCTTTCCAGGTATTGTTCTTTGTTGTACAAAATACCAAAGTGGAAAAACATGGACTTTTTTAGTGAAATGGCCCTGACTTTTTGTCTTATCTTCATATGACTGTTTTGGATAAAGGAGTCAGCCTAATTAAAATGATGATAGGATGTCAGTACTTACTTCAGAGGACTTTTGGTATATGAGAGCCATGACAGTACCTGGTGGTGGCAGTTATTACTCTTATTATTGCTGTAATAACCCTTGTAACTTACAGTGAGCCAAGAGTATGGAATCACTGATCACTTCTTATTTTCCACATGCTGAAGAGAAGAATGGTTCTCAGGGGAGTGGATGGAGCATCTATGGTTTCACCTCTCTTCATTCGGGCAGTTGACGCTGGTACTTCTGTTTCCATCTTGGGGATTTTTTTTTTTCTTTCTTCCATTCTTTTTCTCACTGAAGTAAAAGGAAGATGACAATTGTGTGACATACATGGTTCTTAGATCACCTGGAGTTTCTTAAGAAATGAACAGAAATTGATAGATATGTCTTCTCTAGGGTAGAAAGAAGAATTAAGGGAGGAGTTTCATCAGAATGCTGGCTTCTTTACATAGGACACTGTTGTTTTTCAACAGAAGCCCCCTATTCTGCTGGCTCCACACCTATCCATTCTCCTGACTCTGTGATTCTCATTTTTGAGTGAGTTTAGGGGAAAACTCTAGGCAAATAAATGATTGCCTTCCTTCTAGCCCAGCATTACACTGAATCTCCTCCACACTCAGACCCTGAAGAACTAGACTCAGTAACCTAGAAATGCCAAAAAAGGCTTAGTAGTTTCTTCTAAGATCTAAGGTTCAGACTCAGCAACCAACCCCAATATTTATACTAACTTCTTCCTATATTATTTATTAGGTTGGTACAAAAGTAATTGTGGTTTTTGTCATTAAAAGTAATATCCCAGCAGGGCTCGGTGGCTCACGCCTATATTTCCAGCACTTTGGGAGGCTGGGGCAGGCGGATCACCTGAGATCAGGAGTTGTAGACCAGCCTGGCCAACATGATGAAACCCTTTCTCTAGTAAAAATACAAAAAAATTAGCAGGGCGTTGTTGTGCAGCATGCCTCTAGTGCCAGCTACTCGGGAGGCTGAAACAGGAGAATTGCTAGAACCCATGAGTGGAGGTCACAGTGAGCTGAGATTGTGCCACTGCACTCTAGCCTGGGCAACAGAGTGAGACTCCGTCTCAACAAAAACAACAACAAAATAAAAGTAATGTCCCATTGTATTCTTTGTATTCTCCTTCACTCTCCTCAGTATTGTTTAGATCAGAATTCCATGAAATTCTTGTCAGTACATGATTGTAGGCCACTTAGTAGATCTGGGGTGGGTCTAATCATTTGTACCATGTTACCTGGTAATGCTGATACTGTTGGTCAGAGGACCAGCCACTGTTTGAGAACCATTAATTTAAACTCACACAATCCATGTGATCCATAAATTTTAACAGCATTATGTAATGCATTTTGTATGAGAATCATTTTTCTGGTAATTAAATATTTTCTCTGTTTTAGAAAGTTATTTTTAGTGTAAATTGCACCCAAACAAATGGGTATGTATCTAGATTTCAAGAACTAGAAAAGCCCTGGATTACATCATAGATCTGAACAGCTCATTACCTTACAGTTCCATTTTGTGAAACTAAGATGATGTTGTTGAATGATCAATTCTTGCTTTAAGATATAGATCTAAATAGAATGGCCATGTACAGCCATGTCAATAATAGGTAAGGGCCTCAGAACTAATAACTTTCAACTCTTTTCCCTGTTTTAATTCATCCTCACCATTCGCTTTTGGCCTTCTGTCAGGGTATATTTTTGTAAAGCAGCATTTATTGCTATTTGTAGGAACCACTTTTAGAAGAAGATTCAAGAATTCTGATTAATATAAACAAAGAGTTAATTAGTTGGTTAACAGAGCATCCATTCTAGAAAGAGCTGTGAGAGATGAAAATGCTATTATATAGGAGAGAGAAAAAGAGACAGACAAGCATGTCTTCCTTTGTCCTAAAACTTCAAAGAAGTTCCTATAAAAGTGGTCATTTACATATAGTATTTCATAAGGGTGGCCTTTGACCAGGTAGATTTTCAGAAAAATTATGGTGTTCAAATGCAGGAGGGGAAACTTAAGACCATGAGGTGGATCCTGGCTTCCCTGGATTTTCTTCCGCTTTTTTTCCTCCCTGGATATGTGATAGAGTAAAAATAAACTTTACAAAGTAAGCTGACTTGGTTCTACACTTCATTGAATATAGTAACTACTTAATAAATGTCTATTCAATTGTTTTATGCTGAATTAGATTTAGAGAAAAGGTCTTCTTATAGCATTTAAAAAGATTTGATTTGCACAGATCTTTAAGGAAAACATTAGGTTCTAAGGAATTTTAAATCTTTCAGAAACAAATAATGGAGGAAGCAATACTCTTTGAGAGGAGGCATCTCAGGTCAGTCAACTTTTATGTCCCACCCATTTGCATACCTATTACTACAGTGCTTACATAGTATAGGTTTTAATGCATATGTTTTGAATTAATGTAATCCAAAGTTGCAAAAGCCAATGCAGTTGCCTAATTTATTTTGCAAAAATGGAATAAAAGTTTTGTTACACTATAAATTTCCAGACTTTGTATCAGTGAAAAGCAACTTAATTGGCTTGGTAAATATTGTTAAAACCTTGAGGCTAACTAAATTCCTCCACTAGTGTTTTCAGGCCATGATGAGAAACAGATAAACAGACTTGACTTTTTTTCACTACAAAGTCCTCTTAGAACTTTTTCACATGTGTAACATTGAAAAGGTTTTACAAACCACAAAGAGATAGCCACACTTAAAAAGGATAGATGGCCATTTAGTTATGCATTCATTGCAGATTTATTGGGTACCTAATATGTGCCAGGCACTGAGCTAGCAATGTTAAGTGAAATCGATAGTTTTTTTGTGTTGCTTCTAGTCTAATAGGGGAAATAATAAAGATGTAAACAAATTAATATGATGCATATTTCCAAAGCTAAACTGCTGTAACAGAAGCCAAAAGAATGCAGCGATAGAAAATAAGTAGTCTTCTCAGGTGATCAGAGTAATGCCTCCTGAGAAGGTGGAGACAGCCGATGGAAGGAGAGTATTCCAGGAAACCAACACCTATCCCAAAGTGGGAAAGACTTTACATTTTGAAGAACTGAGAAAGATCAGTGGGGATTGAGAAGCTGATGGCATGGAGCTAGGGTAGAGTGACTGGGGTGACCTTAGAGAGATGAACAGAGATGATATCATGCAAAGCCTTGTGCGCTGTCCAAGGTTTGAATTTCCTTCTGAGGCTGTAGATGGGCTTTAATATGATTGGATTTACTTTTAGAAAGGATCACTCTGGGCCAGGTATGGTGGCTTACACCTGTAATCTTAACACTTTGGGAAGCCAAAGTGGGCAGATGAAGAAGTCAGGAGTTTGAGACCAGCCTGACCAACATGGTGAAACCCCATGTCTACTAAAAATAAAAAAATTAGCCAGGCATGGTGGTGGGTGCCTGTAATCCCAGCTACTCGGGAGGCTGAGGCAGGAGAATCGCTTGAAGCCAGGAGGCAGAGGTTGCAGTGAGCCCAGATGGTGCCACTGCATTCCAGCCTGGAGGACATAGTGAGACTCTGTCTAAAAAAAAAAGGATCAGGGTTGCTTTGTGGAAAAAGAACAATAAAAGGGGAAGAGAGGAGACAGGCAGGATCAATTGGGTGAATGTCGCAGTAGCTCAGAGGTGTATTGATGGCTGCAGAGATGGTGAGAAGTGGTATAATTCCAAGTATATTTGGGAGGTAGAATTGACTGGGGTGAAGTTGAGTGATGGGCGGTTCTAAAAAACCCAGTTTTCTTGCTTGAGCAACTGGTGGATGGCATTTCCTTAATGCAAAAGAGTAAGGGATGAAGAAGTTATTTAGAAAAATACATTGTTTAGCTGGGGGCATATTGAATTTGAAAAACTTGTGGGTATATGAGTGGATTCAAATGTCAAATTGATGTTTGAACATGTGAGCATGGAATTGATAGGAAAGGTGAATGCCGGGTATTCAGTTGTGAGAGTTACCTTCCAAAAGATTATAGGAAAGCCATGGAAATAAATGCAGTGGCTTATAGACTCTCCAAGGAAGAGGAGGAAGAGGAGTCTCCAAGAATTCTGAGAAGTCATGACTAGGAAAGGATAAAGGGTAACTAGAAAAAGTGGTATCATAGGTCCATCCATTATCAGTGTTGGTGAATTGGATGTTTCCATGAGTTAGGTGGGTATGTAAACCTGTGGTCTTAGTCACTGGACAACTTCAGTTGTTGCTAAGTAGATATATAGTAATAAATGACTAAACTTATACTCTCCTTTAACAATCCACTTACATTTGTGGCATCAGACCATTGGTAGAGGTGACAGAATACTCACTGGGAACCAGGTGAATATCTAGTCCTTGGTAAGATCACTTTATCTTTCTTTATCATAAAATTGTGAGTGGGTCAGTGATAGGGCTTGGACGGTCTTTAAAGTGTCTTCCACTTCAGTGATGGTGTGAAAGAGAACATTTTGAGCCTTATACATATATTAAAATACAGACTTCTATTCTTAAAATATTCTTATTTCTAGTACAGTTGGCAGATCTCTGATAATTCGTAAAGATGGAATCTTGCAGAGGATGGACAAGCGAGAGGCATAGAAAAGAATCAATTTTACAATTTGTGTATTAGTGAAGCTGTGATTTTATTTTAGTAAACCATGATCAATAATTAGAAATAGCCTTAAGACAAGTAATATTTGTTTTTTAAAAACCAATGATTAAAAATTCAAGCCACCATCACTTGAGGTCAGGAGTTTGAGACCAGCCTGGCCATCATGATGAAACCCCATCTCTACTTAAAATACAAAAATTAGCCGAGCATGGTGGCACATGCCTGTAATACCAGCTACTGAGGAGGCTGAGGCAGGAGAATCACTTGAAGCCCGGAGGCGGAGATTGCAGTGAGCTGAGATCATGCCACTGCACTCCAGCCTGGGTGACAAAGTGAGATTCTGTCTCAAAAAAAATAAATAAATAAATTCAAGCCACCATATTATTTGATTTTGTACAATACAGAAAGTACATTTTCCCCCCAAGGAATATAATTGAATTACCATTTTTATTGAAAGACTTTTTTTCTTCAACTATAATTTTAAAGAGAATTTTGAAACACATCAAGCCGTATACATAATTTTCTTACCTTTTAAAAATTATACCTTTCAGCTTTTTGTGATAGAGAATTCATGGAAAAGATTTTGTAAAATATTTCTTTAGAAACATTTTAAGGAAAAAATTGAAATTGTAGAAAAATGCTTCAAGCTTTTGCAAATGTATTTTGGTAAAGTTCAAATGCTTTCCCCCCTCATAAAAAAGATCCAGTTATTTCAGTTAAGTTTTAAGTAACTTGCTTTGTAAATAAAACTTCAAATGAGGCTTGTTTACCAGATCTTTATGAATTTAAAAAGCGGAAATTTATTCTGATGTATAATTTGAGTCAGTTTCCTGTTATGAAGACAGAATTTGTTTCCAATTTTTAGAAGCATTAGATGTTACAAGAAGAAATAATGTAAAAATGAAAAGATAAGTTATTTATGCACTAGATTGTATACAACTTTTCATATGAATACAAAAAAGCTCATTTTTCAGAACATATGGGATTCTGATAATGTTTTGATATGGATGGTATAGTTTATCCCTCTAGACTTGCTTAGTAATAACTTTAGTCTTTTAAAATTACAGTTTACTGGAAATCAATGTAATATGTTCTATATGTGATTTCAACTGAATACATTATTTAAGCTAGGCTTATTTTCCCTCTAGTCCACATAACTTTTTAACAGAAATGACAAATAATACATAGATATCAGCTTTATTCACATATTGTATACAATCAGTGCTTATGTTGATTACTTCTTTCAGCTGAATAGGGAATAAGGCCTCAAAAGGTTTATATCCAGTATTTGAGTACTTTTGTTATTCTCTTTAAAAAGTCAGTATTAGGCACTACTGGTTACTACCAGCTGAAGCCTTACACAGCTGTGTATTTAGCATTTAATCATGCTAAGAATTGCTAATTAGAAAATCAAACCGGACAAAGCGTACCCAGTGGAGTTGATACAATACCATTTCTGTTTGAGAACCATAAATAAATAATCTTTAAGCATTAGTATTTCATTAATAACCATTTGTGCTGAATGTGTAAAGCACGCAATATTTAACAAAATGTTTTAACTCACTAGAAATAATTTCTTGATATTATCCTTTCACAGAAATCTGTGATGTCTGTAAAATATGGCCAACCTTATCAAAATTAAGTTTCTATTTTGCCTTTGATTTCTCTATTTTTCACTTTCTTCTATTCTGCTCCATTTCAGCATTCTGTTGCCCCCTCTGCCTTCCCCCAAACTTCCCGCTGCCCTCTCCTCTCTGCTTTGTTTTACCCCACATTGGAACCCTGTGGCCAGAAACCAGCTGTAGCATCCTCAGTTAGCCTTATTGTAGCTCAGGCTCCAAAATTCCCTTCTCTGTCTCTCTCTCTGTCTCTCTCTCTCTCTTTCTCTGTCTCTCTCTGTCTTTTTATTTTCTTAAATTTAAACTACTTTGTTTCTAAACCTCAGATACACTTAGCTGCAGCAAAGAATGAGGGCAAAGACATTCATTCAGCACTATATGTTAATGACTGATAGCAATTTAACGTATTACCTTTCAAGGAGTAGTGAATATTTTATACTGAAATTGGAGGTCTAGTGACAGTGAGGCATTAGTCAGAAGAATCAATACCAGCAGCATAATCTGGTTAGTAAAAGTCAGAGAGGTGATGGTTCCAGAGGATTAAGAGGACACAATATGAATGCCCCTAATACCAGTTTTATGGTCCACTCCTACGGGTGATTATGGCTCAGACTTTGAGGAAAGAGGTAAGGCAGCATTTTCAGCTGCATCTGACTTCTCACAGTCATTGTGAGTTCACAGGTAATAGTGAATGCTACAATGCCTGGCATGTTGCTTAACATCCTCCTGTAGGTTTAATTATGTCTTTTCTGGTTTGAGAATAAAATAGGCTGGACACATCCCATGTTGCTGTTTAGACTGTACATATTTTGTTGAGTGTGTGTTCTTGTTTAGAAATACACATTTTGGGAAGTAACAAAGTTGCGATTTCCTGAAATTCAGTAAGTACACACTTCGTTTTAGCCTTTGTAGACTAGCTCTGTTTCGCTGATTATTATTTTCAAACCTGTCCATGTGGTAACAGAAGAGTTCTGGGATTCAAGTGATTGGAGTTTGAGTCTCATGTCAGCCAGTGACTGACTTTGGCATCGTGGAACTTGTCACCTGAACTTTCCAGATGCAGCTTTCTTATTTGTAAAACGAGATAAGTAATATTTTTGTCCATATCAAAACATTGAAGATCAATTGAAATAATATTTGTAAGTATCTATAAATTACAGAGCATTGCTACAAAGGCCAAGGGCTTATTGCAACATTATGTAGGAACTCTACATGATGAATTTTTAAAAATATAACACATCATTTTCTAAAATGAACTGCATTTTTAAGAGAACATTTAATGGAAAACCAAAGATCTAGAGTTTTGGTGTCATTTCTTCTATTAACTCCAGTAATAAACAGACTTTTTCTGGAAGTGTCATTTACCTGAATGACACCAAGAGCTAAAAAGAAAGTCACAAAGACATTTGAGAGACCAAAATCAATGCCAAATGTCCAGGAACTAACATTGACTTGACTCACAGTAGCTGCCCTTAGGCCTTCATCACACAGAGTTAATTTATTCCAATTATATACCTGCTAAACAGCTTGGTTATTTTATTTCCAAGCCTATGAAGGTTAAAAACAGCAAGTACATTTTGAGGCAGGCATGCTGAAAGCAATGAATACTGACAATTTAATAACCTGACAGAACAGAGAGATCCATCATGATAGGCCCAGTTTATTCATTTGCAAAATAAAGAGTTTGGGCTAAACTAACCTTCAGAATCACAGGCTAAAATATGTAATCTCATACATGTTTTCTACCAGATTAATATATTTTAAACCTCTGGCAGATTTTTTGAAATTAACTTTACCATAGAATGCATATATGATATACATTTAGAATGACATGTGGTGCTTGTTTTATTTACTTAAAACAGCAAAAAATACCCTTTTATCATTATGATCAGACCAAAAAATGACACTTAAAAATAGTAAATCATGTATTCATTTAAATCCAGTGACTGTGTCAGCTCCTGAGAAGACAGAATTTAGCAGAACACACTTGATTTTTGCCTTCATTAAACTACTAATCCCATTACTCAACATTTAGAAGTGCTGTGAAGGAAAGCATAGGGTGCTGAAGAGTATGACATTAGGGCCTGGGAGTAACAAACAGGGTCATTATGAGCTTTTTACATGAGAGTTCCAAGGGTGTTCCTCTGTAGTTTTTCCATCCCTGACTTCTGGATCTGTGCTAAGAAAATGCTTACTAGGTAACTGACAACAAGACCCCCTGGAGAACCCAGTAACTAAAGCTCCTTGACAGGAGTAGGAAAAAAAACTCCAGACGAGGCAAATTTTAGGAGCATTAATCCATCCTCCCTCCCTCTGTTTTCCTTGCTCATTTCATTTCTTTCCATAGTAAGTTATTGAAGGTCACCACATGAAAGACACTGTGCACTGTCTCACTTGTAAACTCATCTCCTGTGACAGAGAGCAAGGACCTCCTTCCTCCTATCATGAGTGACATTTTAGGTCATTCTGATCTTTGATTATGCTGAATGTTCTCTGCTTTATTGGAAAGTTTAATTCCTCCCACTGGCTACTTGTTTGGGTGATAAATTTCCTACATCATTTTGTGATTCCAGGAAGTTTTGTAGGTCTGCTGTGGCCCATTCGTATTTGGGCCTGACTGGTATTTTTACATATCTCTTACTGCAGAAGATTTTCTAGCTTCCATTCCAAGCTCACTGAGGATTTCTCACAGACTTTCCTATTATGGTGGGGATCTTAGCAGAGGATATTACTTTATCCTTGTAAAAGAAAATGCCCAGCCCTTTATACCTATATTGTTGGCTTATTCTATTACTTATTGGAAAATATTTATTGAGTGCCTATCAACTGCAGGGGACTCCATTAGATGCTGGAGATACAAAATAAAATGCCATAGCCCTGAAAGCCCTCAAAGATCTTCCAGGCAATCTGTAAGTTTTCTTTTCTTTTTTTTTTTTTTTTTTTTTTGAGATGGAGTCTCGCTCTGTCACCCAGGCTGGAGTGCAGCGGTGCGATCTCGGCCCACTGCAAGCTCCGCCTCCCGGGTTCACGCCATTCTCCTGCCTTAGCCTCCCGAGTAGCTGGGACTACAGGTGCCTGACACCATGCCCGGCTAATTTTTTTTTTTGTATTTTTAGTAAAGATGGGGTTTCACCGTGTTAGCCAGGATGGTCTCGATCTCCTGACCTCGCGATCCACCCGCCTTGGCCTCCCAAAGTGCTGGGATTACAATCTGTAAGTTTTCTAGCTCACTGTGATTCCAATGTCCTTTCCATTTGTGAAAGAACACCCAAATGGAAATAAAGAATAGCAGTCTCTGGCTCTCTTCCATACTCATTATCAGACTCCATTCACTCATTTCATTCATTCATCAGTTCTCTCAGCAAATATGTATTCAGTATGAGGACCTATTCCAGTCAGATACTCGAAGAACCTGCCATTACCAGCCTCATCTTCTAGGTGTTCTGATGTCCCTGGTTCTCTTGTTTAACATAAGGACATTCACATTCCTATTAAACCTAGGCATAGTTGAGGCCAAAAGTTGGAATGGGATTATGTATCTATAAAGTGGTGCCATGAAAGGCAGCTTTGCTGGCCTTTAATTTGGAATGAATATGTGTTTTGTAATCTTTCCCATTACTTTGCTTTGCCTTTTCTTCTTTTATTGTCTCTTTACTTTTCCATAACAACTGAGCAGGGTGCCTTTTGGAAACCATCTTTGAGATGACCTAAGGAGGCTAATTGGTACTAGAATGAGTACAGGTTTTACACACAAGGCAAACCTGTGTTGTAATCCTGGGTTTACTATTACTAGTTGTAAGTCATTGGGAAAGTGATTTAATTTCTCAAAACCTCAACTTATCCATGAAATGAGAAAAATTGTTCTTTTGTAAAACAATAAACAAAATAAATTGTGTTAAGTACTTGGCACACAGTCAACCTACTTCTCCTTAGTTGCCTACCATTGTCTTCCTGAAACAGAGCTTGCCTGGAGGAGAAGGGGATCACATGAAAGCAATGAACTGGAATCAGGATGATGGATGCCTTATTGGGTGCATGAAACATCAATTGTTGACTTCAGTTTAGTGTCATATTTAATGCATTTCCCTTTTTACTGTTAAGATTTTATAGATTGATAGTTTTCATGTAAAAATATGTTTTTCAGAAGAGAAAAGTTTCTCAGGTTTCTACTTATATTTTTCAGGAGGAATACATTTATAGCTATTGACTCAAGTAGGCCCTAGCTGACATCCAAAATAAAATAGGCGATTTTTAAGTGTTAAAGTTAAAAAATACATATGATGTACCCTAAGGTAGCTGGATTTTATTTAATTCAAAGACATATGCTAGGAAATCTCACCAAAGGACATGTATTAGTTCATTTTCACACTGCTGATAAAGACATACCTGAGACTAGGCTGTTTACAAAGGA
This sequence comes from Macaca nemestrina, assembly GCF_043159975.1. Classification (NCBI taxonomy): domain Eukaryota; kingdom Metazoa; phylum Chordata; class Mammalia; order Primates; family Cercopithecidae; genus Macaca; species Macaca nemestrina. The sequence goes on along the minus strand of NC_092127.1, from coordinate 74,531,964 downwards.
AAGTGGTTTAATGGAGAACCAACGGTTCCACGTGGCTGGGGAAGCCTCACAACCGTGGTGGAAGGCAAGGAGGAGCAAGTCACATCTTACGTGAATGGTGGCAGGCATAGAGAGAGATTGTGCAGAAAAACTCCTGTTTTAAAAATCATCAGATCTTGTGAGACTTATTCACTATCATGAGAACAGCACGGGAAAGACTTGTCCCCATGATTCAATTACCTCCCACCGGGTCCTTCCCATAAGACATGAGAATTCAAGATGAGATTTGGGTGGGGACACAGCCAAACCATATCAGGACCTATCTTAGGAAATGTCACCAAAAGGACAGGCTGGTCTTACCTTATGTGAACTCTGATCTTTGTGGCATTTTAGTCATTGTTATCTGTCATAGAGTATGTCTGTGGAGAAGTTCTACTAAACTTTTGAATGTGCTGTGTTCAAAAAAACCTGGCAGGCAATATCTAAATTTAATAGTTAAAATTAATAGCCTTCAGAAAAGCTAAAGCTAAAGTCTGAATTAATAATTTGTAATGAATCTTTATCATTTGGTAATCAATTGCTGCTAAAAGAACCACAAAAGCTCTACTGTTGGTGGCATTACTATCTTTATAGACAAGGTTACCCTAAAATAACAGCATCATTAGGAGCTTCCTCCTTCCCTTTCATCTATGGGAGAAATCTGTCCCTCTTTGTTCGCTTCCACTTCGTTTTTATTCCCACAATCAAAGCAATACTTGGAATTTTGATTATATTAAATTTGAATTTGGTAACTGCCCTGAATGAGCCAATCATAGACTCCAATTCATGGACACTGTAAGAGAGTTATTTCATAATTGAAAATGTTAGACCTAGAAAATTTTCTTAATATGTTAGTTTAAAAAAAACGGTGGTGTCTGTAAACCCTAATGGATGCTAGACACAGGTTTATTCATATATGTTTATCTGGCAAGGATTACAGTGATATGAAGACCTCTAGTCTATTGATGATATTTATTGATTCATAAAATGAGAAATTTACCATTGTAGTAAAGTGACTGTAGTAACCCATGTAGTAAGCCTCAGTAGTAAACTGGAGAAAAACGAGAGAGAAAAATGGAACAGAAAAAAAAATAGATTTTTGGAACCTGAAATAGAAACAAACTTGAATAAATTATAAGATCAAAATATTTTTATTGCCTGAATTAATCTTCTCATTTCCTTTTACACTTTGACAGACAAAGGAAAAGTTAGTAAACGTTATATTTTTTCATATATCTCTGTACTGAAAATAAAATCAACGTGACTGATAGTTTTAAAAGTGAATTTGAGATGTTACAAGTTGACATTCAATAGTTTTTAAGTTGGAAATTTACATTAAAGGGATATAAATAAATATCAATAAAAAGAGGAAAGGGGGCTTATTATCCTAAAGTAGTTGAGATGGGAATTAGTGCTACCTAGATGCTTGAGTAACAGCCTCCTTTTGTTAAAATTGTTAACAGGACCCTTTTGTATGTAATAGAATTGTAAGGTCAAATGCAGCAACGTGTGACTGAAAGATCATGAACTTTTTCAATGTATATTAACCTGTGTTCACTTTTTATTTTTTAAGCGATTTGTATCTTTGAGATAGTGGGACTTTCTGAGTCTTCTCTTCTCATTTTTAAGGGAAATGATCTATTTTATAGTGATGTTTTGCAGTTTAAATGGGATAATAAAGTGAGTAAAGCACCATTTTCTGCCATGCTCAACACATATTAGGCCCTCAATGAGCAGTAGCTATTTCTTAGTTTGTAGCAAGATTAACATGTGATTTCAATTTTGGGGGGTAGAGTTTTCTTGATATATTCGTCCAATATGAGACTGCTTAGATAAACCTGATATTTTTTTTACCAACTTCTCAGGCTGTGACTATTTTGCTTCTTGAATCCTCCTCCTATATTTTCACTTGAATGAGCAGCTGTATATTGAATCACCCAGCATGGACAGCTGAATAAACTAGCACTCATCACTGCAGTAAATAAAAGCTCATTTTATTTATTTCGTCTTTCTCTTTTGTAGCTGTTTTAGTTTGTAAGTAATAGGATTTGTTTGCTTATCATTTGGCTTTCTTTTGGTATATGAGAAAAATGTATTTCAAAAAAATTGTTGTTTTAAAGGCCCTTAAGGGGAAAGTGATAGAAAATAAATAGGGTGGAATTGTTTAATGATAATATTTTAGAAAAATTCTTTTTAATGCAGAATATGGTATTTTTATTTTGTGAATTATTATCCATGGGTCTCTGAGATCAGCTATGTGATCTCTGATTAGTGTCATACCTCAATCAGAACAAAATTAGAAACAACTACTCCTTTAAAGGATTATTTTTGTCCACAATGAGAAATAGCTTTTTTTAGATATTTGAAAGAAGAACAGAGGCTTTTTTGATTCTTATTATTTTAATGTTTTTTAGTTTGTATAATTGTAGGTGAAGGTCCAAGGTAAAAAAAAAAAAAAAAAGAAAGTAGTGCCCAGGACTTAATATGCGCAGTCACATACTCTCTGACTTTTTTGTTTATATTAAGTTATAAAAACAATGTCTGGATGCGGGTCAATGGCAGTGGTTTCTAGGTAATTAGGCACTCATATTCAGGAGAACAGAAAAAAATACTATAAACAGAAGTTTAAATTTTAATAATTACACAGGTTTGGGGAATGATAATGCACCCCATTAAGCCACTTGAATTATAGTTGGGACACTTAGGCAGGAATAGAAATATCCTTTAAAAAATACCACTGAGCCATATAGTAACCAGGAGAAGTTGTTACTGTTTTGTACTTTTCCATTTGGTACTGATAAAGAGCAACTTGTGGGGATTAGAAAAAATATATTATCACATTTTTCTGAGTGAAGCTAATGCTAGTTAGCCTTTAAATAACTTCAGGGCATTGTTTTAGATCATATTTCACAAACAAAAGATAAATCACTCCAACTGTATTTCCTTCTGATAGTGCTGAGCATAGTATGTATTTGGCATTATACACAGTAGGTACTCAGTGAATCTGTTGGACAAATAAATGCATTTGTAATTTTTATGTCAGTTTCTCAGGTGGTGGAAAAACTAAGACTTTAAGCATATTACATAAAAGTTAGAGAAAGGAATCACTTTGGCTGACATAGGCATTATTTTTTAATATTCTATTTAGATCTCTTAAAATGCACAATACATCAAAAATGAAATACACATTTCTCAAACTCTCAGTGCTTCTTTCTTTCTGGTCTCAACAAATACTGGTCGTTCCTCCTTAGAAATGTCATCTATATTTTTCTGTTCCATTTTATTTCCACTCCCGTTTTCTGGAAATTGCTGTGACCTCACATGTGAACAATTGCAGTGCTTACTAACCTGTTTTCCAGGTTTTACCCTTCAGCCACGGTGCCTTTCTTCTCTGAATCTAATCTACACTGAAAACAATGACTGAATAATCTGCAGATAACACAGCACTTGTTATGTCATTTCTCTCTTGAGAAATATTCTTTTGGGACCCCATGTGTAAATAATGTTAAACACAGCCTGAATTCCCCCTCAAAGTTTCTTTATATATTTCAAACCTTGAAGATGGTTAGGAAGTCTGTCTGTCTGTGAATTGCATGTGTAGAGTGTTATAATTTATTATAGCAGAAGAATATAGTGAATTAATTATAATAGAAGAAGCTGAAAGTAGCTTTAAGGAGCTAATAACCAGATGAGGAATATCAGATACTGGCAGTCAGACCTACCTGTTCATTGGTATCCTTCTCATTTTATGCCTCACAGTTATTCACTTCAGGTAAACTGATCTGTTTCCCATTTTTAACATCACTTAATTTGGAAAGCTTCCTGGACCCTTTGATTTTGTTGTTGTTGTTGTTGTTGTTGTTTTTGGTTTTGGTTTTTTTTTCTGAATCCTATAACCTATTTTAGCATATCACATTGAATTGCAATGATTATTTTACTCGCCTTTCCCTCCTTGGACTGGGATGAGTTCGTGGCCCCTCATTTAGACCTCTTGAGGTAGGCACTTATTTTATCATCTTTGTCTCCCTGAGCCTGGTATATTGTAGTCCTTTCATAAACATACACTGAATGGATGAATTAATACAATTTATAATTTGTGATCTGTGCATTTTCAAGCCTTTTGCCGCCTAAAATGTTCTATCCCTTGGTTTATGCTTATTAAAATCCCACCTAGCCTTCATCTCTTTCAGTTAATGCTCATTGAGTGCCTCATATCTGCAGGGTGTGTTGAGCATGGAGTTGTCAACATGAATCTCTGCATGGTCCCTCTGCAGCTGAAAGTGGTCCACTTGTCTCTTAAGTTATAATTCTTAGGCACTACTTTCACATGTAGTTATACATTCAAATCTTTGTGTCTTAATATTCCTAATCTGGTTATTAGCTCCTTGAAGCTACTTTCAGCTTCTTCGACTGTAATTAATTCTACTATATTCTTATACTACAATTAATTATAACACTCTACATATGCAATTCACAGATAGACTTCCTAACCATCTTCAAGGTTTGAAAAATATAAGGAAACTTTGAGGGGGAATTCAGGCTGTGTTTATGGTGAAGAACATTCAATGAGCAAAAAAATTAACAAATCCAAATATTGGTTAAAAGTTGTTAGCAAGCCATGGGAAAATTTCTTGAATGAGGATAAGCATCAAGAGTTTCACTACCAGGTTCCCTTTGAAACAATCCCAGTGGTGATTGGTTGGTGAGTGCTTACCATGAGGAGGTGTATTATTGAGTTCTTTATATGCATTATTTCATTTTATCCTCATAATATCCTGTGAAGTGTAAGAAGTATTGACAACCTAATTTTCCTTATCAGGTAAGAGAAGATGAGTAACTTCATTCAAGTCACATAGCAAGATATCAAGCTCAGGTCTTTTTGAATGCCTGTATTTCTAACCACTGTTTTTGGACACTATAGAGTTAATTTGGCTTTAAAACAGACTAAACCATTAAAACAAAAGTATTGGAAGATGAGTAGTATTTTCCTGTTTTCTGGATCTCTCAAAAACAGCATGATTAAATTTTTTTCATCATGCCATATTACACGTAATATTTTTGTGCTTATATGTCACATTGTTAGAAAAAGACCACAAATGGTAACTGTGTACTAAAATTTCTAATATTTTATACAAGATGAAAAGAGAAATAGAGACAATAAGGAAAATTCTCTTATGGTCATCATAGAAAAACCTGCTTATACTAAAGAAGTGGTCATCGAATATATACCAATGACCTTAAGGTGACTTGTCATCTGGGAAACGACAATTTCACAAAGGCTAGATTTGTTAGATTTGTGCCTTGATATGACACACATATACGGCTTCTATTTATCTGATTTGTATAGGGATAGATTAGTGAAATAGGGAGATTTTACACATTTCAGGATACTGTTGATTTAGCAAATGTTTATTGAGTGCACACTATGAGATAGAGCTTGTCTAGGTTGGAGAGACAGAAGAGAGAATGAAACAATAATGTACATTTTTAAGCGGGAAGTCAGATGTAAGCAATTAAATAGATACTGCACAGAGACACAATATCTTTTTCCATATTATGTAGTATATGTAATAAGAAATACTGCAGAGTATCTATTGATTGATCTTTCAAAGTGAATTAGCTCAGGGGATATACTTAAATATACTGTTTTGCAAGACTTACATGTGATATGATAATTAAAGAAAAACTTCCAGAGGATTGATTAGTGACAAAACAAAAGTGCCTTTCAGGGAAAAAAAAAATTATACATTTACTTTCATTGCTAATTAAAAGAACCCTGAATCAGATATCCTTATTTGAACAAAAGAGCAACATTAGCTATTTATTTGTTTGAAATTCACTGTGAAAAAAGCTGCTAATTTAAGGTATATCAGATGAACACATATATATATATATCCATATACACATACATATATCTGTGTGTGTATATATATATATAATATGCATAATAAAACACTTCAGCCTCAATGTCATAGAAACAATGTGATAAATAGTGAAGTTGTCATTATGATAATAATCATCAAGAGTATCATGGACGTAATTTCTGTTTTAATGAAAAAATTATTTTCCAGAAGTAGCATTTCACAACTGGGGTTTCATAGGAGAATTAAACCCTGCAAAAAACGATCTGAATGACTGTTTTCTCAGTTCTCCTAAAGATGACACAGAGGTAGTACCATTTCCAGATGCATTCAAGGGAAGTTAATTCATTGAACACAATGGAAACCTTGGATAGGGCATTAGGTCTAATTCGCTCACAAAACCAGAGATGAGAAAGCATCTTGGCTAGTCTCTTGAAATAGATTTCCATGCTATGTGATGCTGATAATTCATGAATATGATGTAGTGTTTTTTGATATGCCTAGAAATGACAATATTTTTTGTTTCAATTTGGTCAAATTGTTGAGGCCACTGCCACCTTCATGTTGGAGTCACAGTATTGCAGAAATGCACTTCCACAATCATTGGGGACAGGCTTTTGTGAAGTTTCAGAGACTGAGACAGAACTAAATCTTTTGGAATTCAGAACCATGACTATTCATGTAGGGAAAGAAGCGTGTTACCATCACTGGGATTTAGTCTGAACTCTTCATTCTAAAGCAGTTTGATTCTGTTTGTAGAAGTATACGCAACTAGAAACAGATTGACAATTTCAGTGTTAAATAATTTATTCTTTTTAGAAAGTCATATTGACACCTGTAGAGATTTTATAAAATATATCAACTGTAGCTTTAATTTGTAAGTAGTCTCCAGTGGTATTGCCTGAGATGTTACAAAAGATGTCAACTGCTTCCTTCCTGAGGGTCTATAGTAATAATTTCTGATTTTCTTTTATGTCATTACTTACAATGACAGTTAAATAATAATAGCCAATGCTCATTGAATGCATACTAGTTACCATTCTAAACAATTTACATGAATTAGCTTTTTTTTTTTTTTTTTTTTTTAAAGTCTCACTCTGTCGTCCAGGCTGGAGTGCAGTGGTGCTATCTCAGCCCACTGCAACCTCAGTCTCCCAGCTTCAAGCAATTCTCCTGCCTCAGCCTCCTGAGTAGCTGGGACTACTCAGCTGCCCCCATGCCAAGCTAATTTTTTTTGTATTTGTAGTAGAGGTAGGGTTTCACCACATTGGCCAGACTGGTGTCGAACTCTTGAACTCAAATGATCCACCCACCGCAGCCTCCCAAAGTGTTGGGATTACAGGCATGAGTCACCAGAATTAGCTCTTTCGAGCCTCATAACATCCCTAGAAGGTAAGGACTGCTTGTATCTCCATTTTCAGTTGACGAACATGAGGTCGAAGGAGGCTAAGTGACCCTAGGGTACTGGAATTTGCGAATATTACACAGCCAGTGAGGGGCAGAAGACAGAATTTGAACTCAGACTGCTGGCTCTTAGGCATCACCATGCCTCTGTCCCTTATATCCTTTTATTACTTTGTCCTTGTTCTTGATTGTTTATTGACAGAACTGTGGAAGACATTTTATGAACATAGATAGATATTCCAGTTCATGGACAATGTAGTGTTCTTGCTTATTTTTATGGTTAGTTGATATGAATTCAGTGTACTGTTTACCAGAGAGATTTTCTTATTTCCTGAAGACTCTAAAACCCACTTAATTCAACCTACCTTCTGAGGTCTTTTGCCTAGTTGACTTTTCAAATCTATAATAAAAGATTCCTTGTTTTGATTCCCTTTATTTCTCTTCATTGTGTAGGATAGAATGCCATTCCAACATGTTTGAGCTTACTCCGAGCAGATCAGTATGTGATAACATTTATGTGCTTTATTAATACTCAAAAGCATATGAGAAATGGAGAGTATGCACTTCTTGTCTGTGGTGAGGAAGGAAGGGTTGTAAATGGTGTGAGCATGAGCATGTATATTCAGTAGTATCATTAATATGTGATGTCAGACACACAGAAAATCTATTATTTATTTACTTTTTCAGTCAAATCAGATTCAGGATACTTAATATATGGTGTTTAGGCTGTATTATAATAGTTTTGGGGAAAGGCATTATTTTTTAAATCTTGCCATTATGGCACAAATATTAGATTTGGTGTATATATGATTTATTTCAATTTTGTCATGGATTATAATTAAATAAGAATATGTTTATGAAGAACAAGCTGTTGACATATTTTTAAAACTTCAGTTTCAGAGTTTAGGGTAGATTAATTCCTTTGCAATAAAACACACTCTTTTAAAGGAAGGAAAAGAATGACCAGAAACTACAAAGTGTTTACCAGTTGCAAAATTGATTAAGATTTCCTTATGTTTATCACTGTTTGTCCCTTCCTTCAAATATATAGGGGAAGAAAAAGAAATGTAACTTTGGGGAATATAATACAACATAATTTCTTACCATTGAGCAAATTTATAAAAACTTATAAATTGCTTCAATTTATTAACTTTATCCTTCAGAGGGACTTTAAATAGCCTAGATTATTTCATAGAGTATAAGACCATGCTGATATTTTAGGATGGAGGGCACTGAACTACAGCATAGAACTGGAGCTTAATTCTAACTCTGCTTCTGATTACTTCCTAGCACTTAATACTTGCTTCAGTTTCTTCAACTGGAAAATAAATTACTACCACAATATAATTTTAGCTTTTCTTTAAAATTAACGATGCTGGTGATAATATTGGATTGCATATTGGATATGCAATTTCTGATCCCTAGGGTACTAGAGGTGCCAGTGTAGTGTGGGTAGAGTATTCTAGTTTTAAAGCAACTCAAATGACACAGAAATTAGTATTATACTAATAATTTACATTACAGTGCTTCTCAAAACTTCACACCAGAGAGGAATCAGTGTGCCTATCTGAGTGATACTGGGCCAGCCTTATTTATAGTCAATCAGAAGCGTGAACATTTATTGATTTATTTGAAGTCTCCTGTTATGTATTCTTCTTTGTGGTTGCATAAATTAGGATTATGTTTTAACACACATAATTGAAAAAAAAGTAAGTAGCTATACACAGTGGAAGTTTATTTTTGTGTCACATAAAGGAAGTTCTGAGTTAAGCAGTCCAGGGTGATATGACAATGCTGAGAATCAGTAGGGACCCAGGCTCCTTCAACACTCTGCTTTACCGTCCCCTGTGCCACACTCAACCCCACAGTCAAGATGGCTGCTGTGTTCTAGCCATCAGATGGTGCATTTTTGTTACATCTCATTGGCCAGAACATTGACTAGTCATGTGTCCACACTTACCTTCAGCTAAGACCAGAAAATGTAGCCTTTAGCTGACTGCAGTATGCCCAGCTAAAAGTTGGAAGTTGTTACTAGGGAAGTGGAGGAAGTGTCTTCCACAATGACCTATCTGTGTTTGTTTTATTAGTTAAAAAAAACCCTTAAACTTTATGAATTAAAATTAAAATTTCATCTTATGTCTTTATACTATTAATTCTTTGGTATGCTTTGTTGTTTTTCCACTTTGAGAAATACTGATTTATATATGATTATTTAAATTCAATAAACATTGATATAAAATTATATGTGACCTGCTAATTAAAAGCAGCAATGTTTTGGATCAGTGGGTTTTTTAATCACTTTCATTGGTATGCAGAGATTTTACCCAACCTGAGCTCACATGGCGATTCTGCAGTTACCCTGAGGACTTGAAGTGTATTAGGATCATTGATTCTCCTCTCCTCAGGTGCTAAATCTTTTGCAGTGGCTCCAGCTTGGAGATCTTTTCCTAGCATCTTATCTGCATGTTATCCTCCTGGAACGTTTTGCAAATAGCAGTTGTTAAAGAATTTTTCCACATTTGTATCTATTTAACCCATTTATACCGGAGGTTGCAATTTTTGGAATTTTTGCATGAGTGGAAAATCAGACCTTGGTGATGACTTGAGCAGTAGGACATAAATAACTCCCACATGCTAAGCATTCCAATAATGGAACACTAGCCATAAGTGGGTGTGAGCTGTTTTTTAAAACCTCATATCTTCTGAAGCAGTCTATTACTACAACTAACAAATATATTAAAGTTAATTTGTCAATTTTTATTTAAAGTGTAATATATGTATTCTTATATTTTATGAGATACTTAGTCCAATATTATGACTATGATTTCCCATTCCTTAGAATTGTTTTCCTGGGGATGTTTCTGACTGTTGGTCATTGGTTTTTTATCTATTTTGTGGCATATTCAGTTTATTAGAATCAGTCTTCAGGTTACAGGAATCCAAAATGAACTCATAAATTCAGGGCTTTGTTAAAAAAACAACAAAAGAAAACAAAAAACCAACCAAACAAAAACCTTTCCACCTACTCTTTCACTGATATATTCCTTTCTTGCTTTTTCATACAAAGGTTTTGCTTCTGCAGGTATGCAAGTTTTTTTCCTATCCTGCAACACCTTTTTTTTTCATAGAACATGTCATTTCCTTTGCCCAAAACATCCTCTTTCATCCTGCCATTTCCTGTGTCTAATATAGACTTCCCTACCTGAAACTCGCCTTTTCAAAAACTCCTTACTTGATTGATCCTGGAAAGATCTGATCTCTACTTTACTTAGCATTCCTTCTTTACTTGTGTTCTCCAATTGCCTAATCTTAGACTCAGATTTTTAGAACTTGACAAGGTATTTGAGATCTTTGCCAGCATAGGTTTTCGTTGTAGCTGTTAATTTAGCAGGGAAAAATTACTTCCCCATTTTTTTCAATTTTCATTCTAGTGAGTAGTATCTCTTACCAAGTTTCCTGTGAAGTTACATAGTAAAATAAACTACACCAAGAAAATATGCAAAGAGTTTGACTTGAAAAGACTTGACAAATTACAATTGGCTCTTTCCATTTTTCCACAATTGGGAATACTTCAAGTACTTCAAGTGTTCTTTTCTAGGAATTATTACTTAAGCTTTTTTCTTTAGACATGTTTCTCTTTTATAAATATAGAAGTCTAACATCTCATTTTAATTTTATGTGAAATTTAAGGCAATTTCAAGATTAAAAGCAAGAACAAACTAGTTTTCCTTATATACACCACTTCTGCCCTCTTGCTGAAATACACTGATATGGGTTTTCCTCCTGCCCTCTCTGTTACAAACATATCTTAGATTCATACGCTGTTTAACATGCTCACTGTTAAGCATATGCAGAGAGTCTGTCATTCTCTGACACCCAGGATTAGAAGCACATTAATTTGTGGTACCCAGGACCTTAAGGTATCTTCCAAATGTCTTTTGAAGTAATCATCAATCCAAAATATACCTGAAATAGTGAAGTGTAACTTTATCCTAAATTATCATGTATAGCAATAACATTTTGGGAAAATGTGCATAGATTTCTGAAAAGATTTACAAATGAATTATTGAATAAACTCTTACAAGTTGTTGAATTTCTTATGGATTTGATTTAGCAAACAATTAAAATTAAATATAAGCTATCAGATGACTATTAAGTGTACAGAAATTATGGGCAATACACTATTTGGATGCCTTGAAATTAAAGGAATTTATAGTCTGCAAAAAAAGATGACATATGTATACAAATAATTTTATCACATGTGCAAATATGAACAGAACCAAAGAAGCTATAAAGTACTGTCAAATAAGATAAATTCTTAAATTTGGCATAATTAGACATGAATTGATATAGTAAGTGGCGTTTCAATTGACCTGGAAGGCTCTGTTGAAGGTAGCATTTGAGCTGAGCTTGAAGGACTTGTTGAATTTCAGTAGATGGAAGTACTTCTAACAAACGGAATCAGAGTGAACAAAGTCATCAGAGTGGTCAGGGGTGGGATAAGTTAAGGGAATGTAGAACAGTGTAGTGTTGGTCAGAGTAGGAAGTTAGAAACAGAAGGACCTTGGACGTCAGCTGGTAGTTGGACCAATGAAAATTTCAAGATTTTTCTCATGGGTATTTTTTTTTTTTTTTGAGTAGCTAGTGTAGAGAACTTGAGCATTGGCATTGAATGGAGAGTATTTTAATAGGACTTTTAAACTAAACTGGTTGGCATTGGGAAGTGAACTTTTATGAGAGGGACTAGGAGTTAAGATAAAAAGAAACTAGTGAGAAAGTACATTTTGTGCTGCTTATTCAAAGATATACTTCTATTACAGACTTCTCTGTGAGCATAGTGATAAATTGTATTAATGGAAAGAAGTCATGGTATTGAAGGATTAGAAGAGCACATAAATCCAAATTTTAGTTCCACAGAATTGGCTCTATAGAATATAATGAGATGAAAGAGTGCTCTTGGCAGGTCAGCTGCTTTAGGGGAGGCTGAGGGTCATAGCAACCCCAAATAGCTCTGTTTGATAACTGATGTTTATTCTAACGTTGGAGTCTTTGCTGGGTCCAATTAGGATTTTTATCTTATTCTGATCTTGTTGTTTATGCAGGCAAAGAATAAGATTTATTTTTAAATTGTTTTTATATGAGGTAGTACATGGGAGAGTACACAGTCTAGCAGTCACTGTACCATGGCTCTACATGTTTCTGCCCAAGGTACAAAAGCTTTCCCTGAGATGACCAAGTCACTCATCCCAGGATTAATGCACCATTGCCCATACCCTTCTGGATCATTGACTTTGTTGCAAACGAGTTTACTTCCTGAATAGTTGTAGAAATAGATTATGAAACGTGGGGAGTGAGATGGAGGAGAAGGGGTGATCAGTTCCTAGTTTTCTAGTCTATATAGTCACTTACCCCATAAAAGTTAAAAGACTTCTCTTTCCTTGAACATATATGCTGTTCATGCTCATAAGATAGAAACACTAGAGCTAATGGAAATATCCATGAGGTCATAGTCATAGGATATGACCTTATTGCATATTGTGGTCTTTGTCTAGCTTTATATATACTACATTAGGCATTTGAGAGAAGCTGACTCAAGTATACTTTGATATTGTCATTGACCTGGAAGGATCTACTTGAGTGTTTTACCCTGGAAATTATGTGAACTTGACCTGTTTTAGCCAAGTCCTGCACTTACTGTTTCTCTATACAGATGTATAATTTAGAGATGCTAAATATCAATATTACATTAGAAAAAGAGAAATTTTCATTAAGAATGGATTCTTTAGTTGCCAATGAATTTTTGGCATAATTTAACTGATTATAAATGTATTTCTAATTGGTTTGGAAATGTTGGTGTGCAACCTTTAATTGCCTAACACCAAACTGTTCCTTTAGAAATTCAACTCTGAAATCAAGATAAAACTGGCTTATAATTTACAGAGATTTAATGTAAGTGCATTTTTGGAAAGTGTATTATTTATTTTCAGGCTCTTTATTTCCCCAGTCTTCAGTTAGGAAATAGGGCAGAGGCAGTATTAATGTGCTGTTAATAAAGCTCATGAATCTGAAATGGACTATGAACTTCTGAGGAGGAAACTATATCTTGCTCTCTTATATTCCTGGCACCTGGTGCCTGGCACATAGAAGGTGACCGGTAAAAGTTTGTTAACTGATATTGAATTATGGATTAAATGAATATGCGTGCAGGTTAAACAAGATCTGCACTACTCTCTGTCTTTGTTGCTAATATCAGTGGACTTCAAAAGGGAATATAGCTACCAGAATTATTTTGGAAATATACTCAATAAGTATTACATTTTCTTTGTTGAAGTGTTGTTGAGGACCATAGGTTATTGGATTAGAAGTAGGTTATTTGCTATTATTGGGCCTCAACTTTATCCACTCTCATATTTTCTTAGAAGAGATAACTTAATGGGTTTAAAGTCACAAAGTAGGTATTCAGTTATGTTCTATTCTCCCTGATCTTTATGAGAAAAAAAAATGTTAGGGACCTCATGTGGATCTCTTAGTGCTGTTTTTCAGATCCATTTATGACTCTTGAGAAAGAAACCAAATGAAGATGCATTGAGACATTTCAGTCCCTAGAGCTGTAAAATCTACCCTGGTGACGTTTAAGCAACCATCTATTATACCTACAGGTGAAGAATTCAGACAGAATAGCAGGAACTACTTTTCCGTGCTCTATACTGTCTGGGGAATCAGCTAGAACATTTGAGAGCTAGAGGCTGGAATCATCCTCAGGCTTGTTCATTCTCATGTTTGGCAGTTAAGATTAGCTGTTGGCTGAGACCTTAGTTGAGCTATTAGCTGTAACACCTACTCTTGTCTTCATGTTGCTTTCTTTACTGATATAGCATGGTGATTGGAAAGGAAGGGTGAGTGTTGCAAGAGAGAGAAGTAGGTGTCAAGTGTATCTTTTGTTATGATCTAACCTAAGAAGTCACATAGGATTATTTCTTCTGTAATCAATTGAACAGAGAAGTTGTGAGTCAACCAAGGCTTAGCTGCCCAAGTTTATACAGTGTGGACATAGCACCTCTTGATGGGGACATTCTGAAAGCACATGTGGGACTGGAAATACTACTTCAGCTGTTCATGGGAACATACAGTCTGACACATAATATAATTCCTATGTCTTTTTCTATGGCTTTATAATTTTCAAGTATGACTAATAATTTATGTTTCCCTACGTTGTTTTTACCAAATAGACCACTTACCAATTCCCGGTATCTAGGTTTTTTGTTTGTTTGTTTGAAGTAACTTGCAGCTCATTATGTTATTCAGATGCTGAAATTGATGGAGGGAAGTTTAAATTTAAAAATAAAAATTAATCTATTGTCTAGATTTTTCCACAATAAACTTTTATTTATTTAGTTTGCATCATCCAGAATCCTGGGATATTTGTTTTTGTTTGTTTTGTGTGTTTTTTCTCTAAAACAGTTTATTTGGAAATAGCAAGGGTCTGCAATGCTGGATATGCATGCTGTTGCAGACCATGGATGCATCTGAGGGGTCTGAAGTAAGGGGAAGCTTTTAAAGACAAAAGGAAGTCCACATAAGTTGTTTTGAAGCAAAGGTTATTGATTCCAGGGGCTTATTCTAGGTGGTGGCATTTGTTACTTGATGGTAATGCTTGTTGATAGTAAACCATGTTTCTCATGTGGAATTGTTAAATTGAAAGCTGTATTCTTTTTATTTAATTTTTCTTTTGTAATATAACAATCCCCCAATACATTATTTTTAAAACAATATTAAATCTACAGGAAATTTTCAAACTCAGTTCAAAGTTCTTTTTCAGCAGAACCATCTGACAATAAGATTTCTATATGATACCCTGTCACCCTCCAAAACATTGATATACATTTTGTGCACTTGAGGACATTTTTCTACATAATCGCAATACAAACCATCAAAATAAGGAAATGAACAATGATATATTACTACCATCTAAGTCTTACACCTCAATGAAATTTTGTAAGATCCCCTAATAATGTCCTTAATAAGGAAAGGATCCAGTTCAGAATTATCTGTGGCCTTTATTTGCTATGTGTCTTTAGGCTCCTTCTTCTTGAACATTTATTCAGTGTTTCTTTGATTCTCATTATTGTGATGTTGTTGAAGGATATCGGCCTGTTGTATAGAATGTCCCTCAATTTGTGTTTATCATATGTTCCTCGTAGTTGGATTCAGGTTATGCATCCTTACAGGAATATCACAGAAGGGGTGCTATATTCTGCATATGGCATCTGATTAGCTGGTACATGATTTTGATTTGCTTCGTTATTGATGATGTCCACTTTGATCATTTGATTAAGGCGTTACGTACAAGACTTCTTCACTGTCACATTACTGATTTTATCTTGGTAATCAGAATTGGAAGCTATGTAAATATTTCTCATCAATCTCTGTCTTTATGGCGTAATACTGATTATCATGAAAAAAATGTTGGTTGTTTTCTTTTTGCTTTTTTTTTTTTTTCTGGAAAGAAGGAAGGCAGACAGATTAGCTAGCAAGTCTACCTTTCTTTTGTTTATGTAGGTCACATAATTTAGTAGCTAAGCTTGATTTTTAAAAGGAGACATTTCTTTAAAGTGCTCAATAGTTTGTTTTAATTTCTAGGGAAAAGACAGTGTTATGTATCCAATTAACTGAACAGCAAAATAAAGCAGTGTACTTATTGTTTATCCTTTCAAAGATTTAGATTACTGTTAGCTTTCTTGATTTATTAAAAGAAATAAGTATTGAGCATCTACTACATCTCACACCTAGGAGAACAAAAGTCTTGTGCATAAACTCACATGCTACAAGAAGTGTGGTAGGTGCCCTGTTGAAAGAACAGGTCACACAGGGGAGAACAATAGAGGAGATACTTTGTTGCGATCTTGGTAAATAATTCTGATGTGCTGGGGGGCGGAGGAAGTTTCAGGTACCCAATGGCAGGCTGCATTTGGGGGAATGAAGAGTAGATAAAATATTGGTACCTGATGAGTGTGAGGCCAGGTTTCAATACTTTATCTGCTCTTCATTTTCCCATATCTACTTACTTTAGGTATGGCCTCATTAAAAAATATAAACTCTCTGAAGACAGAACATTTTGTTTATTTATGTTTTGATATGTCCCAAGTGTCAGATATGGCACATAGCAGCTGGTCATGGCTATCAAATAATCATTTATCAAATAGTGACCCAGCAAATTAGGTGGGTTTCCGAGTCCATTCATCAGTTTTCTTTTGTAACATAAGAAAGATTTAGATGTCATTTCTGTAGTGATTTTTTTTTTTCTGGTGAGAGTTTCACCTCCGTTTATTATTTCTGTCTTTTTTTTTCTATCTCATGGTTACTTTCCATATCTCCTCAGTACCTTGCCATCATCATATCCTCAGGATGTCCCTGCTGCTTGTGTTCAGCTCCTTGAAGGTCTTAAGAACCTTGAAAATTTAGCTTTTCAAAGTCAACTCAGGGTTTCAAATTTTGCTTACTTATTTTAATTGTAACTGTACTGGCAAAATTAATCAAGCTCACAATGAAGAAAAACCGATACTGCAGAATCTCAGTGGAAATGAATACACCCTTCTGGTTGCTTATTTCATTCTCCCGAATTTTCACTGTGTTAAAGGCATCTTTTGAGATTTAAAAAATAGAACCATTGCCTTGACATTGATCTTTATCGCTTTTGTAGGATAATTGTAGTTTATACCCTTCTAGATGATCTGGGAAATCATTTGAGTTTTCTGAAAAACTGAAAACTAGATTTGATGCTGCATGTAAACACTTTTTGTACTACTTCTTATTTATGTATTTTAAACAGCTTTATTCTGAAAAATCTAAAACATAGTGAACAAATATAACTGAGAAAAAATATCTTGTTGCAGAATGAACTTTTTTTTTCCTTTTCTCAATGTGTTTATCATTTCAGTCCATAATCTGTGTATTACTTATCAGATATCATGGCCAGGGAAAAGAACAGCATAATTTTTAGTTGAGAAAGCACTTTTATATATTTAATCTCATTTAATCTCTGCAGTGTCCTTGTAAAGTATCGTAAGTATTTTTAGAGATGAGGAAGCTGGGCCTCAGAGAGAATAGGTGGCATAATTAAGATCATACAGCAAATTGTGGAATTGGGGTTTGAAGCAAGCCTCTTGCCAAACAAATCAGAGAAAACAATGATTGGTGCATTTTTATTTTGAATGGTGACCTTTATATTGTAAGTGCTTTTTGTTTTGTTTTAATAAGTCTTGGTTACCTATATTAGCAGTAGTCAGAGATCACATTTGATATCCCAAGATTTTTTTAAAAAACATTTTATATCAAAATGTTCACTATCATTTTACCTACTAAATTTAGCAGAATGAAATTCTTTGCAACCCACCTGACTAAAGCAGAACATTCTTTATATCAGAAACATTAAATGGGAAAAGAGGCCTATTGATGTTGGTGTTGAGAATAAGAAAAGGAACTCCAACACCCACCCCCCCTCATCTCCCATTATCATCTCTGTGTAGGATTCTCTCACAGTCCAGGCATTCTTTTCCTCAGAATGGATGGGGCCAACAAAGGATGCAGTGTTATAGGTTTCTCCACTGTGCTGGCCCCTTCTCAAGGCTCCCATTCTTGGGGGAGAGAAAGGAGTGGGTTTGGGTTGCAGGCTGGTATCAGGAGAGATCTGGAGTGCAAACATGACAGCCTAGTGTGTCCCCACACCTCAGACCTGTTATCCTCTCTAGAGGTCTGAAAGACTCTGATGTCCTCATAATCCAGGATAGCAAGGATGGAGGTGGGCTTGCACTGTAATTATTTTTGCATTGTTTCTGAAGCTCATTTTTAAGAAGCTACTTATGATTTTCTTGCATTGGGATATGTTTTACATTGACCACAATGAGTAAAAAATTTTTGTTTATTTTTGGATAGGGGGATGAGTGTATATATATATATATTTTTTTGGGGGGGGGGGCAGAGTCTGGTTCTGTTGCCCAGGCTGGAGTGCAGTGGCCAGATTTCAGTTCACTGCAAACTCCGCCTCCCGGGTTTACGCCATTCTCCTGCCTCAGCCTCCCGAGTAGCTGGGACTACAGGTGCCTGCCACCTCGCCTGGCTAGTTTTTTGTATTTTTAAGTAGAGACGGGGTTTCACCGTATTAGCCAGAATGGTCTCGATCTCCTGACCTCGTGATCCGCCCGTCTTGGCCTCCCAAAGTGCTGGGATTACAGAGTATATTTTTAAGAAGGCATTACCCAATGATTGTCTTCTCTAAAAGTTTCAAGATCTTGCTTTCCACTTCTTTGAATATTTTTTCACCATCTTCCATTCTTTGATGTCCCTAATATCAAAACATTACCTGAAAATAATGAAAATTTTATATTTTGGGAGTAGTTGCTCCCCGAGTCTCACTCTGGTACATTGCTTAGCTTCTATTCTGCCCCGTCTCCAGCCTCACAGAGCTAGGCTGTTTTACCGGCTTATGCTGGACAGCACCACATGGAGGGACATGGGAGGACAACACACCCCTCACTGCTTCATTCTTCCTGTGGTCCAGTCAAGGCATTTGGTATATAATTACTCTAGGATAAGAAATCTGGCAATACTAGAAACAAATCAGTGTCTATCCAGATCATGATCATTAAAATAAATGCAAATACTTAACATATAGCATCTGATTATGGGGAATAGAATGCGTATTAATCCATATTTCCTTATTATGCTAACTTTTCCCATAAAAGACTTAAAACAGATGAGTTAATCCTACAAGAAGATAAAATGATTATTTTTATTGTGAGGTTGTCTTTTAAAAAACATAGACTTTATAGCTAAGTATAGGTAGACATCCGTTACTCAAGTTGCATAGGAATGGAATTATTCATTCTAATGTAGCGGGGAGAGCGCCTGTGAGTGTTGCTGATTTCCAGTTCAGTATTTGGTCCCTTATTGTGATCATTTTCTTTTCAATTTGAAAATGTCACTTTTTCCCCTTGGTGTAGGTTCCCCTATACCCATATAGGTAGTCGGGGTTTGGGCATGTAAGCAGGTTGAGCCCAGACATCGCTCCTTTCCTGTCCTGCCATCTAGTGGAGAAACGTGCATGCAGTGCTGGCCTACTGTAAAAGACGATGCAATTTCTAAATTCCTGTATTGAATGAAATGGAAGGCTTATTCTGTACCTTATACACAAATATTCATAACTTAAGAAGTAGTGGTACTGGTAGTAAATGACCATTGATGAGTTACCAAAAAAGATGAGTCCTTAAAAATATACTAAGTATAAGAGTAACTAACAGAATCCCCAAAATGAAAAGTAATAAAATCTAACATTCCAAATATAAAAATGTAAAATAAAATTCTTGGCACTGGCACAGAGATGGATAGATCATTGGAACAGAATAGAATTCAGAAACAGACTGTGAGGGTGGCATTTCAAATAATTGAGATGATGAGATATTAAATAACTAATGTTGAGAAGACTGGCTAACAATTTGGTTAAAAATAAAGATGGATGTCCTTGTTATTCTTTCCTTCAAAATAAATGCTGATTGTTTAAAAGATTAAAACGTTAAAGAAATTATACTGTAAAATTATGAAAAGAAAATATGGACCATTTAAAAGATAATCTTGAAGTAGAAAAGGCTTGCTAATAACAGTAAACCCAGAGGCCATTTAAGAAAAGACATTTATCCTTCCAGCAAACAAACAAAAACAGGTACAAGAAAATTACAAAACAATAATACTTAAAGGGTAAATTCTAGGTTCTATTCCTTAAAATGAATTAAATATTAATGAAATATTACATATCGACAGAGCACTATATAGACAATATGAAAACAATTTGAATTTGTTTCTCTGATTAGTCATGTGAAACAAAGGTTCTTTTAATGTTTATACCATTTAGTTTTCTTCTGTGAATTGGGTGCTTTCTGGTTTTCTGGTGTTTGTGGTTTTATTCCCCCTATTTTATTTTAGTATTAGTCCTTTGTTATGTGTATTATAAATATTTCTGTCAGTCTATTAATTATTTTGTTGATTTTTAAAATGTCTTTTTAAAATTATAAATCAATTTGACTTATAATCCCTCTTTGACTGCTACTAGAGGAGGGATAGAACCTCGTATTTTTTTCTTCAATCGATAGCTTATTGTCTCTGTCATCATGTTCCATTGTCCCCATTTATTCAGGTTTCCTTCTTTCTTTGTCCTTTAGTAAAGTTTTCATGTTTTCTTCATGTATATTTGGTATATTTCTGTTAGGTTTATTCTTAGGTCTTTATGGATTTTGTTGCTATTATAAAAGAATTATTTAGTCCAGTTTTAAAATTTGTTATTTGACCAGGAGCAGAAGTTATTTGACCAGGAACAGAAGTACTTTTACTTCTAAAAATGTTACATTTCTGGAGTTAGGATTTGTGTGTGTGTGTGTGTGTGTGTGTGTGTGTGTGTGTTGAACACATTTACCATGAAGTTTGTTTTCTAAGAGCTGTTAGTAAATAAATTTGCCTTTTATAACTGGGTCTTAAATTCCAAAATTCCTGTATTTTTATATATGGCTAAGATATCCTGAGGCCTCCCAACCCACCGGAAGATATCAGTATACTTTTCATGAAGTTCCAATTTCAAAGTTTTGCCGTGAGCAGCAAATTTAAAATCGCTTCCACATCTGGCTCTTGCATTTGTTCATG
Organism: Macaca nemestrina; assembly: GCF_043159975.1. Classification (NCBI taxonomy): domain Eukaryota; kingdom Metazoa; phylum Chordata; class Mammalia; order Primates; family Cercopithecidae; genus Macaca; species Macaca nemestrina. The sequence goes on along the minus strand of NC_092127.1, from coordinate 74,510,995 downwards.
ACTCCAGAATCACCTGCTTGTCAACTAAATCCAAAACCCAACCCCTTCAATGTTCTCATAGAGCATCCATCACACCAAATGTTCTGTGAATTTAGGCTGAAGATTAGAAATCATGGGGAGGGGTTACATCAAGGGACAGTAAGGCATCCACTTGCTCACTGTCTCTGTTCTGGCCTTTTTCCTCCAACTCAGGAAATAGGAGTTTGCATGTCACCTTGGTTCCCACTCTTCCTGCTAAGCCAAGTGGAATATTGTCTTCTAAAAGTATTGAGTTTTTTTTTCCTGAAGGAAACATGATGAACATAAATTTTTCTACTATTTTACATATCAGTAAAGGCTTATATTTGGTACTTACATATACAATATGTATTCATACGATTTTACTGTGTAGCATTTATATTGATTTTAAGTACATCTAACTTAGGACTGTACATAAAATTTTTAATCATTCTGCTCTTGTTTATTACTTTCAATCTATGGATAACACTGTTAAATTTTCAGCATCTTACATATTCTTGGTAAATGTAACAGAATATAAAAGTTTTAATTCAAAATTGATATAGTCTGTATTTCTTTTATATACATATGTTCTTTGACTTACAGTGGGGTTCTGTCCGGATATCATAAGTTGAAAAGATTTTAAGTCAAAATGTGTTTAATACACCTAACATACCGACGTCATAGCCTAGCCTACGTTAAATGTGCTCAGAACACTTCCATTAGCCTACGCTTGGACAAAATCATCTGCCAAGACAGTACACAGTTGTGTGTTGGCCATTCACCCTCATGATTGCATTACTAAGAGCTACAGCTCACTGTCACTGTTCAGGCATATGACCAGCCTTAGAAAAGATCAAAATTCAAAATTTGAAGTACAGTCTCTACTGAAGGAGTATAGCTTTCACAGCATCATAAAGTCAAGGATTATCTGTATTTATAAATAGAGCTTCCTGGAAAATACAACGTTTTGGTAAGATTTTCTTCCCTACCAAATAATTGTAGACTATTTTACTCATTCAGTAGCTAGAAGGATGTACCTCCTTTCTGTCATCACTCTGGGTCATGCAGTGACACTATTCACTAATTTTTTGGGGACATAAAATGTGGTCAATCACTTGCTGAGTACAATAGAGAATACAAATTTCTTTAGGTGATAAAATGAATAGAAAAGGGAAAGGAAGGAAAACTTAGGCTTAATGTTCCATTAAATAATTAATTAAGCTGTGAAGTGATGCCATTGTGACGATGCTTTTTTTTTTTTCTTTTGAGACAGAATCTCACTCTGTCGCCCAGGCTGGAGTGCAGTGGCACAATCTTGGCTCACTGCAAGCTCCACCTCCCTGGTTCTCCTGCCTTAGCCTCCCTACAGTAGCTGAGACTACAGGCACCCGCCACCATGCCCAGCTATTTTTGTTTGTTTGTTTATTTGTTTTTATTTTTAGTAGAGATGGGGTTTCACCGTGTTAGCCAGGACTGTCTCCATCTCCTGACCTCGTGATGCGCCTGCCTTGGCCTCCCAAAGTGCTGGCATTACAGGTGTGAGCCACCATGCCTCGCCGTGATGATACTTCTTATTGTACAGTACTCCTTAGCTACAAATAAGGTTATGCTACAAAGTGGTGCGAAATGCAGAAGCATGGCTGACACAACCATGGCGATAACTCATTCTTCCTGAGTGAGGGACCTGCGGGGTCTATGATATATAACTGTGGCAGCTCACTCTGCACATTATGAACACAGAATGGGTCAGGCTTCTGCTTTCGTGACTTCATTATGGCATAGGACTCATCAATAGACAGCAAGTGTATCATTCTTACAATGGAATTAATGTGTTCCTCAACGAGCCCTGGCTCTATTAGTTTTCCTATGGGAAACTAAAGCTGGGTGTCTTTGGCAAGGATTTATTCAAAGGGATGACATCATTAAAAACAAGCTTGTGCCTATACAATAAAATGAAGTAAGGGTGGTATTTCTTAAAATGAACTGATTTGATTTTCAATGCAAATCAATCATACTGGCAGAAATTTGTAAACGGTGCATTAACAAATTTTTGCCAGTATGATTGATTTTTCATATGTTTAATCCACATCTTTTGCTTGTGTCTGCATACAGATTTTTTTCTGACCATGTATCATCATTTCCAATTTTTGCCCTTTTTCTGAGATTTTAAGCCTTTAGCTACTTATTTTTTAAGTTATTTTTGTTGTGGTTTATATGTCCTCATTTCGGTTAGCATTATCAGATGAAATGTTGTAAACAAAAGCAGTTATTTAGAAGAAAATGTATCCTTTACTTTCTAATTGTTTAAGAAAATTACTTTAAAAGTTTCTTTTTTTAACTGGGCTGTTAATAACACCAATTACAAACTAGATTGGTCTTCGTAAAACTTACTGCCGTGTTTTGATTTACAGGATCTCCAAAGATGGGTAAATGGTGCTAATGAACATGGCTTTGTCTTGGTGTCTTTTGGAGCTGGTGTCAAGTATCTCTCAGAAGACATTGCTAACAAACTTGCAGGAGCTCTGGGGAGATTGCCTCAAAAAGTGATTTGGAGGTAAGGTAATAATGTAGATTGTTTCTTTGTTATTGACATTCAGTATCTCCTTGTTTAGCCCACAGGTCCCAGTAAAGCACAGCACATTGTTTCTCTGGCAAGATTAGCAAGATGCCCTTGACTTTCATTTTGTTTCTTAGCATATTGAAATTTAGGAATTAATTCATAAGGCTCTATGACGGATAAAGAAACCTCTCACGTATAGGACAGAAAGAAGATATTATTCAGAATGACTTTTCCTTGTGTCAGATGAATATTTATGTTTCCCTCAGAGTTCCACCCTCGTTTACTCTTTTATTATTTATTATGATTTTAAAAGTTAGTTTTAATTGCATGCCTTTTTATATACTCCTTCAAATCAGTTTTGAAATGAGGAAGAAAATGATGGATTAACAAATACCTAAAATACCATGGACTCTTTTTGGCTCCCACTTTGTCTCCTTTACATATATTTTTGATTTATTTTATTTAACAAACTTGACCTTTAAAAACACAATCACTTGCCATTTAACACAGTTTAAGACAGAACCATAGATTGACCACAGCTTCTTTTGGAAGGCATTGCCAACACATGACTGTCTTTGAAATTTCCAACCCAATGTTGAAAACTCAGACACGAACACTTTATTAAGCATGTATTTATTGAGCACATACTACTACTGTTGAACTCTAGGGATACAACATTGGTCCCATAGTTACTACCATGAGTAGAAGAAAGTGCCCCTTAAGCCATTGCAATTAGGCTTTTAGTAATAGAGATTTTCCCTTTATAACAAATGAGTAAGGATTAGCTGCCCCTGCTGAGCTATGCAGTGACATTTATTTTATTCTAACTGTTCAGGACTTTACCCTTCAGATTCCGGTCCCATTGGGTTTCCTCTATTAGGCTTAACCCCAGAAAGTACTTCTGCTTCATTTAGGACAGTTTATGTCTACTCCGTTCAGACTCTTTTGTCACCCTCTTAGTTGTTAAGCATATTTATGTTTTATCTTTTAACATAAGGCAGAAAACACTCTAATTATGTGCTTTGCCTCACAAAACTTTTATTTATGGTGAAGCTAAAGAAGAGAACGTTCTGATTTCTTTCAACACTTGTGCCTTCCCTCAGGCTTGGGTTGTTAAGGATTAGGGATATGGACTGCCATAGCAGTGGCAGCCCTCCCTGCCCCTTCTTGTTCCAGCTTCTGACTGTTTGTGGGGAATGACTTCTAGTGTAGGTTTATTTGGTTGTTGTTTTTTTTCCCCTATCTCTGTATGTGTATAGGTATGAGGAGCCAATGGAAAATAGATCTCTATGTAAGCAAATTATTTCTTGTTTTTCCTCCATCCAGTGAAAGTTTTTTAAAAGAAACGTAATCAAATATTTGTTGTTACCAAAGCATGGTTTCATTCTTAAGAATATCAACAAAAGATCATCAAACATTTATTTTAAATCTCATACTTTAATCAGAGAGCACATACTATGAGTAAGGTTTGATTTTTAAAAGATTAATTTTCTGGTGTACATTTTAGGTTTTCAGGACCCAAACCAAAGAATCTAGGAAACAACACTAAACTCATAGAATGGTTACCACAGAATGACCTGCTTGGTAAGTAAATGATTTGTGGTTACTTACTTGGATGTTAGGTTTTAATTACATAAATGTGATTTTTTTTTTTTTTTACTTGAGAGGTTCATACGGTATGTGTGTAGTAAATGTTAGAGTTTTATGTTTTTTATCCAGTATTTCAAGTCTTAAATTTGAGGTCAAAATTTTAAATCTTTATTTACTAGAAAAGAGTGTGTAAAATGTAAACATTTGGTCATCTATATTAAAATTTTTAGACCAGTCTCCAATTTTAATTATCTGGAAATTATGTACTTAATAAACTATATAAATTAGTAGTGAATAAGATTATACCTAATTAGAGTAATCAGGTGAAAGTACAACAGTTAAAACAATAAGAATGTAGATTTAGGTTACAGATTTATTTATTTATTTATTTATTTATTTTTTGAGACGGAGTCTCACGCTGTTGCCCAGGCTGGAGTGCAGTGGCACGATCTGATTTATTACAGATGGTCTGAGAACCAAGAGAAATTAGAAGTTATTCATTTGTCTGAAACCAAAAAGAAGTGGAAGACAAGAGGAACAGTCAATTTATTTTAACTTTAATTAGATTATCTGCTCTGTTTAGTCCTAAATCACTGGGTAGTTTTGAAGAACTTTATATTATTTAATCTTGGGGATTCTGATTCTCAAAATTAAAATAGTAATTATTATATGCATGTCTTTTAAGTGTGTTTGAATCTAGATAATTTAACTCTGTGTTCAATAAGCACAGATAATAATAATGCAAATTTTTATTCATTAAATTTTTAGAAAAAGTTAATGCCGTAGTATCCTTGAATATATTATTGATTACAAAAATTATAAAAATGGGATTGATTTTGAAAATATTGACCACCATTTTTTCCATAATACACCTAACGTTATGTAAAAGTGGCTTTAATTTTAACTTATACTTTTAAGACATCGAAACTATATTTTAATACAGCTATAGTGATTCTCCTAAAAAGCAGCAAATTAAATTGTATAACTAAAAACCAGTAAAGAATTTTATTTATGTATATAATTTCTTTTCATTTAGCTTATTATAATACTATTCTATAAATGCTAAAACTGAAGAAAAAAGAATACAAGGCAATTTACCTTTCTTGATACTTGTTTTTTTTTTATTTTTAAGTCTTTAATGGCTTTACTATTATGACTTAGATTCCTTAGAAGATAAGAAAGAAGCAGGAAATTTAAATAAGATAACCTGGCTATCAGCTACCTCAGTGCGACAGTGTGACACTGTTATGTATGAACATCTAAACTTTTATTGTGTGGGGGTTTTATGTTTGTTTGTTTGTTTTTCTTTTTCTTTTTCTTTTTTTTTGGACCGTGAGGCTCTACTACAAGGTCCATGCCTGAACACCCTCCTCAAGTCCATAGCTGCTCTAGGCTTCTCAATGTCAGCTCTCTTTTTCAAGATTAGTATCTTTTTTAACAATAGGTACGATCCTTGTAAGTCCTCTAATAGCTTCTAACTATGATCAAAAGATTCTTCCAGGATGAGAAGTAGGAACTAAATCAATGTCTTTCCCCTCCCCTCGTAGCCAGCTCTTCCTCTTTACACAGCAGCTCGGCTTTATTTTTTACTGTTGGACTTGGTGGTTGGTTTTGTTCCGAGAGGGGTCTTTGCTAAAAATAAAGATTGAAATCCACTTCTAGGGCAGATCCTTTAGTTGGACCTAAGAGTCAGAGAAGCCACCTGTGGGTAAGGGCTATAGACACTGACTAACCAGTTCCACTGGACTTCAGGATGGAAGAACTCCGGGAGCACCATTGGGACCATGGTTCCCACATACAGTAATTTTGTACCTGGCACATGTATATTTTAAAAGGTCAACATTTCAGCTAGGTATAATTTCTTTCTGGCCAATAACATATATCCTAGGTACAATGTTTTTTGTTTTGTTTTGTTTTGTTTTTACAACTCTTATGCCAAACTTTTGATCTCTTTTATGGAAATGTAGGCCATTTACCAGGAGAACAAATCTAAGTTTTGAATTTCCACATTAATTTTGACAAATTATCTCTTTTATTCCTATAACAACTAGACGTTATGTGATGTCTCATGTCTTACAAATGATTATAAATGTTTATCTCTACATGATTGAGCACATAAATGTAAAATTAAACCCTAAAATTGTGAAATACTAATGCTGATAGAACTTGAATGTTGTAAATAGTGATTATAACATTTCTTTTTGGAGAAGCACACAAACTCTTCATTGACTTCTGGAATCCAGCCTTTCTTTACATTTGTTTAAAAAAGTGTTTTTGACTTTAACGTTGATAAACATTTGAGTAGCCAGAAAGTAGATGTCTATGTTTTCACTCTGGTATTTGGCATTTCTTGCTTTCATTGGCTTCCTAATAATTATTGGCCATTTAAATATGTTAGTCATGCAGTGTTTGTGTTAAAAATAGTAACGTACATTTTAACTACCTAAAAATGGCTTTTAATTGATGTATCAAAATCTGACAATTATGTATATAACAAATATTTTAATTGGTGTAGAACAGGAATCAGTGAAATTACACTTTAGGAATCCTTTATCTGAAATGCATGTTTACTGTGGTGTCAATTTTAATACATTTCTGGGAAAATCTCTTCTGTAGAGTAATACTGTTGTAAGTTGTTTTCTTTTTCATCTTTCTTCAGGGCATTCAAAGATTAAAGCCTTCCTGAGCCATGGTGGCTTGAACAGTATTTTTGAAACTATGTATCATGGTGTGCCTGTAGTGGGAATTCCACTCTTTGGAGACCATTATGATACTATGACTAGAGTACAGGCAAAAGGAATGGGAATATTACTAGAATGGAAGACAGTTACTGAAAAAGAGCTGTATGAAGCACTGGTGAAGGTTATCAATAATCCCAGGTAAGGTTTTGAGAGGTGACAACGTGCTAGCAGCCCTCACTCGCTCTGGGCACCTCTTGGGCCTCGGTGTCTGCTCTGGCTGAAGCACTCTAGGAGCCCTTAAGCCCTCTGCTGTGCTGTGGAGGCCCCTCTCTGGGGCTGGCCAAGGCAGGAGCGGACTCCCTCTGCTCGCGGGGAGGTGTGGAGGGAGAGGCGCGGGCGGGAGCCCGGGCTGCACAGGGCGCTCCCGGGGCTGGCCCCAGGCTCCGCAGCCAGGCCTGCTGGGCTTGATCCGGAGATGAGCTCCCTCTGGGCTGCTGGAGTACCCGCAGTGTCCCGCAGCGAGTGCCAGTGAGAAGTCAAGCCGTCTGGGCTTCTGGGTCAGGTGGGGACTTAGGAGAACTTTCCTGTCTAGCCAAAGGATTGTAAACGCACCAGTCAGGACTCTTTGTCTAGCTAAAGGTTTTTAAACGCATCAATCAGCCCCCCTGTTGAAACGGACCAATCAGCTCTCTGTAAAGTCGACCAATCAACAGGATGTGGGTGGAATCAGATAAGGGAATAAAAGCAGGCTGCCCAAGCCAACTGCAGCAACCCGCTTGGGTCCCTTTGCTGTGTGTGTAAGGTCTGTTCTTTAGCTCTTCACACTAAATCTTGCTGCTGCTCACTCTTTGGGTCCGCGCCACCTTTATGAGCTGTAACACTCACCGGGAAGGTTTGCAGCTTCGCCCCTGAAGCCAGCGAGACCACGAACACACAGGAAGGGACGAACAGCTCTGGACAAGAGGAACGAACAACTCCGGACGCGCCACCTTTGTGAACTGTAACACTCGCCGCAAAGGTCTGCAGCTTCACTCCTGAGGCCAGGGAGACCACGAACCCACCGGAAGGAATGAACAACTCCAGACGTGCTGCCTTTAAAGAGCTGTAACACCGAGAAGGTCTGCAGCTTACTCCTGAAGTCAGCGAGACCACAAATCCACCAGAAGGAAGAAACTCTGGACACATCTGAACATCCAAAGGAACAAACTTCGGACACACCATGTTTAAGAACTGTAACACTCACAGCGAGGGTCCATGGCTTCTTTCTTGAAGTCAGCGAGACCAAGAACCCACCAATTCCGGACACAGTTTCAATTAACATTAAAGCTGATGAATGTACACACCACAGTATATTGTCAGTAGCCAATTATTTTCAATAGATTGTCAATAAATTATAAAGTTATGGAAATATCCTTTAGATTCCTGTGATAATGCTTTATGCATGTTTTCTATAATTTAGAAAATAAAAACAGCAGTCATTTGACCAGCCATGTTGACACCAGATAATATTCTACCAGGATCTTCCAAACTGAGGGAGAAACTGCAATGTGAACAATCTTTGGATATCTACATTGTGTCAAATGTTATGTGCTTATTTCATTTTCATATTTATAACAGCTGTATATCACAGTTTTTATTATCCACATTATATAGGAAAGACACTTGATATTCAGAGAACTTAAGTAATTTGGCTTACAACAGCAATCATAGTCGAAATTAGAAGCCAGGACTGTCTGATTACCAAGACAGTGCTCTTTGTACTGCATGGTAAGCCTGGTGTTGCTGGGTTTCCCTACCTCTGAGTATTAAAGAAATGTGGAGATTTATTTACACAGGTGAATGATGAAGCAGAATCTTTATGTTTGCTTTTAAATTCTTGATAGGTCCTGAGTTAAGTTAGTTCACAAATGAGTCTCAAAGGGTGAAGAATTGGCCTGTGTAGTTTTAAAACAAAGTAGCAGTTTTCTTCATTTGTAGAGATGATGTTTAATTTATCTTGCATTTCCGATAGCATTAAAGATTAGAAGAGTATAAGCTTTTTCTTTTTATGCCCAGGGGATATGGCTTAACATTGGCTTGAGAAACACTGCCACATTCTAAGGAACGACCAATAATAAGAAAAATTATTTCACGTAAAAGGATTATGCTTGCATATAAAATGCCGAATTCAACTGAAGTTCATTATACTGCCTTTATGTGAGCTCAGAGGTGACCTTCATACTCTGGACTCTGAAAGGATCCAGTGCCGGATACAGCTCTGCCATTGGAAGCAATGTGTTCCATAACTAGGGTTACCTAAGTAGATCCCTTCTTCTGTTATCTATAGTTTTTCTTTAAAGGCGTGCTTTTCAAAACATGATATTCTTTCATGTGTGTATATATATGCACACACATATACATCACATATGTATCATATGTATGTGTGTACGTATGTGTGTGTATATATGTAGCCTTTCAGGAAAGTTTGTGAAATACAGCCCTAAGTAGAATTATGGGGAAACAGTTGCAGAACTGCTGAGATTGGGTCGGATAAAAAGGAAAGAGCAAAAATCTAGGTTATTCACAGGTAGTTAGTCCAGCTGTGTTTTGTGAGGCATGAACCAAGCTGAATCAGAGCAAGAACAGGTTACGATCTTAGGTCACATGGCGGTTCCAGCTATAGAATATTAGAGAGATGTAAGTGCTTGATTTAAGCATTATTCTATGCCATGAATAAATTTATATCATTCCCAAAAGTATGCATATCAGATAATGAGTTAATCTTACGTAACTTGAAAACCTTAAATATTTAACCGAAAGGATTTTGTACATAGAAAGATCTTAGTCAATGTAAAAATGCCAGTGATTTGTGTAGCATGTCCTTTGCTAAAAGTCATTATATAAACTGAAGTCATTCGTCTGTCTTTGTTTCAAATGTGATAATATTCCACATTTAACAGGTGATAATTATTGAAAATATTAGTTTGCCTCACTAATATTGTGTCCGAGATATTCTAGTTTAAACCAAGTAACTAATACTGTAAAAGAAGATTCCTTTTATGAAGCCAGCATTATCCTGATACCAAAACTGGAAAGACACAACAACAACAACAACAAAAAGAAAACTTCAGGCCAATATCTCTGATGAACATCAATGTGAAAAACTTCAATAAAATCCTGGCAAACTGAATCCAACAGCACGAGGCGGGCAGATCATGAGGTCAGGAGATCAAGACCATCCTGGCTAACATGGTGAAACCCCCGTCTCTACTAAAAATACAAAAAATTAACTGGGTGTGGTGGTGGGCGCCTGTAGTCCCAGCTACTCAGGAGGCTGAGGCAGAAGAATGGCGTGAACCTGGGAGGCAGTGCTTGCGGTGAGCTGAGATTGCACCACTGCACTCCAGCCTGGGCGACAGAGCAAGACTCCGTCTTCAAAAAAAAAAAAAGCTTATCCACTATGATCAAGTTGGCTTTATCCCTGGGATGCAAGGCTGGTTCAACGTATATAAATCTATAAAGGTAATCTATCACATAACCAGAACCAAAGACAAAAAACCACATGAATATCTCAATAGACCCAGAAAAGCCTTTGATAAAATTCAGTACCCCTTCATGTAAAAAACTCTTAATAAACTAGGTATTGATGGAACTTATCTCAAAATAATAAGAGGTATTTATGACAGATCTACAGCCAATATCATACTGAATGGGCAAAAGCTGGAAGCATTCCCTTTGGAAACCAGCACAAGACAAAGATGCCCTCTGTCACCACTCCTATTCAACATAGTTTTGGAAATTCTGGCCAAGGCAATCAAGCAAGAGAAAGAAATAGGGAGGATTCAAATAGGAAGAGAGGAAGTCAAATTGTCTTTGTTTGCAGATGACATGATTTTATATTTAGAAAACCCCATCGTCTCAGCCCCCAAATTTATTGAACTGAAAGGAACTTCAGCAAAGTCTTAGAATACAAAATCCCTGTGCAAAAATCACAAGCATTCCTTTACACCAACAATAGGCAAGCAGAGAGCCAAATCATGAATGAACTCCCATTCAGCAGTCACTGCAAATAGAATAAAATACCTAGGAATACAGCTATCCAGGGATGTGAAAGACCTCTTCAAAGAGAACTACAAATCACTGCTCAAGGAAATAAGCGAGGACACAAACAGATTGAAAACAATCCATCTTCATGAATAGGAAAAATGAATACTGTGAAAATGGCTATACTGCCCAAAGTAATTTATAGATTCAATGCTATTCCCATCAAACTACCATTTACATTATTTACAGAATTAGAAAAAGCTATTTTAAATTTCATATGGAATCAAAGAAGACCCCATATAGTCAAGAAAATCCTAAGCAAAAACAACTAAAAAAAACCCAAACCAAAACAAAACAAAACAAAAAAAACAAAGCTGGAGGCATTTCACTACCTGACTTCAAACTATACTACAAGGTTGCAGTAACTAAAATAGCATGGTACTGGTACCGAAACAGATATATAGACCAATGGAGCAGAACAGAGACCTCAAAAACTACACCACACATCTACAACCATCTAATCTACAAACTTGCCAAAAACAAGCAATGGGGAAAGCATCTCCTATTCAGTAAATGGTGCTGAGAAAACTGGCTAGCCATATGCAGAAAACTGAAACTGGACCCCTTCCCTACATCTTATACAAAAATTAACTCAAGATGGATTAAAGACTTAAATGTAAAACCCAAAACCATAAAAACCCTAGAAGACAACTTAAGCAATACCATTCAGGACATAGGCATGGCCAAAGACTTCATGTCTAAAACACCAAAAGCAATGGCAACAAAAGCCCAAATTGACAAATGGGATTTCATTAAACTAAAGCTTCTGTACAACAAAAGAAACTGTCATCAGGGTGAACAAGCAACCTACAGAATGGAAGAAAATTTTTGCAATCTACCCATCTGACAAAGGTCTAATATCCAGAATTTACAAGGAACCTAAACATATTTACAAGAAGAAGACAATCCCATCAAAAAATGGGCAAAGGATATGAACAGAGACTTCTCAAAAGAAGACACTTATGTGGCCAAAAAACGTGTAAAAAAGCTCAACATCACTGATCATCAGAGAAATGCAAATCAAAACCACAGTGAGATACCATCTCATGCCCAGTCGGAATGGCGATTATTAAAAAGTCAGGAAACAATAGGTGCTGGTGAGGCTGCGGAGAAATAGGAACGCTTTACACTGTTGGTGGGAATGTAAATTAGTTTAACCATTGTGGGAGACAGTATGACAATTCCTCAGGGATCTAGAACCAGAAATACCATTTGACCCAGCAATCCCAGTACTGGGTATATACTCAAAGGAATATAAATCATTCAGCTATAAAGACACAAGCACACATATGTTTATTGCAGTCCAATTATAATAGCAAAGACATAGAAGCAACCCAAATGCCCATCAGTGACAGACTGGATAAAGAAAATGTGGTACATATACACCATGGAATACTATACAGCATTAAAAAGGAAAGAGGCAATGTCCTTTCCAGGGACATGGATGAAGCTGGAAGTCATCCTCAGCACATAACACAGGAACAGGAAACCAAATACCGTATGTTCTCACTCGTAAGTGGGAGTTGAACAATGAGAACATATGGACACAGAGAGGGGGAAGAACACACACCAGGACCTGTTGGGGGTGGAGGGTGAGGGGAGGGAACTTAGAGGATGGGTCAGTAGGTGCGGCAAACCACCATGGCACATGTATACCTATGTAACAAACCTGCACATTCTGCACATGTATTCCATTTTCTTTTTTTTAGAAGAAATAACGACAACAACAAAAACCCCAAAAAGTATTACTTTTTAAAAAATTCACAACTTAAGTAAAATTACACATCTTACATCTCTGCTTCCTAATGCTTTGGATTCATTTAATAAAAGCCTATTGCTTTTTTGTTCATTTGTTTGAGAGGATTATTTTGAATCTGAAGCTTTTATTATTACAAAATAAATTAGAGAGAAAGATGGAGAGTTGATGATTATTAACTTAGCACATATCCAACCTGTGGTCAACTTTTAATAGAAAATATTTATACTTTTGTAAAATTTAATGTACATGTGAGCCCCTTACAAGGTAATTGTTTTATTAAAAGGGGCTTTATCTAAGAGATCCCTTGGAATAACGTAGAGCTGTCTAGAGTGACCATTTTAATCACACCATTTTTTTTTTTTTGCAATATTCATATACTTACTGGAAGGAATTTTGAGTTGTAAAATAAACTGTGTTCATAGGACAATGCCACTACACTAAATTTGAGGCCAGTTTCAGCATGGAAAATACCTGTCCCTCAAAAATTTATCTGTGAATTCTCCAATATTCCTTTCCAGTTGATCTATGGACCTCCTCTAAACAGAATAGTCATACAAAATGAAATCGGTTAGTAAGCAATCCAGCTTTATGAGTCTACTCCTAGGTGGGACTAAGAGTCTGACTGATGAAAGTCCCTGTTCAGAAGCTGAGTCAGATGTCAAGAGCTTTTCTGGTAATTAGTGACCTAGGACGAAGTAAACATATTGGAGTTCCATATGAGTTAATAATTTATTCAAGAGTGCAAGAAATCAGATTTCCCATTAAAGCATCTGTTTAATCTGTTTAATCATCACTAGAGAAAGGGTTATATACACAGTGACATTAAGGTACCTGAAGACTTAAGATTATTTTTTTCCTCCTTTTCCATCTTTGTTAAAATAGAAGGTTGGATTTTATTTTCTAAGATGTCACGTTTCATTTTTGTATTTTAAAGATACTCCTTTGCCCCATAAGCATTTTCTCATAAAATGGAGTAGTAGAAACTTTTTAGTTTCCCTTTTGCCATCAGTTAGAAATTATGATAAATTACAAAGCAAGTGAGGATAGCCTTTTAATATTTGGTGAGGTTTTTATACTTTTTAATACAACTAGATTTATTATCTGGTCATAATTTTCTTCTGAGGCATTGGTGAGAGAGAAAACGTGCCTGTTAATTACATACTCTTATGTAATAGCGTTAATTTGCTTTTTCTTTCACTCCTAAAAACGTTCTGTTCACTGCCTCTCAAATTTGTTTGCATAATTGTTAAAACTTAATGTTTAGGTCTAGAGTGAAATCATAAAAAATAAAGGCTCATCAAATCAACTCAAATATCTGAGTAGATTTTTCATTAGGCTTTGTAATCTCATAGCTCCATCCTCACATTTCTAGTGGCTCTCTCGGCCTTTCCTTTCATTATAGCCCAAACTGTAATCATTTACAGCAGCATGTCTCGTGTTCTGTGTTACTGTGTTCTGTTAATTAACTCTGCCATGTGAGTCATTCAAGCTGGAAACATTGCAGTTACATATGATCTCTCTCTTTCCCTTCACATTTAATCCACACTCTTACTAACTCCTGCAAACTCTTCTACTACACCATTTCCCTTTATCTGTCTAATTCCACCACCATTTTTTTAGTCAGTCTCTCATTGGCCATTTTTGAGGTCTTTTTAATGGACTCTGCATCACGAGTATCTTCCCTCTGCTTTAACAGCCAGTCTCCCTGATCTAATGGCTCCTTGGTTCTAAGAAAGAAGCTATTATATCTTGTCATTCAGAATACCCATGGGGAAGACTCATCTTCTTCCAATCTAATTTCTAACTAAACTTCATACTTTTTCCAAATGAATTTGTTCTGGGTGTATTCTTACTCCCCCACTTTTATGATTTAGTTTACACTCTTCTCTTGGCTTTATCAAGTCTTCACATGTGTCCAATCTTTTGTTCCTCTATAATGCACAACTCAGTAGTGCTATATCCTCCATGATAGATTTTGTATCTCTGGAGGTGGAAATTATTTCTTATGTCTAAACAATACAAACTTCAGTCATGAATTCATGCAAGAGGGCTTTAGCTGTTTGTCAAAGACTGGCACACGAATGTGCAGTCACATGTTTTTAGATTAAAATAAAATGCTTATATTTTACTACTTTGTGATTCCCCATTTTCCTTGGTCTTTCAATCATTTAAGAGGGTGTCTTCTTTATATATATATACATGCATACATTACCTGTATATGAATACTGCATATAACATCAAATCTGACTTCATGGTGTTTCTCAACTCTTTTTTATCTCTTTAATAATGTATCATCACCCCATATTTAATGTTATTTTAAATTAAGACAAAATTAAATATTATTGCTTAAAAAAGTGGTAGAATGAAGTTCTATATCTTTTTCTCCATCTTTCTTTCAGAATCTAATAAATTTAGTTTCCATATTGGTTGAGACTTGTTGATTTATATTATTTAAAAGTATGTAGAGAGAAGAACTACATGTAATGTTGTGTGGAAACAGCAAAGGGTTTGGAGGCAAGAAATTCTGGGTCTCAACTTTGTAACATAATCAAGTTGCTTAGTGTCTCTGATTTTCACTTTTCTCACCAATTTAAAATATATTTTATTGGGTTAACATAAGATAATGTGCTTAAAGCACTTAACACAGTGCTTGCTTTGTAACATAATCAAGTTACTCAGTCTCTCTGATTTTCACTTTTCTCACCAATTTAAAATATATTTTATTGGTTTAACATAAGATAATGTGCTTAAAGCACTTAACACAGTGTTTGTACATGCAAAGTACTTACTAAAGAATAGTAGTATAGTTTTTATTATTTCCCCCTTTTACGTGAAGATTTGCATAAATATAGAACTTTATTATTAACCTCTTCATTCTGTGTTCCCCTCTCCATAGCTACCGTCAGAGGGCCCAGAAGCTTTCGGAAATTCACAAGGATCAACCTGGTCACCCTGTCAATCGAACTATCTATTGGATAGATTATATTATTCGTCACAATGGAGCCCATCACCTACGTGCCGCTGTCCATCAAATCTCTTTTTGTCAGTATTTTTTACTGGATATTGCCTTTGTGCTTTTGCTTGGTGCTGCCTTGTTTTACTTTATCTTGTCTTGGGTGACAAAATTTATCTACAGAAAAATCAAAAGTCTGTGGTCTAGAAATAAGCATAGCACAGTTAATGGACATTACCACAATGGAATCCTCAATGGCAAGTACAAAAGAAATGGCCATATTAAACATGAAAAGAAAGTGAAATGAGCCAACAGCCCACATGATAGAAATAAATTGGTTCACTCATTGAATTTTTATTGCTATTATTTAATCTAACAGCTACTAAAAGTAAAACAGTAAACAATTCTAACATGCCCTTATGAGATCTACTAATGAAATTCTGTGGAATTAAGATGGCTGTAAAAAGCACAAACCTAAAATGCAAAAATGTATTTTATTCAAATACTGATGTAGAGAGTTTTGGCACTGAACCTTTTAGAAGCCTTAATTATTTTAAGTGACTGTGTCAGACCTTAGTTTTAAATCTTCATATGTGTGTGTCCTGGATCAGGAATGGTTGCATTTTTCTTAATAAGGTTGTGTGTGTGTGTGTGTGTGTGTGTGTCTGTGTCTGTGTCTGTGTGTGTGTGTGTCTCCTAATTAAGAGAATTTTTACTGGCTGCTTGTTACATTTGTTGAGGGTACAACACACTCAAGAATAAAGTAAAAGGATAGTCAGGATCCAGATGTTTCTTTTCTACCATTTAATATGTGTGAACTCAGAACACCACTATGAAAGAACACTTTCCCCCAAAACTGGATGCAGAAGAAGAAAAAAAAAAAAAAGGAAATGGCACAGTTTTTTTGTAATTTTTGTTTTATTTTTGTTGTTGTTGTTGTTTTCCTTGTTTTTATTTTCTGATAGAGTATGTCCACTTCTGGGGGAAAAACATGTAATTAAGTAAATGTATACATTGGTTTTCACATTTTACTTTTGTTTTCCCACTACCAATAATTTTCCTCTGGAAGAATTTTATAGTTTTTTTCTATTTAATTTTAATGAGTAACAATATGTTAAATGCATAATTAAGACAAAGCAATGAAATTCTGACTTTATTCAAAGTACTGAAGATTATTGCTTCCAGGGCATTTTTAAACAGCACCACTGTATTGTTGAATGTTTATGTAACTGTTTGATGGCTTTTCTATAATGTAACTTTTGAATGTTCAGGTGTTACATTTCCAAAGTTTTACTTTTAAAAAACCATCTTCTGATCCCTTTTATTGTCCAGGCCACACAAGCTATATTACATAGGTGCCAACATTTAATTCCTTTAAATGAAACATTTGCAGTTTTCCATATTGGTACCTGCTTTGTCTGGAGACGTCTGAGATCTTGTTAACAAATCAGACTTTACACTATATACAGATGTGACAGATAAATTGAACCACTTTTTTGTGAAAATGAATTCCTATCATCCTCCTCATTCCCTCAGCCCTCACCTCAGCAGCCTTTTCCGGTCATTGTGGCTGACATGGAGCAGTGACAGTATTCATTTGAGAACAGGGATGCAAGTCACAGACATCATAAAATCAGGGCCTCCCTGCTGAAGCATTCACTAGTTGGCAACTATGAATTTCTTTCATGTCATTCTGTTTACTTAGCACTTGCACTACCCTTGTTGGTTGAGTGTATGCTTTATTTGTTTGTAGCTTGAAATCCCACATCCGATAGCTGAGAGTAGGCAAATACAACATTTACCTAATGTTACTCACTAACATGGAAGAGTTGTGAAAATTCTACAGTGCTGTAAATCCTTGGCATACACTATGACAAACAACTTCATTACTCTCCCACCAGGAGCATTTCTCCTGCACTTAGAAATAATGTCACAAGTAGTTTTCTAATGCACAATGCAGACAAATGTACTGCTCTCTGAATACTTGAAGAAATGGTATTATACATACATAGAAACCGATTAGTTATACCTTTTCACAATCTTATTACGATGTTGCCGTTAAAAGGGAAAAAAGACACAGGCAATGAATGGTGGGATGGTAAGAGGACTTAGAGTGTATGAATGAGTTGATTTTACTTTTTTGGAATTGGATTAAGTTGACAGTAGGCACTGATTGGATGATTAAGCATAAGTTAATCTCCACTGTGATAAAAACTTAAATAATAAACATGATTTAAAATAGAGAAGTGTTGTTGGAATAAAATTTTTATTCAGATTTCATAATATTATATAATATTCATTTTAAACATGTTTCTAAGACAGGTCTCCCAGCTTTTGTATGTATTTATGAGTGTGCAAACAATGTATTAAATGTGAGACTTTTTTTTTTTAATTGTTAAACAGAGGGATTTACCTTACAAGGACATGGACATGGATCTTAAAATTCTGTTCCAGAAGTAAGAATGTTAAGTGTAGGTATTTACTGATCATTGTTGTTTTTTATTTTTTCTAGCAAGATTATTGTTAGATAGTTTTGGTAAATAGGGTGATTTTTAAATTTTCCACACTTGGGCTAGATTGTATAATAAAGTAAAGTTTTCAAGAAAGTATTTATTCATTTATTATTTAGAAAGAGTTTCTGCAACTATTAAAATATTCCCATAGCTGGTTATCATCATATCAAACACAAATGAGAATTAAGACATTTTTCCTCTAGAGTAGCAACTTCTGTTATCCCTCCACATAGACCATAGGGGCAGGATTTGGGTGTCCAGAGTTGAAAAGAGCTAATGTTTGGGTTAAAGTAATAGTTTATGATTGAAGCTAGAGATTCTCTTCAAAACTCAGCTTCTCTCTCAGTCCCAAATACTGCTAAAACTGAACAACTCCACTTCAAAAATAAAAGGTTTATAAATGAAAGAACCAAAATAAGTTGAAGAAAAACCTCAAGGGATAATCCAGCAATCTGTTTTACTAATAGTATAATTCATATTTCATTCTAGCTTCTAAGTAATTCAACCAGCTTATAAATATAAAATCACATTAGAGAATGGTTATTTGCAATCAATATAATCAAAAACGTCTGAAATAGAAAAATTTTACATTTCATATGATGAGGTTTGAGAATTATAGGAGTTCTATTATTGAAACTTCTCTAAAATGTGCATTAAAGAGCTGCTTATCATGCTTCTGAGATGGTAACATTTTAGCCAGCTTTTGAAGACATGCATTTCATGTGAAGATACTATTGATATTTTTGACAGCAAAAACATTTTTCCAACAAATTTAATTAGAAGGGTCTTAGATATCCACACAATTAAAGTATTTATATTGCTGTTTTTCTGCAAGTCCTACAGAGTGTTAAAAATCCCCGATCACTTGGGTGTTTGGGTTGCTGAGTTGGGGTTAGCAGGGCAGGTAAGGTGTATTGGTACCAAGACGCCTAGCTTTTAAAATATGGAAACCAAAGGCACACAATACTTATATGACTCATACCTTCACTTTTGGGTAAGGCAGACATGATGTAAGAGATAATTCATTTATATTGTATCCTGCAAGACTAGTGATCTTCCTTATTATAAATAAAACCAGCAGATTATTTTCAATAGAGTAATATATAATCCAACATTAATCTCAGGTAATACATTATCTCAGGTTTTTCATTTATTAACCAGGAAAACCTGAAGTTCTTGCTGAATTTTATAGAATTAAAAGTATTTTATTTCTGTTAGTTTCTATCTACAATTAGTTTTAACTTTTCAGTAACCCTATTTTGTGCAGTGATTATTCCATATTCCTGACAGCAGAGGTGACTTCAGTTCCACTGTGTCAATTTAATAGTTAGTTACTTACTTAATTTATTTGGAGACAGAACCTCCCTCAGTAGCCCAGGCTGGAGTGCAGTGTCGCAATCCCAGCTCACTGCAACCTCCGCCTCCCGGGTTCAAGCAATTCTCCTGCCTCAGTCTCCCGACTAGCTGGGATTACAGGCATGCACTACCATGCCCGGGTAATTTTCGTATTTTTAGTAGAGACGGGGTTTTGCCATGTGGGCTAGGCTCTTCTCCAACTCTTGGCCTCAAGGAATCCATCCGCCTCGGCCTTCCGAAGTGCTGGGATGAGATGTGTGAGCCACTGCGCCCAGCCAATACCTGTATTTTTAAAAAGATAGTATCTACTAAGCCACGAGGCTTAGTCGTAATATTAAGATATTTTCATTGAAGTCAAAAATAACTAAAAAGCAGTGCAGAGAGAAAAGTTTTGTTGAGATTCGTTATACAAATAGGTAATATTTTAATCGAGGGATCTATTACTCTTACTTAGCATAGCACTGCAGTAGAGTATCTAATGTGTTTGAAAAGATGAATTTCGTATGTTCATGCTAATTTTGCTTTAGTTACCCTTGTAGAACTTTGGCTGAAGGCCATGAATATTCTTTAGTTTTAGCAGAAAATGAAAACTTTTGAATGTAAATGCATTCGATAAATTGCATAACATTAAACTTCCAATTAGCAAGGATGTATATCTCTGGGTAACTTATTTTGTCTATAAAAGGAACTGGCAGAGACGAGGCATCCAGAAAAGCCCAACGCTATGATATATTAAAGATTCTCAATTCTGCTTCCAATCTTGATTCTGCCCTCCACGTATAATGAGAGGTTCAACTTATGAGTAAGAAGGCAGGGCAAGAGTACCTAAAATACCAATGTGAACAATTAAGTTTGAGTCATCAGAAAAAACAAATGCTAAAGACATATATTAGGTTGAACAAAAATATGTATTATTAATACCATTTACATATATTTATGTGTGTAGCGTTTACACTATCCTCGCAATTCTTTAGAAATTTGATTTTTAAAAAATTTAAAATGCTCTCTCAATTTTTTTAAAAGAATGGCAGTATTACGAAATTTTTGAAGTCTTTTAAGAAACAAAAACTATCTTTTTAAAACTAAATAAAATTCAAAAGGACTAGCAAGTTTTAGATTGGCCAGATCTACCCCTGTAACACTTCTTGCTAAAATATTAGGAATAAATAGGACGAAATTGTTACAAAATAAAATCAAGTCACTGCTTTGATGTATTCTTCTTTCTTGTACTTCCATCTTCTAACTCTAAAATGGAAAACATTTTGAGATTTAGAAATTTAAACCACACTTAGATTATAGTATATATAACATTTCTTCTCATTTGCAATCTCAAAAGATGAAGTCAGGAAAGAAATTTACTTTGGGTACCTCTGAATAAATTTCATGAATCCAAGAGAATGGATACACCAGTTGCACCATTTGAGAAAGCGCAATTAATTTTGAATTTGAATATGCCATACTCCAGGTCCAGATTTCATCCTACTGACATGACACAACCTTCCTTACCTGTTCTCTCCCATCTTCATGCTTCTAAGCTTTCAGTTTCCTCTCTTGGGTTTTCTATTACCCTTAGGTATTTTCCAAGCTGCCCTATCCTTTTCAGGTTTATGGTGCATAGATTGTGCCTGTCTATCTAATGTATATCTAATGATTTTTTTTTTTTTTTTTTTTTTTTTGAGACAGAGTCTTACTCTGTTACCCAGGCTGGAGGGCACAATCTCGGCTCACTGCAACCTCCTCCCCGCAGGTTCAAGCAATTTACCTGCCTCAGCCTCATGAGTAGCTGGGACTACAGACGTGCACCACCACACCCCAGCTAATTTTTGTATTTTTAGTAGAGATGGGGTTTCACCATGTTGGCCAGGCCCAGGCTCTTCTCAAATTCCTCACCTCCAGTGATCTACCCACCTCAGCCTCCCAAAGTGCTGGGATTACAACTGTGAGCCACCATGCCCAGCCAGATGCTTTTGTTTTTTAACAACAAGGAAATACAATAAACTCAAACATTGTAATTTACAAAGGTAAGCTAAGAAAATATCTAGCATTTTTTTTTAAAAAAGTTTTATTTGTACTAGATTAATGCCTTTTAGGATGTAAGATCAAAAACAATGGATGTGCATATGGTGCTTCTTATGGGTATTGGGAGGAGGGCTACCACTGAATGAGTTTGCACTCTCTCAGGGCACTGCACAACACTCTGGATGTGGCACTGAATGAACCATTTGGGGCATAGCTCAATGATCACTATCAAGCCACATATACTCTTCTTATCCCCAACTTGGTCAGCTAAAATTTTTAGACAATTGCCTTGTACAAATAGAGACGTTGGCTTTCCTCTGTGGAAGCCTGTCTAAAACATTCATTCTTGGTGCTCCTAACAGGATCCTTTTGTACCAGAAAAGAGTGCTGTCTCTGATTCTATAAATCTCACTTGACATCACTCATATCCCCAGTGTTAAAATGTGCTAGAACTGCAGCCATCTGTCCGCTGGAGCATGAGAAAAGCCCAAGACAGATAGGTGGCAGGTATTTAAAAATGTATCTTAAGCTAGGATTGCAGCAGTAATTGTCTTTCCTATAACAATGAGCAGAAAGGTGTGGATAGCAAAGGCAAGGACAACCTGGGAAGGAAGCAGCAGTGAGTGGTTACAGATCAAAAACTACCTCAGAATTCCTCTCATACTTTTCAAAATGGATTTTTATTCCACCTGGTATATTTAAGTGATATTCTGGAGAAGCTTATCTGAATTGGATAGGTAGGTCCCTCAACTATGCAATCTATATTTTGGAATGGTCATCCATCTTTTTTTAAAAATTATTATTTCATCAGAGATAAGGTGGGAAGGAGCACAAATCAAGCAAAGATCTTTAAAGGTCTTGAATGTAAGGCCCAAAGATGTCAGTGGAATTTGGCAAGTGCAAGACTTTGGCAATATCTAGGCATCTATAGGCATATGGACCATATAATGTCATGCATGTTCTAGTGATGCAAATTTCAACATGAATGGGTGTCCTACCTGAGAATGTGGCCATACCACTGGAAGTGTAGGTGGCATCTACTCACATGTTTGTGCATATCAAGACAGAAGGTGCAGAACATCTCTCTGCTGGCTATCATTTCTTATATCAGAGGTAAATGACAGAAATTTAACTAATTTTTTTGTTCTCCAATCATAAATACATTTAGCGTTAGGTGACATGGAATTGCATTTTATAGTCGTGTGTTCTATTCATCTACCAGCTTTCAGGTGCCAGGTCTAGTATGTTTGCTCTTCCTCACTGGTTAAGAAACTGCCCATAGATATACACAGTAAATCTGTTCAAATTACACAAAAAATTCTGTGAAAACTAAATAGAAAAGAAGCAGATGGGGGAAATAGTACAATTTAAAAAGGTATTTTAGATTCCTTAAAATTTCATGCAAGTTATGTTGCTTTAATTTCTTATTTCTGTTGCTTTAATTTCTTATTTCTGTTAAATGAGTAGTAGCCTTACATCACCACTTTAGAATACTCGGCTTTAAAGTTTAACAGTATTGGTTGGACGCGGTGGCTCACGCCTGTTATCCCAGTACTTTGGGAGGCCGAGGCGGGCAGAACGCAAGGTCAGGAGATCGAGACCATCCTGGCTAACATGGTGAAACCCCGTCTCTACTAAAAAAAATACAAAAAGAAATTAGTCGGGTGTGGTGGCAGGTGCCTGTAGTCCCAGCTACTTGGGAGGCTGAGGTGGGAGAATGACATGTACCCAGGAGGTGGAGTTTGCAGTGAGCCGAGATCGCACCACTGCACTCCAGCCTGGGCAACAGAGCAAGACTCTGTCTCAAAAAAAAAAAAAAAAAAAAAGTTTAACAGTATTAAGAGTGTCATCCTAAAATCCTATTATCAAGTACAAAAGGAGACTAAATAATATGCCTTTCCATAGCCTGCAAATAACCCATTTATTTGTGCAATTAAGCAATGACTGTCAGTTTTTTAAACTCTAATTATCCTTGTGTATGGCTTGAGATGCTATGTTTATTGCTACTTTTCAGGTTTTTCTGTAAACTTTTGTTTTGGATTTCAATTATAAACTAATAACTGAAAATGTGGGTTGCCTGTTAATTTTGGGCTGTAATACAGAACACTGTTCAAGACTACTTGTCACTTGACCATTATTGATATTCCGGCCCTTGAATCCTCTTACCAGTCAGCCCAAATGCTCTTATTAGTTACAGGTAGGAGCACCTCTTGTTATTATCAGCATCAAATAGCTCCAGTTGTTCTTATTCTGGTGTCTCTGCTCCTAGAAGGCTCTGGATTTCATTGTAAGTTAGATATCCATTTGCTTTGTTGTCAGCCTATAGAAAAAGACTTGACGGTCTATGAAAATAAAAAAGTTTGCTATATTTCAACTCAAATTTTCAATGTTAACCCAAACATCTACACCTTTAAGAACAGCATTTTGTCCTCCTGGGGCTGGTCTTCTTTCTGGTCCTCAAACATTCCTAGATCATTCCTTGCTTCCACCTTGACTTTCATTGCACATCCCTTTACCACTTCAGTTGTTCCTTTCCTTTCTTTCAACATCCAGTTTACCTCTTTTCTTCATTCTACTTGAATTATCTGATAATTTACTTCAATAATTTTTCTTCTGTGATCTGTATTCTCATGATGTTTTATATCTAATCATAAACTAGTGTTTTCGTTTTCTGTTTGCCTCATTCCTTAACATAAGCACTATAATGGAATATTCTTCTTCGCTGGTAGTGTAGTTTTTTTATATATTCATTGCATCTTCTTTCTCTCCTAAAACTGTTATAAAAAACTTCCATCTGGCTACATTTTAATGGCCTTTTTATCACAGTCTTTGCACTTCCCTTGTTTACATTCATTTGCTACCTTCTGTCTAATATTTCTTAATATTATATCAAAAGATGCCTACTTATGTTGCTAAAAATTCTGAACATACTGATATTTCTTACACTCGTAAGTTAGTAAAATTTATTAATTTATACAAAATCATATGTTTCTTCATTTATAACACCACCAAATACTATTCCTTTGTCAGTATTCTTACTATTCTCTTGATCTCACTGCTCTAAGTACTGCCTTTATTAAAACACAAACAAACATTGTTTTCTGTTTCCAAAGTGCCAGGCTCTGTATGTGATACTGGAAATACAGGGATGAAGAAGTGATAGTTTCTGACCTCCAGGGGACAAAACCAGCAAGTAAGCAGTTTCAATAAGCAAAGGAATATATTTTGTAATATGGGTACAGACAATGTACTATTGAAACAGAGGAGAGTGAGAGAAGTTTCCACGTGGGGATTGTTTCAGTTGAGTCAAAAAGAAAAAAATAGAAGCTCACCAGGTAAACAAATAGATAGAGGTAATTTTTGGAAGGCATGACCCTATGGTCAAAGGCATTGAGTTATGGAAGAGTGTGGCACATTGGGGAACTGCAGGTAGTTTGCTCTGATAGGAGTATACATGATGAACAGATGTAACCACTATGCTAAACAAAAACAAACAAACCAACAAAAAACTTTTCTAACTGACCTCAGTCTTACTTTTGGCTCTTTAGTTTATTACTGTAACACAATCTGCTTTGCATTAGCTATTCAGTAACTTTCCCCAAGATACCTGTTTGTGTTCCTGAATGTTCGATACCTGGTCATATGGCACAACTTTCAAAACAGCTGGTGTTAAGCTTCTTGTGTTACAGATGATTTGATGTAATGTAAAGGCTCTCTGTTCAAGCTAAATTGTAAATAGACAAAAGGATAGCACTCAAGCTTACTTGTGCTTGGCTTAGGAAATCTGTCAAACAGTTTTAGTGTGTACAGCTTCTTCTTAGCTAGTTTGCAGAAGAGAAACGAGAATTTTTTCATCTTAAAATATGAAAAGGAATATGATCTGGTAATAAAAGAATCCAGCAATTGCAACAATTTATAAAACATTTTTTACTTAACATAGTAAATAAATATAAATGACTAGGAGTACTGACTGACAGCGTGTTCAAGATAATAGTGACAGGCCGGGTTCAGTGGTTCACACCTGTAATCCCAGCACTTTGGGAGGTCAAAGTGGGCTGATCACCTGAGGTGAGGAGTTCAAGACAAGCCTGGCCAACATAGTGAAACCCCGTCTGCACTAAAAATGCAAAATTAGCCGGGTATGGCAGTAGGTGCCTGTGATCCCAGCTACTTGGGAGGCTGAGACAGGAGAATCACTTGAACCTGGGAGGCAGAGGTTGCGGTGAGCTGAGATCGTGTCACTGCACTCCAGCCTGGGCAACAAAGTGAGAGTCTATCTCAAAAAGAAAAAGAAAGAAAAATAAATAACAGTGACAGAGTAAGTATAATATTACAATTATCTAGGCAGTCATGAATTACATAGGTGTGCATGGCATGGTTACTATATAATGTTGGGTCTTTGGTATAGAAAGAGAAATTACTACATTAAGAAGTTACTCTATAAGAAATATAATAACCAAATGTCATATATTA
The DNA here is from genome assembly GCF_043159975.1 of Macaca nemestrina. Lineage (NCBI taxonomy): Eukaryota > Metazoa > Chordata > Mammalia > Primates > Cercopithecidae > Macaca > Macaca nemestrina. Next base: position 74,485,008 of record NC_092127.1, on the reverse strand, counting down.
TATTTTTTATGGATTTTAACTGCAGCCACACACATTATTCAATTAGCACTTGCTTCTTCCTGCAATTTTTGGTTTTGCTTGAGTAGTTATTACTCTATTTTTATTAATCTCCATTTTGCAAAATTATACATGCCAAATACCAAACCCACATCCCAGAATTATAACAAATTTGGTTTCTAAAGCTTCCCAGATGTTTAAAATGAAAGGGATATGTAAACCAAACTTCTGTATGACTGAAGGAACTGAGAGCAATAATGAAGTGTGGTAAAATAAGTAATTTTGACTATTAATTTAATAGCTCTCTTCTCAGATTCAATATATTTTCTCTGTCAACAGGTAAAGAACACAGACTGTAAAGTAATAGAATTAGGAAAAGTTTCAGGTTTGTGTGTGGAGCTCCTGCAGATACAGTACCTTCTAACCCCTTTAACAAAGATTTGATTAGATTATTCTAGCTCATTGAATCTATTATATCCTAGGAGCTGGCAATAACCAATACTCCTCCTCCTTAGGGATGAAAGAAAATGATTTTTCTTCCTTTATCCTGATTCGTTTTGGAGAGAAAGTGGGAAAAGGAGGCCAGGAAAGCAAACAGCCTTGAATTTTCTTCCACTAGAGGCAGATGATGGTATAATCAAATAAATTAAAATCTGCAAACATAGATTTTTTTAAAATCCATATTCAAAAAATGTTGTTTCCATATTAAGCCCACAGCTACATTTATAGGCGGATTAAAACAATAAGATTTAACTGTCTGATAGGCAACACAAGATGAAGTGGGAGAATTTAGATTGGTTCCATGCCTCTACAATGAAAAGTCATTTAGATGTCAACTCTAAGAGAACATTTGTTACATCCCGTATTGTTTCTCCCTCTAGGACTTTTGCTGAAGTTCTTTTGTCCAAGAGGGAATCAAAAGCTCCTTCCCTTCAAATCCTGTGAACCATTTTCTTCTAAAAACAAAAGTAAGAAATACAAACTACTGTATGCAAATAATATTTAAATTAAAAAACAAAGTTATCACTGACTTATTTTATACTTGCTTTAGAGAACTTAAGCTCAATCATTTGCATAGGGTGCTCTATGATGGGTGACTATTTCATGCTCAGGATGCCTGCTCCTTGGCCAACATTTATTGAAGGTCACAATGTAATATACTTTTCTGTTTAAGGAGGCTGGACTAGTGGCCTTGAAAGTCCTTCCAACACTGGGTGGGCCATCTGACAAATTAATAGCAGATTCCCTTGGTTTTGTCCAAGCCTTTGACTTTCCTTCCCTCTTCAGTGAGCAACTCCATTCCAAACCTGGGGCTTTGCATCACCCAGGGTCTCCCCACTTCTGAAATACTCTGCTCTTAAGATTTCCTCTCTGTTCTTAGCCTCTTAATATTCCAGTTCCCATTCCCATTATTCTCTATTGGTGTTCAGCTCATAACTGCTCCTTTTTTTCCCTGTCAATCTAAAAGATTCCTCCTGGATACAGTCTATTTAATAATCACTCTGGGCCTTTGATCTCTAACTTAAACAATTCTATTGTCTACACCCACAAAACTTGACTCTACTTTCCTACTACACTCACAAAGCAAAAGTCTAATCCTAGATAAACCCAACCACCTGTGTTCTCCACTCCTGTACCTGGACTCAAGAAATTTTACAGAAATCAAATAGCCACGTGGATTGGTGCTACTAAAATTGAAATCCCACAGATCAAGGTCCTCATCTTAGTTGAACTGTCAATGATACCTGCACACCATTTTATATTTCCATTTTGACTCCCTCTCTTATTATCTGTAGCTATTTCAAACCTTCACCATTTTCCCCTCAGTTTTTTTTTTAATTTGCCAATTTACCTCCACTGATTACAGCAGATTATCTTTTTCTACTTACTGAAAGAAGTAATTCCCAAAGCAAGTGTTTCTTCATCTTGCTGCCACTTCTAACTTATTTGTGTCCATACCTCTATTTTTCTTATTTTCTATAGTTTCAGTGAAAAAAAAATATAGCAAAAAGTTAACGACACACACACTTTCTCTTCTAGTGCCTAAATCTAATCTCATTTTTCAGATTCTACTCTGCAGTTCTTTGTCAAGCTATCCAAGTGAAAATATCTAGGAGACATTTTTATATACAAATCTGGAACTCAAGAAAGCAAGCCTGGTTGGAGATTCATGTTTGAAATTCAGCAGCAAATAAAGATGAATTAAAACTGTAGCAGAAGAACAGTGGCTGGTACATATAATACAGTGAATAATATCAGTCTATTCTTGTCTCTGTTTCCCTAATCTCATCCTCTTCCTCATTTCCTCTCTTAAATAGTGACACCAGAATTAATACCACCGCTCAAGCCAGTAAATCCTTGTGTCACCTTAGATGCCTACCACACCCACCATCTTCAACCAGTAACGAAGTTTTGTTAGTTTACCTCCCTGGTCTCTTTTGAGTATCTGCTGTATTGCCGTTGCCTTCATGCAGCTGGTTAGCGTGTTTTTCCTGGCTTATTGCCACTGTTCCCTAAGTATTTGCTCTGCTTCCAGGCTGTCTTTCCTGCAACCTATTTTCCTTCCACTTATTGAATATCTGTGTACACATGCAAATGTGGTCATTCTATTTATAATTACTCAAGGTCTTTAAGTAGTTCCCTAGTCACAGTAAGATAAAACCTACACTGGCACATAACACCCTTCGTTATTTGGTGCTTAATTGCATCTCTAAACTCATTTCTTTTTACTTTCTACACTTCCTACCTGCTCGATACAGTCATTTGCAATTTCTCATATGTATTATGCTATTTTTAATAAACATAAGCTTTAGTATCTCTGCCTCTTTCTTGAGTTCCCACTACGTACCATCTTTTTCCTCACCTCTTCCCACTTCTCTCCTCACCCTTTCCTTGACCGAATATTTCCTCTTAAAATCATAACCCTAATATTATCTTTTAGAGAAAGACTTCTCAGTCTGAGTTATTCTCCCTGCTCCCAAGTTTTCTTCTGGTTTTCTGTGCTCATGGCTCCTTATTATAATTGCTCACATATTAGTTTCTCCACTGCAGAAACCATGTCAGTGACTTTTTAATTTTCACTCCCAGCACCTAGTAGAGACCTAAGACATGGGAAGCACACATAAAATGTTTGCTGAATGAACTGAAGAAGCATTTTGGTTCATTATTTATCCTATTGCTTCTATATCTGTGTATGTTAGAATTTAGGATGAGAATTTGTGGTAGAAGTAAAGCTAAATTTCTGTAAGATGAGACAAAATATATTTAACTGTAACTCTTGGCCACTCTGACTCAAATAAGAACCCCTTGCTAGCTTTCTCTGAGTACTAAGCATATACATATATTTCTCCCCTCCCCTTCTGGGCTTTAAATTCTTCCATATCAGGAACCACATCGGTCAGGCTCAGTGACCTATCCTCAGTGTCTGGCACAGGATATTTTCAATAGAGGTTGTGAGATTTACTAAGTAATTGATTATCTTCTGGAGAAAGTCTAGTGGAATAATTGTTCTCGATCCTTCATAGGCAAACTTGTTTCTGAATCTTTGTTAAGTAGTGCCTTTCTTTCTTTTTGCCCTTACAAATAAAGCATAAATTCACTAATTTTATATGACATATATAACCTATGTGTTAAAATATATGGGATGTGAATTCGAGCTCAACAACGATGTTATTTTTAAAAACCAAACCAGAAACACATACAAATATGTTATTTTAACGCAGTAGAGAAAGCTCAAAATAATAACTTGTATCCCTGTCAAAAGCAGGCAACATACAGTCATATAGTAATTATATAATAGTATTTGATAATATTTAAAGGATAAATATTATTTAGAATAAGGCAAGTCATGTGGAGACACTACTTTATACTTATTACATTATTTTCAGATGATATGCTTGGACATTCCACTTTGTTATTAAATCATGAAACTTACCTGTAAGATTCTTTATGAATGAAACAATTATCTTGTGTTTCTCTTTCAATATTGCAGAATCTGTCTTTAGTATCTTTTGATGCTGGTCCTGGAACAGCTTTTACAAAGAAAACAACACAATCAGTAATCCTGGTCTAAGAGATGTGAGAAAATGAATAGTCACATTCTTGGTATAGTATGTCCATGCAAACAATTGTAGGTCTATTATCACTTTATAATCATCTTACCAAGTAATCTGGAACAGAATGTTTAATTCCATGCTCTTTCTGTTGTAAACACAATTAAAAACCTACCTATTTTCACATGTTAATGTTTCATTTTCTTCTCTCTTCTTGCTTAGTGTTTGTCTGTGTATGTTATTTAGACTCCTCAGCAGGATAATACATTTATTTGTTCATTCAGAGAAACATGTACTGAGCACCCACTCTGTGCTAGGCGCAGGACTATGTGTTGTGGGAGACCAAGCTGAAAAAGACATGGTCTTTGGCACAAAGACCCTACTGTCTAATGATAAGTATGACAACAAGAGGTTTTTGAAGGTGTGATGTGTGAAAAATGCCCAGGCTGAGATTTCTAGTACAAATAATATTCTCAAAGGTTGTTTAATCCAACTCTTTGATAAAAGAGCCATGGTAACAATGAAAAACATAAAAAGAATTACTTTAAGTGCTCAAGAAATCAAACAACAGGTAATCATTTGAGAACCCTAAGATAAATTTTGACTAAATATAAAATACCATGTGGCGTGAAGGAAATGGAAGGCCAGAAGAATGGAAGACCCCCTGGAGTTTTAAGAGTGGTAGAGAATTAGAAAGAACAATTTGCTGTGGTTCATTTCATGTAATATGAGTTAAAATTGAAATCCCAAACTTTGCTAAGTACAACACTATTCTATCACCAGACTTTGGGAGATGCTTTGGCTCTATAAGCATCATACATACAAAATGTAATTTTTCCTGCTCAGAATCAGGTAGTGAAGACAAGAAAATCTCGCTTTAGTTCAGCAAAGGCACACTTCTAGATGGTATATATTGGGTTAATCACTGCGCTAACTCCCAGGTGTGGCTCTTCATCAAAATTCCCTGGGAAAACTCAGCTATCTGCCTACTGCACACTGCACCAGAACAGCTGAATATTGCTAGAGAACACCACAGTGCTGACTGGTTTTCTCATTATACTTGTGACTGCAATCTTAAATGGCCTCTCAACACTGCTATCCATCTCTTTACCCTTTCTTAATAGATTTTCTATTTTTAAATTATCTTCATTAATTCATTAATCTTTTTTTAAATTGTTGTTGTTGAGACAGAGTCTTACTCTGTCACCCAGGCTGGAATAAAGTGGTCCAGTCATAGTACACTGCAGCCTTAACCTCCTGGTCTCAAGTGATCCTCCTGCTTCAGCCTCCTGAATAGCTGGTACTACCAGCATGTGTCGCCATGCCCAACTTCTTTTTTTTTTTTTAACCATTTTTAGAGATGAGGGTCTCATGTTGCTTAGGCTGATCTCAAACTGCTGTCCTCAAGCAATTCTTCCACCTCAGCCTCACAAAGTGCTGAGATAACAGGTGTGAGCCACTGCACCCAACCTTTTCCATTAATCTTTCTGTACTCTTCCCTCTCATACTCAAATGATGACCATCATATTACTTTCAGACAATAGAAATAGTCATGAACATCCTCATATACTCACCATCAAACCTACCCACCTTTCCTGCTTCAGTATCTGTATTCTTTTTTCCCAGATTCCTGTTAAAATACACAATCTCAGTACCCACAAAAAGTTAGTTCCTCTCCATTTATAGTTTGGATCACATTCTGGTTTTTCAAGGTTTTGCTACAGTAATTAATCACTATTTTTCCTATGTAATTTATTTCCATATATAGAATAATAGCCAGAAGAATAAAAATATTTCTTGGTATCTCTCATATCTTGAAAACAAATTATTAATATAGTGTCTCCTTCTAACAAATTTATGTTTTCTCTTTCTCTTTTATAGCAAACTTCTCAGAAAGGTACTACTATTTTTTATAAAGCACACTTTTGTGGAACTCTCACATTCATCCTATTGAGCCTGTTTTTTTCTGAAATCACCAATGTCCTCTCTCTTACCAAATAAAACATTCACTTTTATGTCTTTAATCTTAGTCAAGCTCAACCTTGCAGCATATTTGACATAGTTTCCTCTTTCTTAAAATGCTTTTCTTAATTTTTCTCTATCTTTGACTCCTCTTCTACAAAAGGAGATAAGTACCTATGTTTACCTACATCATGTGGCTGTTGTGAGGATGGAAGAGTTAATACTAGTACATAAACAGTATTAAATGTACCTAGCGCATGATATTTCTCAAAAAATGAAAGCTGTTACTGTTTTTAAAAGCGGTACTCTCCTGTTCCCCCTCCTATTTCAATGACTGTTTCGGTTTTGATTTCTCGCTGTGACTCTGCTGCCTGACCTATAAATAAAGCAGGACTCAGGGCTGGGCCCTCTTCTCTTGGCTGTCTTAATTTCCTCCCCGTATAATCTCATAGAGCCTCATGTCTTTGATTATTATATGGACATTAACATCCCAAATTTATATCTCTACCTCTCATCTATCTCTCAAGCTCGCAACTTGACTACTTGTCATCTCTATTTTAAGTCTAATAAGGATTTTAACTTTAAAATACCATAACAGAATCCATAATTTCCCCCAAGATTTTTCCATGTTGTAAATGATACCAATATTTATCCAGTTACTTATACACTTCGACTGCTGTATTTTTCTCAGTCGTCACATACAATAAAATATTTAGGTCCTGTTGGTTTTACCACTGTAAGTTTTCCTAAAACACTTCATCTCTTGCCACCCCCAGTCATGCTCATCTCTTGCCTGGCCTACTGCACAAAGCTCCTGGAGGATCTCCCACCTTCTATCCTTGGCTTTCTAATATTAAGTTTCTACTCAACAACCAGAGCCCTCTTCAAAAACCATATAACCTGTCATTTCACTTCCCTCTCAAAACACTTGGGTTTTCTAAGCATCCCACCGAGGCCTACTGGTGTCTACCTGTTCTTGCCACTGCCTGTATTTTCAATCTGATATTCTACCACATTTCTCTTTACTCACTAAACTTCAGCCTTACTGCACCTTTTTTCTTTCTGAAATATGTGGAGCCAGTTTCCTTTGAGGGGCCTTTGCAGTGCTGTTCACTTTTCCTGGAATACGTTTTCTTCAGATTTTCATGTGGATGCCCTTTCTTCTCCTTCAGGCCTATCTAAATGCCTTTTCAGAGAAGCCTTTCCTGATTAACCAACTTAAATTGGCCTTCTCCAGTGGTTTATGATTGGATCGCCATTTCTTAATAACTCTCACTATTACCTAAAATCATGTTACTTATGTATTTCTTTCTTTACTTTTTTATGTTTACTTCTCTCAATGAGAAGGCAATCTCCATAAAGGCAGAGATCTTCTTTGAATGCTGAGTCCTCGGTGACCAGAGCAATGCCTGGCACATGGTACTTGCTAAATAAATATTGTTGAATAAGTAAATGTTTAAGAAGAGATATTCCCAATAAAGTGTGAGAGCAACCCAGGGCAATTCATATATCCTCTTAGTTGGTAAAACTGAATTTTATAGATATCCTTTCCTTAAATATAAGTTAACAATATAAAAGCATGACAATTTCTGTCAACCCCTACATTTTGTCAACATGGACTTGAATACTATAAAATATTGGGGTTATAAGGAACATGGAATATCATATTAAAGTTTCTAAGAAAGGTTTGTTAAAAACAGTAACTTATTTTCTCAATTTATCTCAGGTTGCTGTGACTAGTTGGTCAATTGTCTTATTTTCTTCACTCCTGAATTGTTTATAATAATCTCTGCTTACCTGCAAGTATAAGCTGCAAAAATAAGGTATGTCCCTATGTTAAAATTTGCCAATATATTACTATCATTAGTATTTCAAATGGCATAGGTATTACTTGCAGAATTAGAGATTAGTATAGAAAAAGCCAGAGTCTCTCTTCTCATGATTACTGCCACGTATTATTCATGCATTTATTCATTTCTTCAACAGATACATACAGAATATCTAATGTGTGCCAGGAAATATACCTGAAGATATGCAGTGACCTAAATATATACCATGACCACCCTTTTCTGAATATCATACTAAAGCAAATTATTAGTATAACCAATGATCAACCTATCAGAAATATCATAATTTTGAGTCGGCATTATATATGACAGCCTTGGAATATATGATTTCTTTTATTTTTCTTGGAAGGATTGAGTTAGTGATTGAGTATATGAATTTAAATGTTCCATCCTGGTCATAGTCCATGTATTCTCCAAAACATAGAGATTAAGTTGGGAAATTTGCAATAAAAACATCATTCAGGTCCTAGAAAGCAAAGTATAATTAATGAGTGTTCAAAAGAAGAATAAAAATGCTTAATCAAAATGGTTCCAATTATATTACATTTTATCTTGAAAAAAAAGATACTACAAAGAACATTTAGGGAAAATATTTAATACCCAAAGTGATATTTGATAGCACATTATGAAGAAAAAGTCTATATTGAAGAGAATGTATTAATTATTTATTCTATTATGAATTTTCCCTTCCTGATCTCTTTCAGTTTGGAAGTATGCCAATTCAGATGAACATCAACCTACTTACTCTACCCAATAAAAATAGATTATTAGGCCGGGTGCGGTGGCTCAAGCCTGTAATCCCAGCACTTTGGGAGGCCGAGATGGGTGGATCACGAGGTCAGGAGATCGAGACCATCCTGTCTAACACGGTGAAACCCCGTCTCTACTAAAAAATACAAAAAACTAGCCAGGCGAGGTGGCGGGCGCCTCTAGTCCCAGCTACTTGGGAGGCTGAGGCAGGAGAATGGCATGAACCCAGGAGGCGGAGCTTGCAGTGAGCTGAGATCCGGCCACTGCACTCCAACCTGGGCAACAGAGCGAGACTCTGTCTCAAAAACAAAACAAAACAAAACAAAACAAAAAAACAAAACAGATTATTAGATTGGGTTTTTCAGATAAAATTATACTTATTGCATGAAAGTTTGCTTTTTAAAGGAATTCTACCACAAAACTATATGAAGCAAATTATTTCATTATTATTTCCTGTGGGAATAAATATAAAGAATGAAAAGTATATATTAAAATTATTTAGACTAATTAAACATGTAAAATCAATTATCAGATTCTCCATCTTGGGGCTGATGATAATAGTTACAAATGATACGAAGAGTTTCAACTGCTAATAGTGTTATAATCCTCCGAACTGGTGAGTTATCTTAGAGTGAAAGAGGACAACTTGTACTTATTTTCCAATAAAAATAGCAGAGAAATTACATGCATATATATTTCTGATAAATATATATATAAAAATTATATAAAAATTACTCTCACACTGGCAATGCCTACTAATTAGATCTATTAGGAGTTTTGAAATGATAAAGTAACTTCTCTATTAACATACATTTGGGTTATTTTTATTTATTTTTAAGATATTGCTGCATATGGAAACTCATTATGTAAACATTGAGGAATTAGACTATTTTACTAAAATTATCATTTCCTGATTATGCTGAGAAATAGAATAATTTTTCCCGCAGAGGTCAAATGGCCAAAAGCTGGATGGCTGATGGATGTTTTGATGAACAGATCTTTGATGACATCTAGTGGTGAAATGTAGATTTATTTATTCACTGTTTTCAAAGTTTTAATATGTCAATGTATATATCTTGACAGACATTGAGATAAGTTGGATATTGAATAAAATGGAAAAATTTGGTAATTTTTGTCTTCAGCAAAAAATACCTTAAAATGGTTAAGAACAAAGGAGTAGGCAGAAAAGAGCTAAACAACCTTTAGTAAATATTTTTACATTTTAATTCTGAGAAATTTGTGTAGAGAATAAAATTTAAAACTGTAGCTTATATTATAAACATATTTCTTCGTGCAATTATGTTTAGCTGATATGAGTATGCTCCATTTTTGTGTATAAGCACCACACTTGTTCTGATTAGGTGAATTTCAGTAATATATGAACTTTTAAGAAAATTTAAAAGAAAGCCAGGAGACCACCTGTGTATATATTTTCCATTTATGATAATTTATCATTATTTATATTTTTAAATGACTGAATATATACGTCCTTATACTTAGTAGCAGCAAATTTTGTTGACCTGTGCTTATTTTATATGTGTTTCAAGCAAACTAACATCACAAGCAATGAAGTCTAATTTTTGCTAGGTTTTCAGGAGCAAAATTATCTACACTTTTAACAAATCAACTCAGACCTTTAGTGAGCATGTTTCAGCAGCACAAACGTGCTAGAGACTGTCAAAGCTTGTCTTCAGACATATATATATATATATATATGTCTTAATTTGCTCCCAAATTTTAAATAATTATCCCAGTACTGCTTATTATGTAACGCTTTCTTCACTCTATCATGGTGATATTTTCTTTGTCACATAAAGTTTTATGTTCAGCAGGACCCTTATCTTGTTAAGGGCAACATTTTTCTTCTTGGTTAGGTTTTACACTTTTTCATGCTTTCCCCATCCTGACTTTGATGAATATTAGTTGAATGAGTGGCTATAATTTTTAATATGTTTTATCGCCTGATAAACTAATTGACATTCAGACCTCTTGTCATCAAGTTTAGGTGTCTGCTTTTTTTTTTTTTAATTTACTTACTCCTTTTCTCATTTCAATGTAATTGTGTTCAAATCTCTCCTAAATATGTTTGATCTCAGTTGTATCATGCAAGGACATCTGAAAATCCAGCTTCACTTTTACAATGTAGCACTTTTTCCAAGTACATATTTTGTGAGGCTTTTAACATTTATCAATTAGCAACTAGACACTGACTCAGGAACAAAAGCAACAAAAAAAATATTCAATGAAATGGCCTGAATGGATGGCCAATCTAAGCAGGAAGTCTTCCTTTTTCTGTTTAGTCCACTGATCCTTTTTTTCTACAATGGAATAAGGATGATTTCAAGTTACTCTTATGCTGTTTCATGGATTATTCTGGGCTGTTTATGGATGAATACAAGGTAACCATTCAGTGGAGCAACACTGTTGTTGTCTTAAAACATAAAAGAACAATGCAAGGACAACTGACCTTGGTACCCTAGTATTCTATCTTGAACATATATTTGGTATTCGCAGCCTCAGTCTGAAGTATACATTTGAAAAGTGAGACAGAAAAGACAAGTGAATATAAACTCAGTTATAAATACTCCTTATATCATTAAACATAGACTATTTGGAAACATTCCCAGGATATAAGCAGTGATTTATTTGTTTGGGGAGGTAGGCATGGAAATTCCTTCCCTTCTCACTAAACAATATCATTCAAATTCTTCATGTTCAGTAAGTTCTAAGCACTGGGGAATACATTTTCCTTCCTATAACTCAATGTGGTTTGCATTAGTCCTTAATAAATATATTATGATATGCTATATACCTCTGTTTGCAGTTTTGCAAATCATTATGTAACTTCCTGCCAACCACCTCCAAAATGTACAAATAGGCTATTGCACACAAGGTGAGTAACTGTGTATCTTTCAAAATTGAATTATTATCCTTTTAAAAAATTAATCACCCTCACTTGTACACCAACCTAGAGAGAGTACTGACCTACTGTAAGCAGTTTTGAAGGTTATTCAAAGTGGTAGTGACATTTTCAAGTTGTTTTTCAAATGCATTCATTTTTGAACCAACGGGACTTTGTAGCTGCTGAAAGAGAATATCACAAAGTCATATACATCAGGCAGCAACAATGATATAACTAATTGAGTTGTAGGTAAAATTATGTAAAACAGCTTGACTTTTGAGTTCGTCAGTAAGGTATCCAGTTCATTTTTTTTTTTTCAAAGTAAAGCTGGCAGTGATATTTTAGTGGTGCAATACTGACATCCAATGGAGAGACAAATTAAATTTTGTTTATTTCCTTTGAAGAGCTATAAAATAGTTATTATTTATGCTGTTTCTAAGAGATCTTCCACATTGAAAAATCCATTCAATTTTAAGCCATGTAAAGTTGTATCTCTGTATCGTCTCTTCAAAACAGTATTATAATTTTCAACATAGTTGTATAAATATGTCAAAACTTTTCAGTTGTAATCTTTTTCTTGTGGTTGCTTGTTTGGTTGCAGGTTTCTCCCTGAAAGAAAATACTTGTTTCTTAGTTCATCAGGATATAATCACTAAGTAAATAAATATCATTTGCTTATACATAACTATATGTAGGATCTTAAAATGAACATAAAAGTTATGTTGTTCACAGTAAAGAGAACCATTTATTGCAGATTTTCCCCCAAAATATTTTAGAGCTTAGCTGAGTCGACGTTTGGTTAATTTTCTAATATAGCATAATTAGATGTGTTTTAACACTTAACAGAATCTTAAAGAGCTATTAGTGCTGGTATAGTAAATCATAGCCAGTGTAAATGAATGTTTCTAAAAAGCCATTAATGTCAGTGGAAATTAGAACCTCAGGCCTGTAGCTTTTCTGTCAGCAGAAGACAATGTGTATTCTGCCCAGGAAGATTAACTACTGCATTCTTATTCAAAACCCAAATAAGTTTGATCATTTAGACTGAGCCATATTGAAAAAATTTGAAAAGGGACCAGGATAGACACCTTTGTGTGTGTGTGTATGTGTGTGCACCTCTGTGTGTGTTTTCCTACTCAGCATACCTCCTCATTCTTTTGACAATGAAGCCCCTCCTTATTGGGGGATTCTATGTAGTTTGGGTGGGTTAAATTCTTTCCCCCAGTGACAGAGATTTGCACATGAACCAGGACTGGTTAGTCTGAGTAATTCATCTCCTGCCCACAGTGACAAGTGCAGGGATCAGAACACAAACCAAGCAGGAGCTACTTTTTCAGATTCTTCTAGGATTGCTAAACTTATAGGACAGGAGCTTCAGACTCAATGGCTCTGGTTCCCTGGATCCAGCTGCACCTGCAACAAGATACTGGCTTTATTAGGTACATGAGTTAATCCATTCATTTGTATACTTAAGTTAGCTTAAGATAGGCTTATGATTATTGTTGTTGTTATTATTATGATTCTTGTTTATAACGGAAACAAACCTGAGCAATGCAGTGAACACAATACTGGTGACTGGTATTAAAATTTTGAAATAAATTATAAAATAATTATCTACAACAATAGATTTATGCTATCAGAATATATCTCTATTTCACAGAGTCATTGCACTAAGAGGTTAAATCAAGTGAAACTTCCCTGTTAACCATGAAGGGAAAAAATAGTTTTAATAAAAATTTAAAAATCACGAAAAAATAGAAAGCACTAAACTATTGATAGGGTGGAATAAATAAATAATTTTCTTACTAATAAATTCAGTGATCTGGAACAAATCACTTTCTTACATTTTTAATGTCCTTACATGTTTGATGAAGGAGTTAAACTCCATAACATAAATCTAGCTCATACTGAATGCCTGACTATTATAACGGCAGAAAGACTGTATCTTCCAATGTCAGATAGTCTCCAACACAAAGTGAATCAGGAAAAATACAAAAATGAAAATAAAAAACAAAATCACTAACATAAAACTGGAACCAAAACGCTTTATACCCCTAGAAAATCTGTTTAAACTTTTGTTTTCTTTTTACAAAAACATCTACACCAAAGAGTTTATTCATTTTTTCTTAATTTTGCCTTTTGCTTTTCAAACAATGTTTTGGGTTTTATGAAGTTTAGGAATATGAATTTGTCTTTTTTCCCTAAAATATAAGAGAATCTTGCATACACTGGTATGTGGACAATCAGATTAACTGCAATTTTTCATGTATTCAGCAACTTAATTAATCAACGCATAGTTATTGAATAACTATGGTGTGCTAAACACTTGGCAAGAGTATTCTTCTATTATTTTGAAAAGCAAAAAATATTGACACTGACCTATTTGAGACAGAACCGATGAAGGGGTTCGGGTGGTTTTAAGCATAATTTTAATTAGCACATTTTTTCACAGTCTTGGGTGTCTCTGTATACAGATTTGAACTGAGAAAGACAGGGACGGGGCACAGAAAATACTAAGAGGGACAGGTGCTTTCAGGTCATATTTGAGATTTACTGCTACTCTTCGGTGAAGACCACTGAAAACTCTAGGAACTTGAGGTAGAGTCTCTTCTTTTACCACTATAGAGAGTCAATAACCTAAACTCATTTTGTCTGTTCAATATCCCAGGAAACTAGCAAATTTTTGTTTAGTATTTGTTTTTGACAAACATTTGGCAGCTGAAAAACTTCCGACCAGATTAGTAAGCTCTGAAGAAAGATGAAAACTGGGAGCAACCACTCAGGGTCTGATTAAATGTAAAAATGTACATGTTTACTATGTAATTTAGTTACAAATAGTTTTGTAGGAAAAAAACCCAAACTTAATGGCTACATCTAGTTAGGAAGACAGATAAAGATGCCTGTCATCCAAACATGAACTTGGTGAGTAAGCTGTTGAAGCTCAGATACAAATTCAAGCAGGAGTGATTTAATTTTCTCAGTATAACATACCTTGCCAGATTCTTGGCTACACTCTGATTGTTACCTACATAGTAGCAGAGTTGAAACAATAAGGTTGAGCCAAATAGCGTTTCATATGTGGGGGGTGGGGGAGATGCTGGTGGTGCTGGTGTTCTTTCTTTAATGACTATTTAAGGATGTTTCATAAGTGTGTTGCTTCTATCACTATTTTTCTTATTTGGTATAACTCTGAATGTAATTCATCTTAGTTTTTTAAAAGGTAGCTCTTTATTTCACACAAGTTATCGATCCATTAAGATTTCAATGTAAAATGTACGCTATTTTCTTGCTTAGTAAACCTCTGGATATCTCAGGCCAACATTTTGTAGGAACGATAGGCTGTGTGTATGTATTGCTATTCCAGGACTAACCTCTGTTACATTTTATATCACTTTATCGCCAAACATTTCCATAGTAATCCAAGACTATAGCCTTCATTGATGTTTTTTCAACCTTTAAATCTGTAGATAAAGATTATTAAAGATTATATCTCACTGATTAATGTCAACTTATTAACTACTGATTAACACTATCAACTGATTTACATTGTAATACAGTACTACTAAGGAAATCGAAGTCAGTCAGAATAGCCTATTAATATCTTCCAGAGGAAAGAAATAGAGATGTGTCCTGGTCAGTTTCTCTCCCTCTTCCCCTCTTTTTGACACACTCCACAAATATTTTTACATCTTTAGGTGAATATCCCCAGATAAAGATAATTGAAAGATAAGCATTTTCTTGCATGAAAATGAATTAGTTTTATTATCAGATTAGAATAGGGGGTCTTAAGAGAAAGTTGCTCCAACTACCTGTTTCCTGGCAGAAAGAGGAACTACAATTAAAATATTCCAAAATGAAAATTATCATATCAGGCAAGATTTTTATTTAATTCTTAGCAGACAGCAGTTATGATCTGGAGATTCATCTTGTACTATTCATGGCTTATTGGGCGTTTTTATACGATTTAAGTTGCAGTCATGCTTCATAGCTTGGAACTGTGAAGGCTTGTTTGCCTACCTGTTGCTATGTAAGAGCACACTTGGAATTGCTGCTCGATAATAACTTTATTCTTACCAATGGCTATTACCTGGCTCACCTTAGAGGTGAGCAGCGCCCCTTAGTCAGCTACATACCCTTTTCAGGATTCTTAACTTTTGCAAGAGGATGGCAGCCTACTCCCAGCAAAACTGCCTGTTGAAGCATAGAGCACTGCGCTCAATTCCTACAGTAAAAGCGACTATATGCAAGGTCCTTCCTGAGAATATACTCTTGACCTTGCTATCTGTCAGTAGCTTCCAAAAACTTGGCTGAGATAAACAGCAGTTATCGAAGACTGCATAAAGATTGTATCATCCATTCTTTCAACTAAATCTGTATTTTTCAAAATTTTTTTTTAAAGTAGCAGAGCCTTTTTATCAAATGGGACTTTTCACACAGTCCAGTAAATAAAATGGATTTAAAGAAGACTTTACCCCCAGGGACGCCTGTTGAACCCTGTTGTCTTTAATGGAACCCACAGCTGTGCAGTGAACAATCTGAAAACCATTGCTGTAATTGAGGTTGCAAGCCCAAAGGCCTTTAGGGGCCCACTCAAGCAAAGGTAAATGAGTCTGTATTTGTATACATATATGTAGACATAGACATAGACATATACACACAAAATATGTATCAAGAGCATGAATAATTCCCAAGGGCATTTATCAACTGTGATTTGTTTGTTTGTAAAACCCTGTGCTGGCCACACAAGGCACATGTGCCCTTCTTATTTTATCCTTTGCGCCCTAGTTTCCACACCCAGATACTCTAAAATCTATCTTCAAATAGCCACATTATCAGCAAATTATGCCATGAAACTGTATTGTATTATATATAACTGTAACACATCATTTATTTTGCTTGATTGCATTTGGCATATTGTTATGAGCATGACTTACTCTATAGGAGAGAGCATCATGTTAAATTTATTATTAGGATATTTAGAACAGTATTTCTCAGAGACTGATAAATATACCTTTGTATTGGAATCCTCTGGAATGCACATTCCTTGGCCTTATCTCAAACTTACTAAAGCATAATTTCTGGTAGTGAAGCCTGGAATTCTATACATAAAATTATTTGATTAATGCAGAGGAAATTTAAATAAATATAACTAAGTGACAGAAGCCAATCTGAAAAGACTACATAATGTATGATTTCAGCTGTATGACATTCTGGAAAAAGTAAAATGGACATTCTGCTCCATTTTATTGTGGGCCTAAAACTGATCTAAAAAATGTTTATTAATGCAAAAAGGTAGATGATTATTATGAACAATGAAGTTTGAATATCACTGGTCCAAAGGATCTTTTCTATTTATTAACCTGTGTCCTCAGAATCAACAGAAACTATTCTCTGAGTCATTTTGGAAACAGTGATAATTAGGATTTTACTAAACATTTTTTCTTGGCTTTCAGAATGCTGTGAATTTTGTAACTAGTGGTACTTTCTTCTTTGTGTGATTTGCTGATAAACTTAGAACCAAATTTATGATGTTTATTTCACAAGTATAAACCACTTCAAGGCCTTAAATTATCTTGCCAAACTCACTATTGGTTCTACTTTATTTTTCTATTACTATATTTCCTTCATTTATTTTTCTTCAATTATTTAAATTTGCCTTATCTTGACAGAATATATTTTTGCTTCTGTATAAGATATTTTAAACACTGTCACATTGGACAATAAATTTTTCTGAGGTAATATTTCCATTTTTATAACGGAAATATTATTACCCAACAAATAAGTTTGTTGGATAATTCAATGTGTTAGTGCATATAAAATACTTACCAGAGTGCCTGGCACATAATAAGCACTCAATAACTGCTACTTAGTAATTTTTTTTTAATAACTGGAATAATATATGCCAATATAAGTGTTAAAGTAAATCATCAGTTATATTTCAGAAGTTGATAGCTTTATTTTTCATTTTATAATTTCGTTTTTATTTGCTTAATTATCGTGAAATAAATTACATGCAACATTACATTTTATCTCTAAGTACTTCCAATGTGCATCTTTACAAAAATAAGAACACATACATCTAAAATAATATCACATCTGAAAATAATAATTTATTGATGTCATCCAATACTCTATCCACTCGTAAATTTTGCCAGTTATCCCCAAAATGTCTTCTCTAATGCGTTTGTCCAATGAACAATTTTAAGTAGAAAAACAATTACTGGGTTGCTCTCTATATAATCTGAACGTTATTTGGCCATTTCTAAGTAATTAATTTTATGCAGTTGGCTAGTAGAAGATGACAAATGTTAGACAAATGGAAAGGGCAAGGAAAAGACCTGGCCAGAGCAGACTGTTCCATGTGAATAAACAGCCAGAGCATGCTGTTCATGCCCATTGGTATTTTTGCAGTGGACCATAATGTCACAGGATAGCGAGTCATACTTTTAAAATTCATTTCAGCAAATAATAACACAATGGTCAATAACCTGGGAATTGACAGTATAGAACAGAGAATCCACGACTGTCTCCATAGAAAGAAGCTGATCTGATAAATTATGCATACTATTGTATAACTGGATAGTTTTGCCTTTCAATTCATGAAGTTCCAGTGTACTGGACATATTCAGGTTGTAAACACATTCAAATAGACAGGATACTTCCTATGCGGTGAAAATAGAAGAGCACTGAAAGCTTAAAGCATAGATGTTTTTTTTTTTCTTTTTTTTTCTTTGGACGGAGTTTCGCTCTTGTCACGCAGGCTAGAGTGCAGTGGCAGATCTCAGCTCACTGCAATCTCTGCCTCCTGGGTTCAAGCGATTCTTCTGCCTCAGTCTCCCGAGTAGCTGGGATTACAGGCGCATGCCACCACCGCTGGCTATTTTTTGTATTTTTAGTAGAGACAGGGTTTCTCCATGTTGGACAGACTGGTCTCGAACTCCTGACCTCAGGTGATCCTCCTGCCTTGGCCTCCCAAAGTGCTGGAATTACAGGTGTGAGCCACTGCACTGGGCTGAAAGCATAGATTTCTTTAGTGAATTTACTAAAATTTTCTCTGAAGTGGCCATCTAAAAAGGAATTAAATACCAGAAAGATCCACTGATGTACAGGAATAAAATTTTAGTAAAGTAAATATAGCTCAAATCTTAGATTTTAGAAAATGATATGGCAGGGGCTATTTTTTTGTTTCTCAAAATGAGCACTAGTTGCCTTGATTTTTGAGCTGTTGACATATATTTCCACCACTTGTGGCTTTCTACTTTGCGAGAAATTCACAGCAATCAGAGAAAAGATAAACAAGAATAAAACTGAGCTTTTTTTTAAAGTTTTCTTTAGTCTGAGGTTTTCCAAATGTTTGCGCTAGTCTATCAGTTGGAGTGAATTCCAAAAAGCGTCTGATCTTTGAAGTTAAAACTAAATTTGTTAGTGTTGTCTCTTTCCCTTTTTCAATTCTCATCAAACATATACACAATAACACATACACAGTCCTTGTATAATATATTTTAGAAGTAATTTGATGACTTTAATAATTATTGGCATGATTTATGCTACCTCATGAAGCAATGCACTTATTTAGAAGTTGGGGAGCTGCAATCAAGTCACGTATTTTAATATATTTATTCCTTCTCAGTGTGCTTCCTTGTCTTGATGGAAAATGTTTTCTTATTCTAAATATTTGGAGTGATCTTATTCATTATATTTCAACTATGTTAGGTTTTCTTGCTCAGGAAATACAATTAATTCGTTATTAATTCAAGAAACATAATTGAGCATCTGCTATGTATCAGACTTTTTTTTTTTAGGCACTAGGAATAGAGTATTAAACACGACAGAGAAACATATATATCCTCATGGGCCTTGCATTCTAGAAGGAAGAGAGAGAAAATAACCCAAAGAAACAAATACTACGCTATGTATGTAAAGTGAGGAAAAGGCTAAGTGAGTTCTGGTGAGGTGGGGATGGGGAGAGGAGTCACAAATATAAACTGGGTATATAGAAAAGACTCTTATTCTGCCAGGTGCTAGGTAGATGCAGCTGAATTCACTACAGGAGGGGGAAGTTTATAATGCTTTGTACAAAGACTCAAATGGGCTAGACTTGGCTTTGGGGAAGCAGTCAAAATCATTGACTTTGACTTTAATGGAGTAGAATGAGAAGCCAGTTGATGGCTGCCAAACCTAGGACACTTAGTTGGTTACTGCCATGTCCAAGCAAACTCTGACCAGGGGGATTGCAGTAGAAGTAAAGGAGAAATGGTCACAATCTGAACATATTTTGAAAGTAGAAATACAGAATATAGATATTAACAAAAGAGAAGAATTGATATTACCACACATAGTTTTGGCAAAGAAACCATGAGAGTGGAGTTACTATTGAGATGCGATATGTAAAGAGTTCAAAAGAAACATATTTGGGGTGTGTATGCATGGACGTATGTGCTTGTATCAAGGAAAGGGAGAGTCAAGAGGAATATTTTGTTTGAAATGAGTATTAAAAATCCAAATTGTGATGTTGTGTAAACAGTCTTGAATATAAGAGGCTGGAGTTCAGGGGAGAGCTCCTGGGTAGACACAAAAATTTGAAAATTTTCAGCTTGGTGTCTTAAGCTATGAGATTGGATGAGATCACTAAGAGAGTGAGCATGAATAGAGAAGAAGTCCCATGAGTTTGATATGAGACACTATACTCAAGAGATTAGGAATATGAAAACAACAGAGGAGACAGAGAGGGAGTTCTCCCTGAGATAAGAGGAATACCAGAAAAAGATAGTGACCTGGAATCCAAGTGAAAAAATTACTTTAAAGAAGAAAGAGGTATCTGAAGAATCAAATGCTATTAATAGGTCAAACAAAATGAGGGTTGATAACTATCTTTGGACTTTGGAATACAGGGCCATTGGTGACTTAACAAAACCTGTTTTTTAGTGTTTGAGGAAAATTTGGGAATGGCATGAGTTCAAGAAAGAATGCAGGAGGGATTTGACATAAGACATAGAGGACGATGATTGTAGGCAAGACTTTTGAGAAATTTAGCTAAGAGAAAGGACATGGGAGGCCTTGGATAAGGCTGTAGGGCAAGTAATTATTTTTAATTTTTAATACAGAAGAAATGATATTATGTTCATATATGAAGTGAAATGGTTGTAGATAATGAAAATTAAGACTTGAGAGAGACAGGAGAACCTGATTGATATCCTTGAGTGGGTTAAAGAAGACAAGGCATAGAGTACAAGTGACACATGTGGCTTCAGTTAAAAGCACAGTCATACCCTCCATAGCAGTAGGAGAAAAAAACACAAGGCACACATGTGGGAAGGTGGGAGAGTGTGGATGTGACCTTCAGATTGTTTCCTTTTATTTAATGAAACAAGGTCATTGACCTAATGTAATGGGGGAATTGGTGTGGGAGTTTCAAGGAGAAATAGATATAAAGTAGTTATTCAGAATGTGGATTAGTGTATGAATTAGGGAAATACAGTATTTTAGCTGCGCAGTATTGAAGACTCACTTGATGAAAGACAAATGAATTTAAGGTGATTGTGTTCTGCATAATCACTGTCATTGTCACATTCTATCATGTGAGTGCAGACTTAGAGTGGGCTGAGAGATAGTGTTTTCAGTTTTACTGAGTGAGGTATCACAAAGCAACAGAGTCGGGTTATCATAATGTCTGGCCATAGAATCTAAGCTGCTGAATTGCATGAATAAAATGAAGTCCTCATGAAAGTGAGGGACAGTAAAAATGTGGTAATATCAAAGTATTGTTTTTCTGGGATTAAAGGAGTTTTGAGTTGGGATGTCTATTAGTTTCCTATTGCTTGTGTAGCAAGTTACCGCAAATGTAATAGTTTATAAAAATACAAATTTATTATTTTACAATCCTGGATGTCAGAGCTCCAAAATGTGTCCCACTGGCCTAAAATCAAGGTGATGATAAAGTTGAGTTTCTTTCTGAAAGCTCTAGGGAAAAAATATATTTTTGTACTTTTTCCAGTTTCTAGTGGTTTCCCCCATTCCCTGTTCATGGCCCCCTTTCATCTTCAAAGCCAGCAATGTCTGTTCACATCGTTCTCTGGTTCTTACTTTTCGGTCTTCCTCATTTAGGTCTCTTGTGATTACAATGAGCCCATCCGTATATTCCAGGGTAATCTTCATATTTTAAGATTTGCTTATTAGTAAACTTAATTCTGTCTAATATGCAAATTTCCCTTTGTCATGTAACATGGGAATTAGGTCATTGACATCTTTGGGGGTCATTATTCTGCCCAACACAAGATATTGAATATAAGCAGTAATTATGAGAGGAGATGAGATAAAATGTATATATGCATATATGTATACAGAGAAAATGTATATAGAAAGAAGTTGTTGAAGAATAGGAAGCTTGAAATTGAAATTGTTATTTTGTAGTGGGTCTAGAGATTGATTATGGGAATGAACCAACTCCAAAGGAAGAGAGTAGTCTAAAGAACTGACAGACCTCAGTTTTGAAATTATCATTTTGAAAGGATAATTATAAAGCCCATACCATTACTTTAAAAATCAACATCAAGGATCTAGAACCAGAAATACCATTTGACCCAGCAATCGCATTACTGGGTATATACCCAAAGGATTATAAATCATTCTACTATAAAGACACATGCACACATAGGTTTATTGCAGCACTGTTCATAATAGTAAAGACTTCGAATGAATCCAGATGCCCATCAATGATAGGCTGGTTAAAGAAAATGTGGCACCTATACGCCATGGAATACTATGCAGCTATAAAAAATGATGAATTCGTGTCCTCTACGGGGACATGGATGAAGCTGGAAACCATCATTCTCAGCAAACTAACACAGGAACAGAAAACCAAACACCGCATGTTCTCACTCATAAGTGGGAGTTGAACAATGAGAACACATGGACACAGGGAGGGGAACATCACGCATTGGGGCCTGTTGGGGGATGGGGGTCAAGGGTAGGGATAGCACTAGGAGAAATACCTAACGTAGATGATGGGTTGATGGGTGCAGCAAACCACCATGGCACGTTTATACCTATGCATATTCTACACATGTATCCCAGAACTTAATGCATAATAAAAGAAATCAACATAAGAGGGTTTTAGGGATCCAAGAGATAAAATATTTAATCAATGAGGAGTCCTGACCCACTGTGGCAGATTTTATTATTGTTTAGTAAATATTAGACTTTGCCATGTCACTTTCTTTGGCCAATGGAATATAGTGATCAGTGAAAATATGCCAGTTCTGACCAGAGGCTTTAAAGGCTATTACAGGATTTAGCCAGTCCTCTTGAGCTCCTACTGACCTCTGTTGTTAGAACTGTATGCTGGGACGGTGACTGCTCGTCCAGCCGAGGATTTGGAATGTGAAGACACGTGAAGCATATCTGAAACTAATCTACAACCTGGTTCTAAGCCCCCTTGAGCTTAGCTCGTTTCAGTCCAGCTAAAACCAATCCACAGACCAGTAGGTGGAACATAAATGACTGTTTTTTTAAACTGTTAAGTTTTGAGATTGTTTGTTATGCAGCATTATGCAGCAAAAGCTGCTTAATACATCAGGTAACAGTAGATGGCAGTGATAAGCAGGGCTAGTAGTGAACTACTTTGAAGATACGGAATTTAAAGTTTTCTATTTTTTCTTTCAGGGAAGAGGGAGGGAAATGATCTGGAATCCACTGTGAGAAACAAGGACACTTACTTTATTTACTGGTCCAAGAACTGTGAGCGGCAAATCAGAATTTACTTTAGGGGTTTCAAGGAAAATGAGGTTCACAGAAGGCATCTGCATTTTTATTAAAGCAAGAAGGTGAAGGGACAATTTGGAGACATTGAGGATATGGGAGAATTCGCTAACGATCTTCCTTAAATTCCATAGCATCGTAGAAAAATTTCCACTATGACTTCTTTCTTATTTTAAGATCTTTTTCCTTTCAGCTCGATAAATAATGCTTCTGCTCCTCACTTTCCTTTTTCCTAAGCAAGAGACTAGAGACATTCTTAATTCTACCCTCCCCATTGCCTCTCATACTCAATAGATGCCCAGGCTTTCTCTATTATGCTTTCAAGTTATGTCCCAAATGGGTTGCTGTTTTTTTCTATCCTCACACTGCTGGCCTAGTACATACTCTCTACTTTACTTGCATGAGATGCTGAAACAATTTTAAAAGGCTTTTGTTTCTAGTATCACCTCTAATTAATCTGCTTATCTATTGAAAAAAACATGGATTCTGGAGTCAGATATTTCTCAGTTGGCCTATCAGCTTTGAAACTTATTGTGAGATAAAAGATAAAGCTTTATGAACTTTCCTCACTAGTCAAAATGGGACACAATAAAATTATCTAATTTATAACGTTGCTGCTGGAGTTAAATGAAATAAAACCTAGGTATTTTTTGGCACTACATAATGTCCAATTAATGTTAGTTTCCTTCTTTCTCTTACATTTCTAGAGCTGTAGTTTATTTTATTTTATTTTTTCATATATAACTGTTTTATTATTATTATTATTATTATTATGCTCTAAGTTCTAGGGTACATGTGCACAATGTGCAGGTTTGTTACATATGTATACATATGCCATGTTGGTGTGCTGCACCCATTAACTCATCATTTACATTAGGTATATCTCCTAACGCTAGCCCTCCCCGCTTCCCCCACCCCATGACAGGCCCCGGTGTGTGACATTCTCTTTCCTGTGGCCAAGTGTTCTCATTGTTCAATTCCCACCTATAAGTGAGAACATGTGGTGTTTGGTTTTCTGTCCTTGTGACAGCTTGCTCAGAATGATGGTTTCCAGCTTCATCCATGTCCCTATAAAGGACATGAACTCATCCTTTTTTATGGCTGCATAGTATTCTATGGTGTATATATGCCACATTTTCTTAATCTAGTCTATCATTGATGGACATTTGGGTTGGTTCCAAGTCTTTGCTATCGTGAATAGTGCCACAATAAACATACGTGTGCATGTGTCTTTATAGCAGCATGATTTATAATCCTTTGGGTATATACTCAGTAATGGGATAGCTGGGTCAAATGGTATTTCTAGTTCCACATCCTTGAAGAATCGCCACACTGTCTTCCACAGTGGTTGAACTAGTTTACACACCCACCAACAGTGTAAAAGTGTTCCTGTTTCTCCACATCCTCTCCAGCACCTGTTGTTTCCTGACTTTTTAATGATCGCCATTCTAACTGGTGAGAGATGGTATCTCATTGTGGTTTTGATTTGTAGTTCTCTGATGGCCAGTGATGATGAGCATTTTTTCATGTGTTTGTTGGCTGCATAAGTGTCTTCTTTTGAGAAGTGTCTGTTCATATCTTTCCCACTACCTGACTTCAAACTATGCTACAAGGCTACAGTATCCAAAACAGCATGGTACTGCTACCAAAACAGAGATATGGACCAATGGAACAGAACAGTGCCCTCAGAAATAATACCACACATCTACAGCCATCTGATCTTTGACAAACCTGACAAAAACAGGAAATGGGGAAAGGATTCCCTATTTAATAAATGGTGCTGGGAAAACTGGCTAGACATAAGTAGAAAGCTGAAACTGGATCCCTTCCTTACACCTTATACAAAAATTAATTCAAGATGGATTAAAGACTTAAATGTCGGGCCTAAAACCATAAAACCCTAGAAGAAAACCTAAGCAATACCATTCAGGACATAGGCATGGGCAAGGACTTCATGTCTAAAACACCAAATGTAGTGGCAATAAAAGCCAAAATTGACAAATAGGATTTAAGTAAACTAAAGAGCTTCGGCACTGCAAAAGAAACTACCTTCAGAGTGAACAGGCAACCTACAGAAGGGGAGAAAATTTTTGCAATCTACCCATCTGACAAAGGGCTAATATCCAGAATCTACAAAGAATTTAAACAAATTTACAAGAAAAAATCAAACAACTTCATCAAAAAATGGGCGAAGGATATGAGCTGTAGCTTAATAATGAAAATTTGATTGCGTCGTTCTATTGTGAACAAAAGAGATCTCAAAAACATTCTGTTACTATAGAATGGAAAGCAAATTCTCTACCATGGCATAAAAGGCTTTCAATGGCTTGACTTTTTTTTTTTTTAATCTCCTTCCACTCTTGGGCACAGCTGATGGATCTGAATTATAGTAGTAACTCCATTGGTGCAAAACCCACAGGGCTCAATTTCTAAGTAGTACAGCATCCTGGAAATGAGCTAATGCAGACATTGCCAGTGGCTCACCACAAATCCATTTTCTTTTTTGTTGTGGCAGAAACTTGTCAACTGTAAACAATATCTGTGTAATCTTTCTCCATATACCCATTTACACTGTATGATCTAATCCTCTGTATTAAGTGGGGCTATGTTTCTGAGTGCTGGGTAGTAGAACATACACAGATGTGATATGTGCCATTTCCATGCCTAGTCATTAAAGCTTGACTTACTTCTCCACACTCCTTTTCTTTCCTGGCAGCCAGATGTGAACAATACAATATCTGCAGGCCAGATGTGAACAATACAATGGAGGATTCTGAGCCTCTGAGAGATGATAGAGCCATGATATCACAGGCATTTGGATCCCTAAATTATTATAGGAAGCAGCTCCCCACCCTCAATTTCCACTGTACTGTGATGTAAACAAGAATGATGTCTTGTATGTGTGTGATAATCCATTGAGATTTTATTGTTAATTCTAATAACTTTTAGCCTGCCAGATTAACAGAGATATTGAGAGGTGTTGCTGCTGCAATAAAACCTAAAGAATGTGTCATTGGCTGAGTGGTTGGGCAAAGAGCTGCAAAGAAGCAGATATAAAAGACTGGCAGTTGAGATCCATTCTTTACTATGGCAAAATATTTGGTAAAAACAAAATATGATAACTGGAAAGGCAGACCACAAGCATACACAAATAACTATGAAAAGAGGTTGAAAAACAGAACATTACTCATGAGTATAGGTTGCTATTGGATGAGTTTGGAAAGGCATTGCAAGAAAGAAATCACAAGAAATAAGTGGTTTATTTGCAGCAAAAAAGGAACAGGAGGAATTTAGAGGCTTTACTAAGGTGGGAAAGCCAATTGATTCTGAACTCCAAAATAAGAGACATAAAAGATAAGACTGAGAAAATGACTTTGAACAGTGAATACTCAGTGAGACTTTTCAGTTGAAGTGATTTACTCAGCCATATTTTAGAAAGTCAAATTAAAGGTACGTTTCCATGCAGGTCTATCCGGCTGTCGTCATGATACCCTATCAAGTTGAAAGAAGAGGTTTGAGGATGAGCAAGCAGAGATAAAACTAGGTCTAGGAAAATACTTAAAGTGTGGTTACTTAAAGTGTCATATGAAAGTGACTTGAAGCAAGTAAATCAGAAACCCACTAAAGTTTTGAGGGACTTCTGTTGCCAATGAGACAATGTCAAAGAAAAAAAAAAAAAACCTTTGAATGTTCAAGCTATTAAACACATTTCAGTTCATCAAGCTTTCTCCAGAAGTAAATGAACTGTAAAGGCTGAGCATTCCCAAAGGATGGCAACATCCCCAGTGGAGAATGATGGGAAATGAAGGGTTACTGCCAGAAAACAGAGTCAGTGTCTAATTTGGAAACTCTACCAAGTGTCAGGACAATAACCTTCATTCACCAAGCTGGCCCAACAGGATTTCATAGTCACTACAGCCAAATGACTACTTCCATTCTGCCATTCTTCAAATGGGCATGGTTATTGTTGTTATTCTGCTCTGATCTACTCTGTGTATATATATAACATACATATACTTTTTGGTGAAAAAGCGGATCAAATAAACACAACTTATAGTTCATGTAGCACTACCAGACATGGCATTTGTGCTTGAGGACTGCATATCTCCTAAAGGTTCTAGACTCTGAGCTAGAGGCAGAGACTGGATGAGACATTGGCTGTCTCTTTTATGGAAGTGGTAAGGGTGTTCCATGTGTGGAAAATAAAAGTCAAAGACTGGCTTGTACACAAATATCTATTTTAATTTGCAAACAACTAGACATTACTTTCCAGCTTCTTTTCTTTTTTAAAGAAAAATAGAGCTTTATTAATTAGAAACACAATAGTACATCATTTACCCCATGATAAAAGTATTCATTAAAAAGTGGAGATATTTTTATCCCCAGATAATCATCATGTAGAGTCTCTCTTTAGCCTCTCATTCTGCTTCATTCTCTTTGTGTCACTTTAGTATGCATATCTCCTGGGTACTCTGTACATTTTTTCTTCTCTGTATACATCTGTGCCATGGCTTCTGGTGTCATTTCTTCTACTACACTCTTCACTGGGACTTGATTGTGGCTGTTTTCTTATCTCTCTTTGCTTATAGCTACAGAACTTCTGCCTTGGCTTCCCCCGCTCCTCTCTTCTCTGCCATGGTTTCTGCTGCTCCCCTCCTTTCTTTCAGAGCTTCTCTTCTCTGGGCTATGATTATGGCTTCTGGACTTTCTGTCAGAATCAGAATGGCTTCGTTTGCTATTCTCCCTAGAACTCTCGTGTTTTAAGAACTCAGGCCTTTCCTTGGCTTTTTTCCTGGTTAAGGTAACTGCTAGAAAGTTCTTCACAAAGTTTTCTCTTTTCAGGCTTGTCCTGCTCTTCAGAATCACTGTTGTTATGCCCTGAGCTCTTGTTTTTCCTTCTTTCTTCTTTTCAATATATTTTTCTCTTTAGTGTCACTCTCACTCTACTGCTTTCTGAAGTTTCAGTAGGAGAAGAGGAGGAGTAGGAGGAAGAGGAGGATGAGGAAGAAGAAGAGGACTTGTTTTTATGTTTTTTGTGTGTACTTCTGCTCTTCTGAAACTTTTTCTTTTTTCTATCTCTTTTCTTTTTCTTTGTTCTTCTCCAGTTTATCTCATTTCCTGAGAAGTTTCTGTTTTTGTTTGGTTGTTAATAACTTTAAAAATTCAACTTCTGGATCTTCTTCAGCCCGACTTACAGCAAACTCCTGTGATGGATCATTTGTGGTCAGGTTTCTCCACAGCACATTTCATTTCAGGGCAAATCCACTGTTTCTCATTTCCTCCATTGGCTCCGAGGTGTGCATTGATGACCTGAGCCATCACTGGGAACTGAACTTGCATTGATTCCAGAAAGACCCAACTAAGGATATTCTTGATCTGTGTTGACATGACCCCATTTGTAACATTTAATGCCCCTCACATTTCAAAACTGAATACCAAAGGGTTGATCTCTGATGTGCATGTCATCTTTGGCATATTTTTCTTGTGGGGCTCCTTTCTGCCATTCAAATTTGTATTCAGTCTCTCCTCTGTTTCTTCTTTCTCTTTGTCTACTTTACTTTTTTAACTCCTGGTGGGGCTTCATACATGAAATTAAGGCCATTCTTTACACATTCATATCCCATAACCAAGCTATTATCATATGATTCTTGTTCTTAAGATATTGTTGCATTAATTCTTCTTGTTTCTTCTTACCATATGATATTTTCTATTCTGTCATCTATATTTTTTGATATTAGATTTGGAGGTGGGATGAAAGTCCTTCTTGCACATGAAGTTGGTGAAGGATTTCCCCATCTTGGAGCTGGAGCTGGGGAAAACAGAGGCTAATGGAGTCATATGACTAAGTTCTGCTCACAGGATGTGATTGGAGGGGTTGTCTACAACTTTCAGGCCTGGTCCCTCAAATAATTCTCTCTCTCTTTGTCTTCTGGCCACTGTAGAGGATCATGCAGAAGCTTTGAGGTCCTAGGATATTGTTGAAGCATCATATGGAAACAAAAAGCTGATCCTTAAATGACTGCAAACAACAAAGCCTCTTTGACAACTTTCACTGTAGTGACATAAGCAAGAAGGAAAGATTACTGCGAAAAATCACCAAGAGGTTTTTTTTTTTTTTTTTCACAGTAGTTAAGCTACATTATAGTTCGCAGCCTCCCCTAGAAGTTTACTTTTAGACTGCATTTTTTTGTTTGACACTTACTCAATATATATTTGATTCCTACAAAAACATTTCAGTAACTTTGGTCACAAGAGACTGTATCTCAGTACAACTTACTATGTTCATTTGTAAACCATGTATTGTCTACTCTGTGTGAGTAATCGTGGCCATATGACTGAGTTCTGGCTGGTGGAATATAAATAGGTGTTTAGCGTGCCATTTCTGGGCTAGTAGATATGACCCTTTAAAGATATCTTGCCCCTTCTGTCGGGCAGATGTGGAAAGCAACCATACCGTGAGACACAGAAAAACCCACGAAAAAAGGAGCCTAATTCCAAATCATTGAGTGGAAAAAAGCCACCATTTTATGTGAGAAGTGAATTTCTGTTTTTACTTATATGCATATCTATTTTTTAAATTTTTAAATTTTAAATTTTTAAATTCATTTTAATTGATTGATTTATTTATTTTCGGAGACAGGGTCTGGCTCTGCCACCCGAGCTGGAGTGAAGTGGCATGATCTTGGCTCACTGCAACCTCTGCCTCCCAGGCTCAAGCCATCTTTCCACCTGAGCCTCCCAAGTAGCTGGAACTACAGGCATGTACCACCGTGCTTGGCTAATTTTGTGGAGATGGGGTTTCCCTTTGTTGCCCAAGCTGGTCTTGAACTCCTGAGCTCTAGCAATTCTCCTGCCTCAGCCTCCCAAAGTGTTAGAATTACAGGCATGAGCCACTGTGCCTGGCCACATTTCTAAACCTTCTTGTAACAGCACTCAGCATTTACCCTAAATAATAAATGGGCCATATTCCTTTATATCTCTATTGCTTCCATATAGTCAGTTTGGGACACCCTTTCAGAAGAAGACTTCTTCTGAAAACTCCTATTTAACCTTCAAAAACTCATCTCAAATGTCAACTACTCACTGAGCTTTTCTCTATTCTTAGGCAGTTATTTATTCCCTTTCCCAGAATAACTAAAAATTTCATGTATCCCTATGTATTTCTATTATTCAATTATGATTGATTTGCACAGTTGAGGATTTGCACAATTTTCCCTTCTTAACAGTTAAATCATGGAGAGCAGGAATTTACTTTGTATTTCCTTATATCTAACATGCCTCACACAGAATAGACAATACATGGTATCCAAATGAACAAACTAAATTGTATTGAGATAATACTCTCATGTGATCAAAGTTACTGAAATATTTCTTTTTTTTTTTTTTTTTTTTTTTTTTTTTTGAGACGGAGTCTCGCTCTGTCGCCCAGGCTGGAGTGCAGTGGCGCAATCTCGGCTCACTGCAAGCTCCGCCTCCCGGGTTCACGCCATTCTCCTGCCTCAGCCTCCCGAGTAGCTGGGACTACAGGCGCCCTCAACCGCGCCCGGCTAATTTTTTGTATTTTTAGTAGAGACGGGGTTTCACCGTGGTCTCGATCTCCTGACCTTGTGATCCGCCCGCCTCGGCCTCCCAAAGTGCTGGGATTACAGGCGTGAGCCACCGCGCCCGGCCTGAAATATTTCATAAGAAGTATATATATATTGAATAAGTGTCAAACAAAAATACAGTCTAAAAGTAAACCTTGTTAAAACAGATTCAGCTTTAGAACAAATAGAACTCATTATCTATCTGTTTCAGTATATGGAAATTCTAATAATGTCATGACCCTGATAGAAGAAGATAGAAAATGCTATAATGGAGATTTTTCTTCCCACTCACCTCAGGTTAGGAAGAGACTTTAATTATTTCTACACCAATCCATCAATTATTCACAAACTTGATGATCTGAGTGCTATCTCCATTCCGTCAGAGTAGAGTTTCAGGCTTCCCTAGGCTTTTGCTAGGTGTAGGTTGTTAAAATGTAGTCAATTTAGTCTTTTGTAGTTTCTCGATGTTTTTCTCAAGGTCTTCTATGGCTGCATAGAAATCTTTGTTTCCACAGATGAATTCCAAATGTGAGAGAAAATCATTTGGAAAAATGTAATTATGTTTTATTTCAGATCCAATATCAACAACGGAACACAACTTATACCAAAAGCTTCATTTCCACTGGGTTAGTTCATGCATGACTCACTTGTATGATTTTTAAGAATCTTCTATTTTAAAATCTATCATAATAGTTAACAAAACTGAAAATCAAGAATATGAATCAGATGTATTGCAGTAACTGAATTCTCAACAGGTTTTATTTTTATTGTACTACACTGTGTAGATGCAGTGACAGAAACATAGCTTTAAAGTAAATAGCTCATTTTCTTTGTATTGCAAATGCCTTAAAGATAATATTGTTATCAGATCAATTCTGTCTACGCATCTGAATCTATTGTTGGATAATATGATCAGAAATAATTACAAAAAGACAACCAGAGTGGACCACAATGCTATGAGTTTATCATTTAAGGCCTCTATATATTCCTGTTTTCATTTTTTTTTTGTACATACTTTCTTAATATATGGAACAGAACTCTTACTAAGTGTTGTATTTTAGATTACCTTTAAATGACAGCTGTCATTTGTTTCTGTATTTGGGAAGATCCATAAACTAATAGATATCTGACAAGAGACCTAGTTGCCTCTATCCTTTGCACCTATGATTAAATTCTTATAAGCTATAAGTTCCAAATTGTACATGGTTATTTGAAACGTCAGCATTTTAAGCAAACATAAACTTAAATCTGAGAGATTAGCTCAGCTAAGCCATATACTTACTACAATACAACCATAAAACACACACCTGGAATTACAGTTTCCCAGCATCTACTATTGCCTATTGCCAGTAATTGAATATGTAGAGAATATCAGCAACACTGAGGTGAAAAAGAGTACAATGCTTGGTATCAAATCCATCTGATGCTAATACATGAGAAGTCTTTACTTTCCCTCCCAACCACACCTTTTTAAAAAGATAAAATGATTAGAAAAAACAAATCAGCCTCAGTTGCTTTATGTTTGTTCCTATTCTAAATATTACTACTCTGGGGAAGCTATACCATAACACACAAATGTAAAAACCTAAGGATAGCCATGGAAGAGTCATAAGGTTATTATTATTGTTTGAAATGTTAAAACGTTAAAAGCTGATAAAACAGATATCACAGTAATACTCAGCAGTCAACATAAAGCATACTATTTCTGGCTCAAAAGGGTCAATGCACTAACGCTGCTGGATGTTGAGTAGCATCCTCTATATTTTACATCAGGTAAAATAGAAAAAAGTTAGATCATTTTCCTACTTCTAAGTGGAACAGCAAAGAATCATTATAAAGTCTCTGACACAAAATAATAGTTCAGATAGGTGAAGGTTGGTATTAAATTTCACAGCCTGATTTTCACATTCTTGTTTAAGCCTTAGTTACTTGTTGTACTCAAGTTTTCAAACTATTTTAATTCATGATCTTTTCTATTACAGCATTTCCAGACTTCCCCTAAAATCTTGCCTTGTCAATCTGATACAGAAACTAAAAGCTACAAACTTAACAATTATTAAACTCAACTCTTTGAAACCATCTTTCCACCAAAAGGATCTGACCTGCAACTGATCTACATTCTCTTGGTCAGTAATACCACCTTTTGCTCAGGAACCCAAGCCATACCTGAATCACCCTTCCTTTCTTATTCCTCTCCATTTATACTTCAGCCAGTAAGTCCTAAAGCCTTGTCTGTCTCCTAAAAATCTCTTATATAAGTTTCTTTCATCTTGTTCTATCAGTGGTTTTATTCACGATCTTGTTACCTTTTTTCTAGAACTAGCCTCCTAACTAGGCTTATTATATTTAGTATCTCTCTAATTTTACCTCTTTTCTTCCCCCAAACTTGTGTTTCTGAAAATAATTAGACCTTTTCACTATTCTGTTTGAAAAGCTCCATTAAATCCTTATTATATACGGGATAGTATAACAATTTCTGAACTTGACTCATGAGATCTTTCATAAGGAAGCTCCATGTTACTTTTCTTATACTTCCTTTTCTTAGTCTCTTTAGGCTGCCACAAAATTACCATAGACTAGCTAGCTTATACACAACAGAAAATTATTTCTCACAGTGCTAGACTGAGAAGTCCAAGATCAAGTCTCCAACATACTGAGTGTCTAGTGGGGGCTCACTTCCTTTTTCTTTTTCTTTTTTTTTTTTGTATTTTTTTTTTTTTTGTATTTTTTTTTTTAGTAGAGACGGGGTTTCAACGTGTTAGCCAGGATGGTCTCAATCTCCTGACCTTGTGATCCGCCCATCTCGGCCTCCCATAGTGCTGGGATTACAGGCGTGAGCCACCGCGCCCGGCCACTTCCTTTTTCATAGAAGGCCATCTTCTCATTATAACTTCACATGGAGGAAGGGGCAAGGGAGTTCTCTAGGGTCTCTTTTATAAGGTCCCAAATCTCATTTATGAGGTCTCCATCCTCATGACCAAATCACCTCCCAGAGTCCCATATGCAAATACCACCACATTGAGGACTATATTTCAACATATGAAATTTGGAGGGACACAAACAAACCTCTTTTCTATAGCACACAGCGTTTCATTATCTTATATTCCAGCCATACTGTATCACCAGTATTCCCAGAAATTACCACGTTTATCCATACATTTGATAATCTTCTTGGAATAAGAGACTAAAGAAGTATAGCTCAGTGTTAAGGACCACTAGTTTTGGAATGAATTCAAATGGAGGCCTTGAGTCTCTGCTTTGCAATTTGCTAGTAGTGAGACCTGGTCAAGTTACCTGAAAAATGAAGCCCCAAGTTCCAGTTTCAATTATATCACTATTTTCAGGATTGATATGAAGATTATCTTCTATCTATCTATCTATCTATCTATCTATCTATCTATCTATCTATGTGATTATCTATATATAAATATGATATTCACACAATAACTGGAAAATACTAAATAATATATGGTACTTATTTAACTGTGGCTATGACTGTTACTACTATCACTATTTCGGCTACTGCTGTAGTTCCTTTTGTGCTTAGTTGCTACATGTTTTGAAATTCTCAGTAATAAATATTTGTTTTTCTGAAAGTGTACTTGGTTATTAGAATCAACTGAAAATGATTGAGGCTACTTTATTTTTAAATGGGTGATAAATTTTATAATATTATTTTGATCTAAAATGAGATTTAATTATGAAAAAATATCCTGATAAGCCAAGTTGGATGAGTAACTTTGAAAACAACTTCAGCAGATCATTTTAAAAATATTTACAGAAATGTCAACATTTTGAAGCACTTGTATGATTAGGATGAATATTAATTATCCAAACACTTTTTGGAATGAAAGAGGGATTAATAATTACTATGCAGAAACAATAGGAATAAATAAGAGTAGTTGCTGGAAAAGCTCCCTCTGCCCCCCAAGTTAGCTCAATTTATTTTTATCTTGAGTGAGATTGCAAAACTTTGAATGTAGAGAGATCTAACATTAAAATAAACCCTGAAGTCAGTTGCTGTCCTTTAGATAAAACTAAACTTACTTTTGCTAGATATTATGATATATGTGACAAATGTAACCAGAATATTAAAACCATAATTATCAATTGTTTATTCATACAGAATTTAATTTTAATGAGGTAGAAGAGTAGTTTGGATATTTTTAAAGTGTGGACAGGACAAAGCTGGTCATTTGTAAGTTATAACACACCCAGCTGCCAAAAAGTCCTTTAGGCTTTTGAGACAATAAAGAAATTTCAGGGTTACCTTTAATATTTGTGTGAGGATAAGAAGATGCATGTCAAGTTAGAGTTACTGAGTGTTCTTCGGAGGAAATGAGATGATGAGTATTAAAAACTGAATAAGCATAGTGTTAAAAGGTTGTCATCACTGTTGGGGAGAATTCAAAACAGAATCCTCTTTTCTCTTTGACATCTAGTTTCGTTTGTATGTTATAACTTTTTACAAGAAAAGTGACATAAAATTTTTTTTCTCTGTTTGCTTAGTTGGCATTCAGTAGTCTACACATCAACAGGAGAGAAAAAATGCAAGAAAAGTCGTTTATCTGCTAAAGAAACACACTCCTGATAGTATTCACCTGCTAAAAATCTCACATGCATTTTAATAAGGTGGGGGTAGTAAATCTCCTATGTTTTTATCACCAACTTTATTGCATGCTCATTAGGTGTGCACTATGTGTAGAATACTCCACTAAGCACTGAGATTTCAAAAATTTGCAGAGCTTCTTCACAGAAGATATTGGGCAGTAACTTTAGATGCTATGAAATATGACTATGCTTACCCAGCTATAGAGAACAGCTTCATGAAAGAAAAACTCAATCTGTTTTGCCTGAGTTAATAGACTCTTCCAGTGTTTGTACATGGATTATTTTTCTTATAAATTTTTTCTGCATTTTTCGTGTTGTAATCCCTAAACCCTATGTCTAGACCACAATCCTGTACCTTCGGTTTATGTTACTTTGCCCTGACATTTTAAACTAGATTCTGACTTTATGTTGCAGTTGACATACAAACTCAATACTGTTTGAAGAATATCCCATATGCCCTCTGGATTTCACTTATAATTCACTTGGAGAGGGGAACTGGCATTTCTAGAAATGCTACAACACAGAGACATAGAATTTCACAAAAACGAACTATAAGATTATAAACTGGGAAAGGACCAAGATAGTGGATTAGAGGTTCTTAATATGCCTCAGTCACCTGGAAATAGGAAGATAGTAAATAAAGATCCACTCTGTAGGCTTTAATTCAAGAAGGAAATGAGAATCTACTGGATGATGAAACAACATCCCAGATTCTGGGGAGAAGAATACCGGCAAACAGGCCCAGTGATGGTAGCTGATAAAAGTGAGTGAAGTCCCAGTGCATGAGAGAGGCAGAAAGACTCCATCTATGACTCACCTTTGCACTGTGGAACCAGGCAACCCAGGACAAGGGAGAGCACTTTGTTTTCCCTAAGCTCTGGAACTAACATGGAGAGAGGCTTAGAGACACTGTGAGGGAAAGACCCTGGGAAAAGCTGCAGGCATTTTCCCAGACTCAAACTGGGAGCAGGATACCAGTTTTTAATCCAGGTACATACAAAGTCAGCTATTCTTTGGTAACCTGGCAGTGTGGCCATGAAAGCATTTTAAGCTCAGGGCAGACATTGAAGTGCCTGCTCTGGAATGGGGTAGGGTCCTCCAAAGCCAGAACAGTGGAAAGCGCCTCAGCAGTAGATGCTGGAATTGTGCTCGCCTCTGCTGCAAGCTTGGGGCAGGAAGTGAGAAGCTATAGCTGCAGTTTCTCCTGGGCAGTTGCAGCCAGCAGCTTGTTGACTCATAACTAGATTGTTTGTGCCATTGCTGGATGTTCTAATCTGCTCCCTGAGATCATGGTGCAGTGGGACACTCTCCACTCCATACCCAAGCAGATCTTCAGGCATTCAGATTACCTGTTCACCTGGCTGAGCAGCTTGAGTAGCCCTATTTCTCCTGTGCAGAGATCTTGGTGCAGCAGGGCCTACTCCACTCCACAACCAGACAGCTCTCCAGGCACTTGGAGCATCTGTTTGTATGGTCAACAGCCTGAGTTGCCCCACCTTTCCTGGACATAAATCCTTGTATAGTGGGACCCTCTCCAGTTCACACTAAGGCAGGTTTCTAGGCATTCAGAGCCCCAGCTCTCTTGGATCAGCAGCATGAACAGCCTTCCCCTCCTGTATGGAGACCCTGTTGCAAGGGGTCACTATTTACTACATGTCCAGACATACCTCCAGGCATTCAGAGCACCTGCTTACCTGGTTTAGCAGCCTGGGTCACCTAACTTTCCCTGTGCAGAGATCTTGGTACAGCATTGCCTTCTCTGCTCCAGGTACAGGCAGATCTCCAGGCATCCGTAGGACCCATTCTCCTGGATTAGGAATTTAGGCCACTCCCCATCCCTACACAGAAAACTTGAAGCAGGAGGTTTCCCAGCTCTACACCTAGGCACACTTCTGGGTACTTGGTGGCCCTCTACTGGATTCTCCCTCAGCATTGGTGCCTGTGCCTGCCACTGGAGGACCTCTAGCTGGGCCTACCAGATCCAACCCTGTCCACTGTGACCCCAGTGCCCCTGGGACTGAGCAAGGAGCTCGGACCTGTGTGCATTCCATGAATCATTCTATTGCTTGAGGCAACAGAGCTTCTCCCAGTGAACAAGGATCAAGTATATACCTAGCCACACTGGCACCAGCCAGCTCCTACTTATAACTTCTATTTAGTGGCTTGCAGGTCAGACTGCACAGCCCAATGTTAAAACCTGCCAAAAGACACACATACTTCTATAGAAAGACCAGAAGACTTTACCCAACATTCTCTACAGTTGCACCACTTAGTAGGGGAAAGGAGAGGGAAAAGGAAAGAAAAAAATAATATTATAAGGAAAGACAGAAAAAGAAATAATATTGCATGAACATAATTGCAAAAATTACAAGTGCCAGTGTCACCAGATAAGAAAGCACCAGCACAAGAATGAAACATTTAAATGTAGTGACAAAAAAAATGCATTAGCTCTCCACCTTTGTTCCCTAACCAAAATGGAAACCCAGAAATAACAGAAAGAATTCAAGACATGGATTGCAAGGAAGCTCAATGAGATCTATGGCAAAGTTGAAAATAAACACAAAGAGACTTCTAAGGCAATGCAGGAAATGAAGGCAGAGATGAACATTGTAATAAAACAAAACAAAGCAATCATACTGTCTGAAATTGAAAAGCACACTTAAGGATTTTCAAAAAACAATTGAAAGCTTTATCAACAGAATGGACCAAGTAGAATACAGAATTTCAAAGCATGAACTGATTTTTCAAACTAACCCAATTAGACAAAAATCAGAATCAAGAAAAAAGATTTTTTAAAAATGAACAAGGTCTTAGGGAAATATGGGATTATGTAAAGTGAACAAACCTATGATTTATGGGTATTTCTGAAAAAGAAGGAGAAAAAGAAAACAACCTGGAAACCATATTTGACTGAATAATTCAAGAAAATGTCCCTAATCATGCTGGAGAGGTAGATATCTAGATACAAGAAATCCAGAGAACACTTGCAAGATACTATACAAAATAAACATCACCAAGGCATATGGTCACCAGAAAATGACTACAAAAAGAAAAAAGAAAGAAAAATATTTCAAAGGCAGCTAGAGAAAAATGTCAGATCATGTACAAAGGGAAACCCCATCAAGCTAACAATGGACTTCTTAACAGAAAGCTTACAAGCCAAAAGAAACTGGGGGACTATTTTAAGCATTCTTAAATAGAAGAAATTTCACAAACTTTGTATCCTGCCACTCTAAGCTTCCTAAGCAAAGGAAAAAGAAAATCTTCCAGACAAGCAAGCTCTAACAGAATTGGTTACCACTAGACTAGCCATATAAGTGATGCTTAAGGGAGTTCTAACATGGAATTAAAAGAATAATATCTACTACCACAAAAACACACTTAAGTACATGGCCCAAAGATTGTATAAAGTAACCATGCAATAGAAACTACAGAGCAACCAGCCAATGATTTCATAATAGAATCAAAACCTCATATATCAATATTAATATTGAATGCAAATTATCTAGACACCCCACTTAAATGGAACAAAGTGGCAAGGTGGATAAAAAGGAACAAGATACATCTGTCTGCTATCTTCAAAAGACCCATATCAAATGTAACAAAATCCACAGGCTCGAAGTAAGGAGATGGAGAAAGATCTACTATGAAAATGGAAAACAAAAGGGCAGAGGTCACTATTCTTACATTAGGTAACAAACACAGACTGTATGCCAAGAATAGTAAAAAAAGGCAAAGAAAGGCATTAAAAATGATAAAGCATTCAATTAAAAAAAGACTTAGCTCTTCTAAAAATGTACTTACCCAATATTGGAGCATCCAGAATCATAAAACAAGTACTTAAAGAACTACAAAAAGACTTAGACAGCTACACAATAATAGTGGTGGACTGCAATACCCCGCTGACAGCATTGGACACATCATTAAGGCAGAAAACTAACAATGAAACTCTGAACTTAAATTTGACACTTGATCAACTGGAGCTAATAGACATCTACAGAACACCCCACCCATTAACTACAGAATATACATTCTTCTCATCTGCACACTGAACATAATTCAAGATTAACCATGTGTGCAATCATAAAGAAAATCTCAATAAATTAAAAAAAATCAAAATTGTACTAATCATGCTGTTAGACCACAACGGATAGATCTCTCAAAACCATACAATTACATGGAATTTAAACAACTTGCTCCTGAATGACTTTTGGGTAAACAATAAAATTAAGGCAGAAATTAAAAAAAAAAAACTTTGAAATAAATGAAAACAGAAACACAATAACCATAATCTCTATGATGCAGCAAAAGCAGTGTTAAGAGTAATGTTTATAGTGCTGGATACCTACCTCAAAAAGTTAGAAAATTCTCAAAATAATGATCTAACATCACACCTATAGGACTATAGGAGACAGAAAAAAAAAAAAAAAAAACTAACCCCAAAACTAGCAGAAGAAAATAAATAAATAAAATCAGAGTGCAACTGAATGAAATTGAGACTCAAAAATCCATACAAAAAACATGGAAACTAAAGATTGATTATTTGGAAGGATGAACAAGATCAATAGAATGCTAGATTGGCAGCTAAAAAAGAGATATCCAAATTTACACAATCAGTAATGGCAAAGATTACATTACAATGGAGCCCACAGAAATACAGATGATCCTCCGAGGGTATTATGAACACCTTTATGCACACAAACTAGAAAATCTAGAGGAAATTAATAATTCCTGGAAACATGATCTTCCAATATTGTATTAGGAAGAAATTGAAACCCTGAACTGGCCAATAATGACTTCCAAAATTGAATCAATAATATAAAATCTACCAAAGACACGAATAAACAAAAAACCCTGGACCAGATAGACTCCTAGCTGAATTTAACCAGATATAGAAAGAAGAGCTTGGACCAATCCTACTGAAACTACTTTTAAAAATTGAGGAAAAGCGACCCCTTGCTAACTCATTCTACAAAGTCGGCATCATTC
Organism: Macaca nemestrina; assembly: GCF_043159975.1. NCBI lineage: Eukaryota > Metazoa > Chordata > Mammalia > Primates > Cercopithecidae > Macaca > Macaca nemestrina. The sequence continues at coordinate 74,444,555 of NC_092127.1, read as the reverse complement.
TACTATGAAAATCTGGCAAAGATACAACAAAAAAGAGAACTACAGGACAATATCTCTGATGAACATAATGCAAAAATCCTCAATAAAATACCAGCAAACTTAATCCAGCAACTCAGCAAAAAGTTAATTCACTAAAATCAAGTAGGCTTTATACCTGACTTGCAAGGCTGGTTTCAAATACACAAATGAATAAATGTTATTCACCACATGAAGAGGATTAAAACCAAAACCACATCAGCCCCTCAACAGACATGCTTTCAATAAAATTCAACACTCCTTCAAGAAAAAAACTCAACAAATGAAAGATCAAAGGAACATACCTCACAATAATAAGAGCCGTCTATGCCAAACTCACAGCCAACATCATACTGAACAGGTAAAAACTGGAAGCATTCCCCTTGAGAACTGGAACAAGACAAGTATACCCACTCTCACCACTCCTATTCACCGTAGTATTCAAGGTGCTAGCTAGAGCCATCAGGTAAGAGAAAGAAATAAAAGCTATACTAATAAGAAAAGAAGTCAAACTATCTCTTTGTGGATGTTATCATTCTATACCTAGAAAACCCTAAAGACTCTGACAAAAGCCTTTGGAACTGATAAATCACTTCTGTGAAGTTTCAGGATACAAAATCAATGAACAAAAATCAATAGCATTTCTATACACCAATATCATTCAAGCTGAGATTCAAATAAAAAAACCCAATTTAATTTGCAATAGCCACACAAAAAACAATATAACTAGGAATACATATAACTAAGAATGTGAAAGATGTCTACAAGGAGAACTACAAAACACTGCTGAAAGAAATCATAGATGACACAAACAAATGGAAAAATATTCCATGTTCATGGTTGGAAGAATCAATATTGTTAAAATGGCCATATGGCCAAGGGCAATCTACAGATTCAATGCTATTCCTATCAAACTGCCAATGTCATTTTAAAACAAAACTAGAAATAACTGTTTTAAAATTCATGTGGAACAGAAAAAGAGTCCAAAATAGACAAAGCAATCCTAAGTAAAAAGAACAAAGCCAGGGGCATCTCATTATCCATTTTCAAACTGTACTATAAAATGACAGTAACCAAAACAGGTTGGTACTGGTACCAAAACAGACACATAGATCAGTGGTACAGAATAGACAACCCAGAAAATCAAGCAGCATACCTACAGTCATCTGATCTTTGACAAGTTCAACAAAAATAAGTAATAGAGAAAAGACTACCTATTCAATAAATGGTACTGGGAACACTGGTTAGTCAATGCCAAAGAATGAAACTAGACCCCTACCATTCACCATATACAAAAGTTAACTCAAGATGGATTACAGATTTAAATGTAAGACCTCAAACTATAAAAATCCTAGAGGAAAACTGAGGAAACGCCATTCTGGACATCTGCCTTGGGAAAAGAATTATGAGTAAGACTTTAAAAGCAATTGTAGCAAAACCACAAATTGACAAGTGAGACCTAATTAAACTAGAGAGCTTCTGCACAGCAAATGAAATTATTAACACATAACAAGCAACCTAGAGACTGACAGAAAATTTTTACAAACTGTGTATCTGACAAAGATCTAAAATCTACAATCTTTAAGGAATTTAAACAATTGAATAAGCAAAATATAAATAACTCCATTATAAACTAGGTAAAAGACATGAACAGATACTTCTCAAAAGAAGACATGTAAGTGGACTGCAAATAATGAAAAATGTTCCACATCACTATTCATCTGAGAAATGCAAATCAAAACTATAGTGAGATACCATCTTATACTAGTCGGAATGGTCCTTATTAAGAAGTCAAAAAACAACAGACATTGGCAAGGCTGCAAGGTTGCAGAGAAAAGGGAACACTTAACCACTGTTGGTGGGAATGAAAATTAGTCCAACCACTGTAGAGGGAAGTTTGGAGATTTCTCAAATAACTAAGTGTTGAACTACCATTTGATTGATCAATCTCATTACTGGGTATAAATGCAAAAGAAAACCAATTGTTCTATCAAAAAGACACATACTCTTGCATGTTCACCAGAGCACTAGTCACAATAGCAAAGACATGGAATCAACATAGGTGCCCATCAACAGTGGATTGTATAAAGATAATATGGTACATACATACAATGGAATACTATGTAACCATAAAAAAGAATGAAATCATGTCCTCTGCAGCAACATGAGTGTAGCTAGAGGCCATTATACTAAGTTAATTAACACAGGAACAGAAAACCAAATACTGTGTTCTCACTTTATCAGTGGGAGGTAAATATTGTGCTTATGGATGTAAAGATGGTAACAATAGAAACTGGGGACTACTAGAGGTGGTGCCATGGGAGGGGACAAGTTTAAAAAAACTATTAGGTACTTTGCTCACCCTAAACCTCAGCATCATACGGTATTTCCCAGGTAAGAAATATTTATATGTACCCTTTGAGTCTAAAATAAATTTAAGATAAAATAATCATAGAAAATATTTGCAAATATACATGAAATCTGGATTAACATTACAAATTCATCCAAAAATATTTATTGACCACCTACAATGTGCCAGACATCATTGAGCATGTTGGAAATAGAGTACTCAAAAGAGAAATGAAGTTTCTTCTCATAAACTGCTTACATTTTAGTATGTGTTGAAAGACAGAAAATACACTGGATATATAATATACTATATCAAATAGTGGTGTGTTCTGTAGAAAAATAAGCAGAACAATGAGGCTGGGGTATATGGACATGATTAGAGGTACTATGTCTTGCAGGGAGACACAAATGCCACTCAGATAAGGTGTTGCTTGTTCAGAAACATGAAGAAAATGAAGGGCCTGAGGATCGGTTGGGGAAGAACATTCTAGGTAAAGAAAACACCACTGCAAAGGCCCCAGTGCAGAGGTGTACTTGCTGTTTTCTTTCTTTTTCTTCTTTCTTTATTTTCTTTCTTTCTTCCTTCTTTTCTTTCTTTCCTTTCTTTCCCTTCTTTCCTTCCTTCCTTCCTTCCTTCTTTTTTTCCTTTCTTTCCTTTCTTTCCCTTTCCCTCCCTCCCTCCCTCCCTCCCTCCCTCCTTCCTTCCTTCCTTCCTTCCCTTCCTTCCTTCCTTCCTTCCTTCCTTCCTTCCTTCCTTCCTTCCTTCCTTCTTCCTTCCTTCCTTCCTTCCTTCCTTTCTTTCTTTCTTTCTTTCTTTCTTTCTTTCTTTCTTTCTTTCTTTCTTTCTCTCTTCCTTCCCTCCTTCACTCCCTCCCTCCCTCCCTCTCTCCTTCCCTCCTTCCCTCCTTCCCTCCTTTCTTTCTTTCTCCTTCCTTCCTTCCTTCCTTCCTTCCTTCCTTCCTTCCTTCCTTCCTTCCTTCCTTCCTTCCTTCCTTCCTTCCTTCCTTCCTCTTTCTTTCTCTCTCTCTCTCTCTCTTTCTTTCTTTCTTTCTTTCTTTCTTTCTTTCTTTCTTTCTTTCTTTCTTTCTTGAGACAGAGTCTCGCTCTGCTGCCCAGGTGGAGCGCAGTGGCGCCATCTCAGTTCACTGGGAGGCTCACCTCCGCCTCCCAGGTTCAAGTGATTCTCCTGCCTCAGCCTCTTGAGTAGCTGGGACTACAGGTGCCTGCCACCACACCCAGCCAATTTTTGTATTTTTAGTAGAAACGGGGTTTCATGGTGTTAGCCAGGATGGTCTCGAACTCCCAATCCTGTGATCCACCCGCCTCAGCCTCCCAAAGTACTGGCATTACAGGCATGAACCACCATGCCCAGCAGTTTCTGTTTTCAAAGAACAATAAGTACAGTTAGAGTGCAACAAACAATACAGAAAATATGAAGAAATAAGGTTAGAGGTTGGCAAAGGCAGATTGGGGACAGTCTTCAGTCCATATTAGGAATTGCGGCCTTTATTGTCTGAGATACAAAGCCATTACACATTTACAGCAGAAAGGTGATATGGCCTGATTTCCTTCTTCAAGGATTACTCTGGCTGTGTGTGGAGGATAAGCCATAGAAATGACAAAATTGAAAACCAGGACACTAGTCCTGAAGCTACCTGAATACATCATATGAGAGGTGATAGGGTTTGGACTGGGTAGGAATGATAAATATGGTGAGAAGTACTGAAATTCTGATTATCTCTTAAAGGTAGAGTTGATAGGATTTGTAGATAGATGAGCTATGGACAATAAGATTGAGGGGTTCAGTTCGATTCTAAGTAACTGGAAACATAAGGTTGTCATTTATTTAATAAGATGAAAAAGAATATGTTTGTGTGAGTGAGGTGTGTGTGTGTGTGTGTGTGCACTGTGTAAAATGTCAAGTTCAGTTTTAGATATAATATGTTTAGAGTTGCAATTAGACGGCCAAGTCAAGAGGTGAGTAGGAGCTGGACACATTTGTTTGGAGTTCACCTGAGTTTAGTGCTAGAGGGTAAATTTGGGAATCCTCAGCATCTAGATGGTATTTAAAGCCCCGGATGTGGATGAGGTCACTTTGTAGTGAGTAAAGGGGGAGATGTTCAAGGCCTGAGCATAGGAGCATTCTGAGATCTAGAGGTTGAGAGGATGGATGCAGCAAGAAAGAGACTTTGAAGAAAGGGCTAATGATGTAGACAAAAGATAAAAAGTACTAACCATGTCACATGGTTTATCTGCTAGAGATCTAGTAAGATGTGAGATAAGAAAATATCAGCTGGGCATGGTGGCTCATGCATATAATCCCAGCACTTTGAGAGGCTGAGGTGGGAGGATCCCTTGAGCCCAGGAGTTTGAGACCATCCTGGGCAATGTGGCAAAACCCCATCTCTACCAAAAACCCCACAAAAATTAGCCTGGCATGGTAATGAGTGCCTGTGGTCCCAGCTACTTGGGAGGTTGAGGTGGAAGGATCACTTTAGCCCTGGAGTCAGAGATTGCAGTGAGCCAAGATCATGTCACTGCACTCCAGACTGAGTAACAGAGTGTGACCCTGTCTCAAAAAAAAAAAAAAAAAAAGAAAGAAAAAAAGAGAGAAAAACAAAGAAAAGAAATTATCATTAGATCATTAGTTGTGTCAACAAGGAGTTCACTGGTGAGAGTGGCAAGGGCTGTTCCAGTGAGAGACCTGGCCAAAGGCTTACGTGAGTGAACTGAGTAGGGTGGAGGAGATGAAGGAATGATTTCAAGCATGTAAACTGAAAAGATAGGCTATTACTTATTGAGTGCTTAGGATATCTAAGCATCTCTCGAAGGACTTTATATGAATTTACTTTCTATGAGGAAGTTATGTGTATTAGCTACAATTTTTAGACAAGGAAACCAAGTTAACAGAAAGCCTATATTACTTGTATAATAACATATAGTAAGTGATGGAGCAGGGACTTTTTTTTTTTTTTTTTTCTGAGTCTCGCACTCTGTTGCCCAGGCTGGAGTGCAGTGGTGCGATCTTGGCTCACTGCAACCTTCACCTCCCGGGTTCAAGCAATTTTCCTGTCTCAGCCTCCCAAGTAGCTGAGACTACAGGCACCTGCCATCACGTCTGGCTAATTTTTGTATTTTTATTTTTAGTAGAGATGGGGTTTCACCTTGTTGGTCAGGCTGGTCTCAAACTCACGGCCTCAGGTGATCCATCTGCCTAGCCCTCCCAAAATGCCGATATTACAGGCTTGAGCCACTGCGCCTGGCCAGAGCATGGATTTTTAACCCAAGGAGTCTAACTTTAGGAATCTGGCTCTCTGTTATAGCAGAAGAATCTCTACAATTAGTTCCATAACTTCCTGATACTAAGACTACAAAAATGAAGTGTTCCTTTTCATATCATCAATGATGATACTTCCATCAAAATTTTCTGCAACCATTTTTCTTGCAGGTGACGCTTATCTTCACCTTTCTTTTTCTGCTGGAGGGAAACAGGGAAAGTGGAGTGCTATTGCTTGAATGGGTCTCCTCCAAAATTCAGGTGTTCTCAATGTGACTGTATTAAGAGGTGGGACTTTTAGGAAGTGATTAGGTTATCTACGTTCCCCTGTCATGAATGGAATTAAGACCCTCATAAAAAAGACTTCACACAACATTTGGCCCTTTTGCCCTCCTCGCTTCTGCCATGTGAGGACACAGCGTTATCCACTCTGGAGGACACAGCAACAAGGCACCATCATGGGAGCAGAGAGCAGCTCTCATCGGACACCAAATTCCAGCACCTTGATCTTGGACTTTTCAGCCCCCCAGAACTGTGAGAATATATTACCAGTTACAGACATTTTCTTATAGTGGCACAAACTAAGGCAGGAAGTAATATAACAGAAAATGGTAAAATAATACAGCCATGAATGATGAAGTTTAGATGAAGATACAAACATTTAATAATCTTATGGCTTTCTTCTCCTACTAAAAACAAAACACCACAGGAAAATTTACAGTTTAGATTAATTATGGAAGGAAATAAAAAATGCACTGAAAATATTCATGATTACTACTGTTACAGGATGTCTTTGGGGTGTGGATTTTCTGGCCGAAAACTTCTGTGTCTGTGGCGCCTTTGCCTGCATCCAGGAAGAATGAGGTACAAAGACAAGCGAAGAATGAATAAGGGGAAGATGAGCTTTATTGAGTGTTCGAACAGCTAAGAGGAGACGCGCAGTGGCAGTGGGTAGCTCCCTTCTGTAGGCAGGTCATTCACCCAGTGTTCGGTTCTCAGCAAAGGGAAGACCCTAGAGAGGGTGGCTTCTCTCTGCCCACTGGTCATCCCGATGTCTGCAGCTCTCGGTAGAGAGGAGGCCCGGGAGAGGGTGGCTCCTCTTTGCTTGCAGGTCATCTCTGCAGCTCTCAGCAGAGAGGGTAGCTCCTCTTTGCAACTGGTTGTTCCATCCTCTCTCTGCCCTTTTCTTCTCTGGCCATCCTCTCCTGTGCTCTGGCTTAGTCCAGAGCTTTTATGGACCTCAGAGGGGAGGAAGTGCGTGCGGATTCATCCATGGATGGCCACGGACTAGTGGGAAGAGGCACCACGAGTCCCCACTCCAGTCCATGGGACTAGCAGACTGCCCCCACCCTTTAGGCCCTCCCTGGCCTGAATGTGGGGCCTTACTGGGGACCCACCCTTTTCCACCCCTTTTCCATCCAGAAATCAGTCTGCCTCCCGATACCATTCATGGCCCCTAGGACTGGGCCTCAACGCCTGCTCTGAGATCGGAGCACACTCCAGGAGTGGAGAGGGGCCAGGCAGCGGGAGCAGACACCCACGAGCCTGCTCGGGGGATTAGGGGTGTCCTTCTTGGGGCCCCTAAGGGTGCAGGCTGCAGAGATGCCCGGTCTTGCGCCTGGAGGTTGGCTTCAGCTGTACCCAGAAGGGCAGATCCTGCCTGCTCCTGGCCCCCTCCAAGAGCAGAGGGAGGCTCAGACCCACGGCTGCAGTTTGGGTGGGGCTCCTGCCTGTTCCGTAGAGCAGGAGGCCTGGGTCTGCAGCCACAGCTTGGGTGGCTGCAGCGGCACCCGGGGAGCTCCCGCCCCAACTCAGAAGGGCCAGGGCTCCCACCAGCTCCATGGAGTGTGCAGCCTCAGCACACCTCCCTGCTGCGGCTGGCATGATGGCAGCAGCCACTGCCATCACTATGTCCCAGGCATCATGGATACCAAGTACCAGGACAGACAAAGTCATCATTCCCTTAAAGCTTATAATCTAGTGAAAGCAGAAAAAATTAAAATATTATATCACAGTGTGACATTTTGTTGAATATTACATTAGTGCAGGTGCAGGTACAATGGAACACCAAACTGAAGGCCTCAGCTGATCCAGACCTGGGAAGATTTCCCTCAGCAAACATTGTGTAAGTTGAGATAAGAGGAACATATGGACTACTAGGTATATACTCTGTAAAACTCTCAATGTGTAGCCTTTAGATAGATATATGTATAGATTAGAGTGAGAAAACCCATGGGCCAAATCTGGTCTTCCAGGTTTTTGTAATCAAAGTTTTACTGAACACAGCTTTGGACCTGCAATTACACATGACTGCTTTCTCAACACAGAGGCTGAGCTCAGTGTCCATAAGACACACAAAACAGAAAATATTTATTATCTGGCCCTTTATAGAAAAAAATGCCAACTCCTGATATAAATAATTTACTCGTTGCATGTATAATTATTGTAATTAATGTTTTCAAGGAATATTTATAAATATTTGTGATTAAGTTATTATATTTAAAATATTTTTAAATTAGTTTCTCAAATGAATTTTTTTTTATTTAAAAAATATGAAAGCAGTGAGTGAGCTTTTTATAAGGCAATTATTAACCAGTGCTTATTAGCTGTGGCCCCCTTAAGATGGGATGAGCTCTCCAGGTCATCACTGCCCCTGCCACTCCTTGTTTTTCCTATATGTGACTCCTTGTCACTAAATTATATTATTTTTCTGGACCCTCTAGGAATTTGAGTTTTGACCCAATGAAAGTGAATCCAAGATGAAGTATGTCTTTCTAAGCAAATGCCAGGAAAGATAATCAATGGAAGTTCAAAGATTAAAATACAGTCTGTTGTCAGAGGATCTGGTACATGCAAATGATTCTTTTTGTATATTCTAACAAAGTTAAATCCTCATCATTTTTATTATTTGTTTCAGAGAATTACAGGGACTGAGATGGGAGGTTCTTATCTAAGAACAAAAGCAACTCAAAAGTTTCCCAGGAAGGATAGAGAGATAGATATTTTATTGGTTCTCCAACTTCCACAGAAGCAGAAAAATATTGCCTCAGTGAAAGAATAATGTAGGAAGTTAGCAAGAACACATCTAAATTAAGTTTCATTCTAATAAAGATGATAGTTCTCATGACCAATACTGTCTTTGTAATTTTACCATTATCTGTTACATTGTCTCCTCTGTTTCCTTCTAGTTGTTTCAGAGAATAAAGAGTTAAGGGAGGGACAAAAAAAAATCACATTCCATTGTGTAGTGGAGTAGAGGAAAAGTGTCCAGCTGGGAGAAGAATCGCTGCAGAGAAGGAAGCAGAAAGATGAGCTGAGAGAGTAAGGGGGGTGTTAGAAGTCAACATGGGATAACAAAGCCATCTGGGGTTTGACTCACTGCAGGAGGCTGTATATTGCATTGTACATGAACAACAAGAGTAATATTTTGCTGACTCTGGGCCTGAGGTAGGCTCCTTAAAGTCTCTGTGGAGAAAGAGGCCCCAGTGTGTGGGCTGGAAATTAATTGATCCCAGGTGCAAAGAAAATTGCAAAAGTGTAGGACATTGTGCTTTTCTTTGAAAAGCCCAATGTTTGGCATTTAAATTGTGTCATCTGAGATGTTGTAGAAGATATGATTCCTTTATCAAATCAAATACAAGTAAATGGATATCCCTAAAATTGTAACTTAAAGTAATGCACTAAGACACAAGTATCCAGAGTTCACTTGAGCCTAGAAACCTAAAATAATTTTCTTTTGGAAAATGTAAATAACAGCCAATTGGGGAGATAAGGAAATGAATTGTAAGAGTCAAGTCACATGTTTTAACCTGTGAATAGGCTAATGTGTAATTTTTTTAGAACTGCTTTATTCCCTATGTCAAGATAAGAGTGGTAATGCAGATTCATGTGAGAGCTTTCCCAGATTTAGTTACTTTTACTTTGTTAAGAAGTTTTAAGATGTTCCACGATTCTTGCTGATTTCGTGCCTTGTTTCCTTCTCCTTTTATTTAGTCTTCTCATCTTTTACTTTTTTGTATTTTTTTCACCTCTTACTGTAAGAAAGTAGACAGGATATGGAATAATTTGGCAAATTAGTTGACAGAGTAGGAGGTGCATGGGAAAACCAAACCAAACCTAGTCTGGCTATTTTCTCTTCACTTTATCTTTTATATTAAGTTGAACTTTATGAAACTACTGATGTTTTAATGGTTTTGACCTATTAAAGAAAAACATATTCATATGGTTCAACCTACTCAAAAATACACCATGTCATTCCTCTTCCCAAGATTATTTAAGTTGCTTCCTGTGGCTACCAATGTAAAATCCACACTCTTTAGCTTGGCTTTTCAAGAGGACTCATCAACAGGCCACAGCAATTTTCTACAATTCCCTAATCCAGTTAAGTTGGCGGCACTCAAAATCCACTTCCTTTACAAAGCTTCATAGCTCAATGTAGTAACTGATTCTTTCCTTCCCCAAGCACCTAGCATTGTGTATACATGTATGCTGTAGCATACAATGCACAACTAATCATGTGCTTATCTTTTGGTTTTGCAGTACTCTGGAACATGCTATCTCAAATGTTTCTACTTTAATCATAAATTAAAATGCAAACTGCTTATGGGCAGAACCATGTCTTAAGCATTTTTAAAAAATTCTATCTATTCTAATATCTTACAGCACAATTGGAATTTAATTAAATATTTTTGGCTTTTTTGTCAATTTATTTTTGTTGTGGTTGATTAATCAAGATTTAGAGAACCCTGCCCAAACTGATATATTCTGGGGAATTTGAAAAATGTAAAGGTATTATGTGGGCAGTTTCTTTTGCTAATTTATGCTTTTTCTGTATACTTTAAGAAAATATTATTTAAAGTTCCAATACTTTGTTAGAATCTGGATTCCAAACTTCAAATGTAGTTGTTTTTGCTCAATGATCTTAAGCTCAAGGGAATTGTGGTCAAGGTGTGAGAAGTGCATTTGTACTTGTGAGAGCATCTCAGCCTACTATGGAAAGAATTCCTTCACATAAATTATGCAAACTGTCTAAAAGAAGAAAAATAAACCACACCTCATACAAACACTGAACTCAAGGAAAAGAGGCTCTGTGGGGGAAAGTTAATTTTAGGCAACCCACTGAATAACTTTTCTTTGTGTGACAGTGGGATGGATGCACAGGGTACAGGGGCTGCCATGTGGCAGGTAGGGACTGCTGCAGAGCTGGCAGCGGCCCCAGGGTGTGACTGGCATGGGCTGTCTTGAAGCAGCTGGGAGCAACAGGAGGTGGCCGTGGTGGGCGTATGGCTGGCAGGAAGATCGCCATACAGCTGGCAGGGGAAACTGTGAAGCAGTAACCTGGCTGAGGCTGCTGTCAGAAATCCCAACCAGGTACCGACCCTGCTTAGAACTCTGTGAGAAATCAAGGGTTGATATCAACTGATGCTAAAAATAGTCAGCCAGGCCACATGAACTGGAACAGAATATTTCGTGCATGTGTCAAATGACCTTCTTTGCCACGAATACCCATTACTGGTTATTTTCATGGCATCTTGATTTTTTCCTTTGAAAAAAATACCAGGAAACTACAACCATTTGCAGCCTGAGGACAGTTTTCACCGATAGGGACCCTTGAATCTATCCCTGTAAATGCCTAATTAAATGTTACGTCTCAACCAATAATAAGCCAGGGAAGCATCTGGCTCTTTTAACAAAGGTTTAGGATGGCAATGCTCAAAGGTAACTTTCATTTTTATAGAAACAAGGTTGTAATCGAATATTAAAGAAAGGTCACCTTTGCTGGAAATTCACATTGGTGCTTTGCAATTGTTTTAATCCAAAGTACATCCAAATGAAAGAACATTAGGGCAGCCAAGGTTAGTGTTGGGCTGCTCTGGTACACACACAAACACACACACATCCCTTCTGAATGTATCCAGTGAATTTGCAAAATGTTATGTGAAGAACAGTACAATCTAATAACTGAACAAAGAGCTGAGCAAAAAGCACAGTTAGAGAGTGCTTTGCCTTTATTGTGCTTGATACTGTCCACAAAAGTTTCATTTTAAAACATTCATTTTTAGCAATAGGGTGTGGATTAGGAATTCTCATGTTGGCGGTGAAGGGAACCATAGAACAATCCAGAGTTTAAGAAGATGAAACTATTACTCTGAAGAATAACAGCAGCGTTATTTTTAAAATAATTATTTCTCTCTTTATGTCTTCATTTTTCACCATTTTCTTTAGTTTTTTTTTTTTTAATGTATTTGATGTCACCTTAACCCTATCACTAAAATTTTAAGGCATCTCTTCTTGATAATATCACTTAGCCCCGTTTCAAACAGCAAGTAACTCCTAAAATAGTTTTTTGTGAGAAGCAAAGTTTTGGATGTATGAATATGATGAGCAGGGATTTGGGTACATTTTGAAAAAGGGAGCATCTTTCTCATTTCTGGCTCTGCTGGCAATTGAAGTCATTTTGGATATTACCTGCTTTGTGTTTTAATTTATTCTGCAAGATAATGAAGGATATTCTAATATAATATTCCTCTACTATATTCTTAGGACTGATAATATGTAAAACTAGAACTTTCAAATTATCATGGGCTCCTTTAGAGTTTATAAAATTAAATAGCCCATTTTTCTAATACTTTTTATACCACTCAGTAAATAATATACAGCTATAAGATTGTCCTTCTTTAAACTTAATCTACCATTTTTATTAGTGTGTCAGTTATAGACCTGAATATATACATTTGCTTATTTTAGTTTAAAAGTAACAATTATTTGGTTGCATGCATGCTAGAAGAATATTGAAAAAATACGGAGACGATTGCCAGATGTTTACTGCTAATTGCAATTTTTGTTAAAGCCATGTTATTTTATTTAATGTCTTAGGAAGTCCTAAGCAATGCTCACGGCTGAACGACGCATTGCAATATCTACAAGTTTTCCGCCTCCCTCCCCCACCGCCCCCACCTTCTAACTGTAAGAATAGCAGCTTTCTAACATTACTACTTCGGAGGAAAAAAAAATGCCTCTTAAAACGATGTTGTATTTATAAAATGGTTCTTTATAAAATCTTTTCAGATAAATAGTTTTGAAAGCTGGATGAACTGGATTTTGATTATTTCATGGGTCTCCTTTTTGTGTACAATATATGTAAAACTGTTCCCATGAGAACTCATGATCAGGATGACAAAGAGCCTTCGAAAGAGTAAATAGCGGTTAAAGTTGATAACTTGGAGTCAGCGAGTCCTGAAGTGGAAGCCCAGCTCTCCTTACTCGCTGTGCACCTCTGAGAATTCTTAACCTCGCCTACGCGGTTATCACTGACAAAATGGAGTGGATAATAGAAGCCTCATTACAGGGATATTATGACAGTTCAATGATGTAATTAATGGAGGGACTTAGCCTAAAAGCTCACAAACAGTGACACAAGAAAAGAACCGGGCAGCGGTGCTAGGAACCACATCCTTTTCTTCTAAGCCTATGGCCTGTTCCCACATTACAGTACCCGGCTTTTATCTTCAGGAATTCCAATTTCATTTTTCTCAGCCGATGTAGGCTGCTCATTAGTATTTCTGGAAATAATAGTTTCTGTGGAGGCAATTCCCTGAGAAGCAAAATGAAAGAAAGCAAACAAATCAACAATCACAACGGATCTAACAAATCTATGGAAAAAAAATAAAACTGTAACAAATAGCCTGCTTTGTTTTTCAGGAAATTTGCACCAAAATGATTTGTTTTTCCCTGTTACCCAGGCTGGAGTGCAGTGGTGCGATCTTGGCTCACTGCAACCTCCACCTCGAGTTCAAGCGATTCTCCTGCCTCAGCCTCCCGAGTAGCTGGGATTACACGCATGTACCACCACACCTGGCTAACTTTTTTGTATTTCAGTAGAGATGGGATTTCACCATGTTGGCCAGGCTGGTCTCGAACTCTTGACCTCAGGTGATCTGCCCACTTTGGCCTCTCAAAGTGCTGGGATTACAGGTGTGAGCCACCACACCTGGCCATAAATTTTCTTAAATGTACTTTCAGCTTCTTTTATAATGCCTATAGAGGCCTAAAGATGACTTAGGCTATACTATAAACTGTATATAGACATTCCTGAGTCACATTACAAACTTCTTATTGATTTCTTGCATTGTGATTAAGAAGAAATCTACTGAGTTCCTGCCACACCCTGACTCTGGTGCTGTGTGCTGGGGATTAAGCGGTCAGCAGGAAGGGACTTCTCTGCAGTCTTATGGTTTGCAGTGAAGTGGTGGAGTCAGAGATGAATTGTGTAATTATGAGTGTGAAAAGTATGGGAGGGGAAAGACTGATAATATAGGCATGCAGCAAGGGAATTTACTCTAATTCAGCTTGGTCATATATTCTCTCTGGAGTAGGTAATATATGATTTCAACCCTAATAAAGAGACAAACTGCCTCAGAGACAGGTGGCTTTCTTCACTAGTAAAATAATTTTATTGAGCCTTTATCACAAAGAATTACTTTAAAAAAATTCACTGCTGTTATTGACAGAGAATATTGGATTTTTTTTTCTTTGCTAAGCAGGATCGAATAATAACTGGTTTGATGACCAATTGTTTTTGGCTAATAATGTGGTAGGTGCTTTACAGGATTTTAATACAAATTTGTGAAGTATTATTTTCATTTTGTACATAGAGGAAACATGATAGACATAGAATTAAAGAACTTTCTAATGTCACACAGGTAGAAAGTGGTGGCGAAGAGATCTGTCCCAGGTCTGGTACTCCCAACGATGACAAGTTTGTAATCTCAGAATGATAGCACACAGTTAGAGCAAGTGAACTTATTAGCAGGAGGGAACCATTTCTATTGTTCTGTTTTTTAAAATCAGTCTTCATGATGAATATAATAAAGATTAAATTGAATAAAAAACCGTAGGCTCTCAGATGAAAACAATGCTTGAGCTGGTTACTAAATGAGAAGGTGAGAATGTGGACTCCACAAGAGCAAGGACTTTTGCTTGATTTATTCACTGATGAACCCAAGTGACTAGAACACTGCCTACTGCTGAAAATTATTTGTTGAATTAATAAAATGACAAACGATAAAAATTAGCCCAAAATGAAAGAATCATTTATCATTGTGAGGAGAAAAGATGTAGTACTTGTTTGTATTTGAAGTTTTGTTAACTTCTCTCAAATTTTTTGAATCATGTGAGACATAGTGTCGGACCAATTTAATTGGTAAAATTACAGATTTAGAAATTATGTAAAGCCTTGATAAAGGATTTTGATTTATCACTCTCCCACTAATGAATAATGGGAAGAAAAAAAATTGCTTGATATGTAATGGGATAGGTTTATGTTTTAAGTGAAAATATGAAGATGGAGTAGAAAGTTGTGTCTATGTGGAAAAACTGACAATAATTTTAGGGATTAAGAGACAGTTTTATGGGAATGCCTCTTCACACTGAAATATATATATATATTTTTAATATCTCTTTCCTGCATGAAAAATTTGAGGACCTGGGGAAGTTCCAGGAGTAATGAAGCACTCAGAACAACATACTTTCATGGAAAACTAATTAGAAACATAAAAATAGTCCTGCTAAAGTGAAACATTACCATATATATTAGATATACATACCATACATATTATATATACCATATAATACCATGTCACACAGAAAGTGGTGGTAATATTATATATATATTTATTTTACATATACTATATAGTTTGAGACATAGTCTGACTCTGTCACTCAGGGTGGAGCGCAGTGGCATGGCCTTGACTCACTGCAACTTCTACCTCTCGGGCCCAAGCAATTCTCAGACCTCAGCCTCCCAAGTAGCTGAGATTACACGCATGTGCCACCTCGCCAAGCTAATTTTTGTATTTTTAGTAGAGACAGGATTTTGTCATGTCGGCCAGGCTGGTCTCCAACTCCTGGCCTCAAGTGATTCACACACCTTGACTTCTCAAAGTGCTAGGAATATTACCATATTTTAAAGAAAATTATTAATTGCCATTAGAAAGCATGGTCCCAGATACTGCACCTGTATTTATTTCATCACCGATTCATTCAATAAATTGTTATTTGTGACACCTAACATTTGCCAAACACTGATTCAGTCCCTTGAAATAGATCACTGAACATAATGTCCAAAGGTTCCTGATCTTACGGAACTTATATTCTTAAAGGGGAAAACAATATACAATTAAAAAAAAAGAAAATTATATAGAATTTAAAATATGTGTCGTAGAGAAAAGAAAAAGGAGAGTGGGATAAAGCATATTGGGAGAGATAGTGGGCGGGCAGTTACAATTTAAGTAAATTGGTCAGGGCAGACCTTACTGAGAAGATGATATTTAAGAAGAGGAAGGAGAACAACAACAAACACAGTGAGGAAGTCAGCCATGCAAATATCTGGGAAGAGCATTCCAGACAGTGGGAACAGACAGTGGAAGGTTCTTAATGCAGGAGCACACCTGAAATGTTTGAGATAGAGCAAGAGGCTGCAAGAGCAAGAGAGAGAACAGGGGGAGGTGAGGTTTGAGAGGAAGGACAGCCAGGTCAGGACTGTGGCATTGTAAGGCCTCAGGCATTTATTGGGTGCAACCTAGGGAGACATCTGAAAGTCTTGTGGAGTGATGGCATGAGCTGACCTACATTTTTAAAGGATGATTTTGTAGGGCTTCAATAGTGGAAAAGGGAGAACTAGTGAGGAGACTCAGAGTTTGAAGGCAAGAGAGGATGGTGGACAAGGGTGGTTGTGGTAGACATGGTGAGAAGTGATCAGAGTATGGGCATATTTTAATTTATTGATAAATTGGTTGTCAGAATTAACAGAAAGAAAAATTGCTTTCGAAGAACTGATTTTAAGCTTTTGATATTAAATTGAATTTTGGTAAGCATGAAATGTAAAACCAGCATGAACTCTGCTGTGGTTTGAATGTGTCCCCCCAAAAGCATATATTGGAAACTTAATCTGCAATGTGGCAGTGTTGAGAGGTGGGGCCCCTTGGGAGGTGTTTAGGTCAGGAGGGGTCCACTCTCATGAATAGATTAATGCTGATTCTAAAAGGGCTCAAGGCTGGGAGTTTAATATCGTTGTCTCTCTTACCCTGTTTTTGCTCTTCTACCATGGCCTTTGCCAAATGCCGGCCCCTCAATCTGGAGGTTTGACTTCCCAACCTCCAGATCCATTAAGCCAATAAATTTATGTTCATTGTAAATTACTCAGTCTCAGGTATTCTGTTATAGCGGAACAAAATGTATTAGGACGACCACCTCAATTTGTTAAGGAACTTTAATTTTAATGGAAATATTTTAAGTAGTTTAATCATCTCAGATCATTGATTTCACCAGTGATTTTTTAAACACATTTTAATTGTAGAAGGACAAATAGAGTATGCCTAGGATTTAAATCCTGGAGGTAGATTAGTATCAACTTTGGAATACATTTTAAAAAGTATTAGATGTCAGATATTCATCCAGAACAATTGGCTGAGACTCTCTGAAGGTGGTGCCTGGATGCTAATATGTTTTAGTTGAAAAGTTCCCCTGGTGATTCTAATATGTAGCAGATTAGAAAGCTTGAAATATTGCTCATTTGTACTCAGTCAGGAGAAGTATTGCCCCCTGAAGAGGAAGAAGTCCATAACTTGATCTTGGTATTCCAATAACATAGGTTTAATTTTTTCTGAATAATTTAAAAGCAAAGATTCAAGCACCCAAAATATTTTCTTTTCCACTTAGCTCTCATGCCCAGTAACAGTAGCCATTTATAATAGCTTTTTAGCTAGAACTCCTAGAAATTAGTGCTTGCTCTCAGGAGATACACATATTAATTCTGAAAGTGATATTGATGCCAAGCCTAGCGTGAGGAAGGAAGCCATGTTAATCACATGGGTTTCAGGTCCATTAGAAACACCAGAGAGGGAGAGAAATTCCTTTTTGCCAAATGGAAAATGTCAAAAAATCAGCAGGGTAAAAAAGAATTGGATTTTCATGCTTCTAAGAATGAGGAAAATATAAACAAAATGGAGACTAAAAAAAATGCAAGTTAATTCTCCCAAATAAGTTAATTTAGTATGTGTCCATCATTAATTCAAGGATATTACCCTTTTAATATTACCATTTATTTAAAATAAAAATGTCCTCTTCTGCTTCAAGCTTCTTCTGAATCATGTCATCTCTCTACCTGCTGTTCCACAATACTGGTCTAGGCTTGGTAAACCATGAATCTGTCCATACCTGCTGGTTTAAGTCTTTGAATTCAGAGTCCTTCTGTTCTTTTCTGCTGTTAATTCTTTCTACATCCGTCTGCTCACTGGCAATGTTAAAAGATGCTGTTAAAGGAAAAATACAGACAGTGAGATCATTTTTGAAATATTTTTCAGAGCAGAATGCATTTTCCTCACTAAATTATATAAGATATAGTCATTGAAACCATACCTATTACATAAATAAGTTAAATCTTTAGTATGAACAATCTTATTAAGGCTTGACAATCCAAATTTACACCAAGAAGTATAACTTCATAATTACTAAGACAAGGAAATCTAATCATATGAGATAAATGTTTTCTAGCAAAGTGGGTTATATGAGAACTGTTGTACAAAGAACCACAATGTATCACTATCTTTGAGGACAAATAATCAGGATGAACTTATACATATCCATAACATAAATATATAATACAATGACATATACAATGGTCATATACAATGTGATATATACACATTGACTTAGCCGAAAACTTTAATCATAGGAGAATATCATATGGCATTTGACTCTGACGCATATGGGATATTGGAGAATACAACCAATAACACATGTGCTGAACAATATAACCCTCTCATCAACTGAGATTTCCCAGGTATTCTAGAACACTCTTTTCACTGTATTCCTGAGCACCCAATAAATCACTTTTCTGCTTCCCTTAGCTGGGTGTGGCGGCTCATGCCTGTAATCCCAGCACTTTGGGAGATGGAGGCGGGTGGATTGCTTGATCTCAGGAGTTCATGAGCAGGCTAGGCAACATGATGAAGCCTCATCTCTTCCAAAAATACAAAAATTAGCCAGGCATGGTGCTGCGCACCTGGGGTCCCAGCTACTCAGGAAGCTGAGGTGGGTGGATCACTGGAGCCCAAGAAGTTGAGGCTGCAGTGAGCCGCAATTGCACCACTGCGCTGCAGCCTGGATGACAGAGTGAGACCCGATCTCAAAATCATTAATAAGTAAAAGTAAAAGATCTGCTTCACTTTTCCTTCCTTATTAATATATTATAAAAAGTGAATAAAATTGCAGCATTTAACATCAGACTATGGTATCTAATGATACTCCATATAGTACCATATTTAGCATAAAATTATCTGTAAGGGAAAAGCTCCTCAAATTTGAGCTATTAGGCTTCATCATACATATAGATCTGGAAGCAATAACTCATTTAACTTAAAACAAATTGTGCACTTGTGGTTTCAGCCAACTTTGAATCCTGCTTTGGTCACTTAACCTCCCTGGGCCTCAGTTTTACTACTTGTTAGATTGGGATAATAATAGAACTTACTTAGAAGATCGTTGTGAGGAATAATTGAGTTAATATATGTAGAATACTTAGAATAATGTCTGGCATAGAGTAAGTGTCATATAGCTACATGCTATTACAATGTATTTGCTATTATCAAAATTATTAGTTTGGTACTATGTAATGTGATTCCCCAAGAGATCAATTTTGACATTTCATAACAAAAGGAAAAAGAGTTAATTTAGTTATTTAAAAGCTTTACTTGTAGATAATATTGCATTACTTCTCCCATGCCTTGCTTAAGATCTAAAGAAATTAAGCATACCACAGTAAAAAAGGAACATGTAATTAATAAACATATATAAAGAATGTTCCATGGGTTTAAAATATAAGCTTGCCCCAAACTGCATATCTGGAAAATACCTATCAAAATCATTCAGAGAATCTGGCTCTTGGAATGTGATTCATTACAGTTAATTGACAAATAGTGGATGGCATTGCTTGGTTAAAGAAGTGCAAAGATAATTTGAAATGCATTGCCAGAAATGTTCATAGAATGAAATGCATAAATAAAAATGAGGAGTATTGTCAGAGTTTCTCATTTTCTGCATAGAGGAGTTTTAGATTTGATGACATACCTGATAGTCAGTATAGAAAGCTCTAGTTCATATTGAAATTCAAACTCTTTTAAAAATAATTTTAATTAAAATTCAAAGGAGTCTAGGGAATAATATCATTAACCTTTTGCTGCTAGAATTCAAGGGATCACTTTTTAGGTCAATGTGAATAATGAGTTAGCTAGTCTCATCCAAATGTCCATTTATACAGCTCCCCAAGCCAAGAGCAGGATTATTAAATCATCAGCCATTTGGCAGTCTTCGCCAAAAGAAAAGTGCCAAATGGGGGTTTTAGGTCATGACTGTCTTCAATTGACAATGCTGCACGACAAATTTAGTGAAGCATTTTCTTGATTTAATTCATTGCTATCTGTAACTGACTCATTCAAAAAATTCTAGAAATAGTTAAAGGCCTGACAAAGAAAGGAGAGAAACAGACACAAAGAAAAAGGTTGGGAAAACAAAAATGTATTTAAAAACATTTATCAGAGTTCTCTGTAATATGATTGATTGCATCTGTGTTTACACTTTGTGACTGAAAAATAGTTAGGGGACTAGTGGTAATCACTTGTCAAGTTATTGTGAAATTTCAAATTTGAAACAAAAAAAGCCAAAAGAAATTGAAAGAAGTGTGAGTGTTTGAGGAAGACTTTTTTTTATTGGAGTTGATATATTCCTAGATAGCACATAGGAAGTAACCTGAATAAAAGGCAAGAGGGAAAACAAGATTATGAGGAAGATAAAGATTATCAAAATTAGTGAAACTATGCTGGTAACCAGAAAAACTGATGGAGAAGATCAAGGAGAGAAGTTTGAACCAATAGTGCTATAAAGGCAAGTAAGTTTCTTTCCCCCTCAGCACAACTAAGATATTTAATAGAAAATGCAGTCTTTGTTTCTCAGAAATGTACAGAGGATTTTCAGTCATTAGCAGAGTTGAGGAAATCTGTCCCTGGCCCCAAGAAAAGCCGAGGCAATTGATGTCTAGGGACTGAAGTGTCCAGCATACCTTTTGTGGACAGGCTACTGTGAAGAGTGTGGGGTCTAGTCTTCCCATATTCAATACTGCTATTGTGGCAGAGTATCTGATGGCATTTTTGAAATTATCATCTTCCTGTCGATTTATATTGGGACAAATGCCACTGCCAGAGTACAATCTCTGAGAAACTATGAACTTCCAGGTAGAAAACTGAAAGGGGCTTGAATATACAGCTGATTTTATCTTTTTTATAAAAAGGAAGATTAGCAAGATGGCCGAATAGGAGCAGCTCCAGTCTCCAACTCCCAGCGCGAGCGACACAGAAGACCGGTGATTTCTGCATTTTCAACTGAGGTACTGGGTCCATCTCACTGGGGAGTGCCGGACGATCGGTGCTGGTCAGCTGCTGCAGCCCGACCAGCAAGAGCTGAATCAGGGCGAGGCATTGCCTCACCTGGGAAGTGCAAGGGGGAAGGGAGTCCCTTTTCCTAGCCAGGGGAACTGAGACACACAACACCTGGAAAATCGGGTAACTCCCACCCCAATACTGCACTTTAAGCAAACAGGCACACCAGGAGATCATATCCCACACCTGGCCGGGAGGGTCCCACACCCACGGAGCCTCCCTCATTGCTAGCGCAGCAGTCTGTGATCTACCGGCAAGGCAGCAGCGAGGCTGGGGGAGGGGCGCCTGCCATTGCTGAGGCTTAAGTAGGTAAACAAAGCTGCTGGGAAGCTCGAACTGGGTGGAGCTCACAGCAGCTCAAGGAAACCTGCCTGTCTCTGTAGACTCCACCTCTGGGGACAGGGCACAGTAAACTAAACAAACGCAGCAGACACCTCTGCAGACGCAAACGACTCTGTCTGACAGCTTTGAAGAGAGCAGTGGATCTCCCAACACGGAGGTTGAGATCTGAGAAGGGACAGACTCCCTGCTCAAGTGGGTCCCTGACCCCTGAGTAGCCTAACTGGGAGACATCCCCCACTAGGGGCAGTCTGACACCCCACACCTCACAGGGTGGAGTACACCCCTGAGAGGAAGCTTCCAAAGCAAGAATCAGACAGGTACACTAGCTGTTCAGAAATATTCTATCTTCTGCAGCCTCTGCTGCTGATACCCAGGCAAACAGGGTCTGGAGTGGACCTCAAGCAATCTCCAACAGACCTACAGCTGAGGGTCCTGACTGTTAGAAGGAAAACTATCAAACAGGAAGGACACCTACACCAAAACCCCATCAGTACATCACCATCATCAAAGACCAGAGGCAGATAAAACCACAAAGATGGGGAAAAAGCAGGGCAGAAAAGCTGGAAATTCCAAAAATAAGAGCGCATCTCCCCCGGCAAAGGAGCGCAGCTCATCGCCAGCAACGGATCAAAGCTGGACGGAGAATGACTTTGACGAGATGAGAGAAGAAGGCTTCAGTCCATCAAATTTCTCAGAGCTAAAGGAGGAATTACGTACCCAGCGCAAAGAAACTAAAAATCTTGAAAAAAAAGTGGAAGAATTGATGGCTAGAGTAATTAATGCAGAGAAGGTCCTAAACGAAATGAAAGAGATGAAAACCATGACACAAGAAATATGTGACAAATGCACAAGCTTCAGTAACAGACTCGATCAACTGGAAGAAAGAGTATCAGCGATTGAGGATCAAATGAATGAAATGAAGCGAGAAGAGAAACCAAAAGAAAAAAGAAGAAAAAGAAATGAACAAAGCCTGCAAGAAGTATGGGATTATGTAAAAAGACCAAATCTACGTCTGATTGGGGTGCCTGAAAGTGAGGGGGAAAATGGAACCAAGTTGGAAAACACTCTTCAGGATATCATCCAGGAGAACTTCCCCAACCTAGTAGGGCAGGCCAACATTCAAATCCAGGAAATACAGAGAACGTCACAAAGATACTCCTCGAGAAGAGCAACTCCAAGACACATAATTGCCAGATTCACCAAAGTTGAAATGAAGGAAAAAATCTTAAGGGCAGCCAGAGAGAAAGGTCGGGTTACCCACAAAGGGAAGCCCATCAGACTAACAGCAGATCTCTCAGCAGAAACTCTACAAGCCAGAAGAGAGTGGGGGCCAATATTCAACGTTCTTAAAGAAAAGAATTTTAAACCCAGAATTTCATATCCAGCCAAACTAAGTTTCATAAGTGAAGGAGAAATAAAATCCTTTACAGATAAGCAAATGCTTAGAGATTTTGTCACCACTAGGCCTGCCTTACAAGAGACCCTGAAGGAAGCACTAAACATGGAAAGGAACAACCGGTACCAGCCATTGCAAAAACATGCCAAAATGTAAAGACCATTGAGGCTAGGAAGAAACTGCATCAACTAACGAGCAAAATAACCAGTTAATATCATAATGGCAGGATCAAGTTCACACATAACAATCTTAACCTTAAATGTAAATGGACTAAATGCTCCAATTAAAAGACACAGACTGGCAAACTGGATAAAGAGTCAAGACCCATCAGTCTGCTGTATTCAGGAGACCCATCTCACACGCAGAGACATACATAGGCTCAAAATAAAGGGATGGAGGAAGATTTACCAAGCAAATGGAGAACAAAAAAAAGCAGGGGTTGCAATACTAGTCTCTGATAAAACAGACTTTAAACTATCAAAGATCAAAAGAGACAAAGAAGGCCATTACATAATGGTAAAGGGATCAATTCAACAGGAAGAGCTAACTATCCTAAATATATATGCACCCAATACAGGAGCACCCAGATTCATAAAGCAAGTCCTTAGAGACTTACAAAGAGACTTAGACTCCCATACAATAATAATGGGAGACTTCAACACTCCACTGTCAACATTAGACAGATCAACGAGACAGAAAGTTAACAAGGATATCCAGGAATTGAACCCATCTCTGCAGCAAGCAGACCTAATAGACATCTATAGAACTCTCCACCCCAAATCAACAGAATATACATTCTTCCCAGCACCACATCATACTTACTCCAAAATTGACCACGTAATTGGAAGTAAAGCACTCCTCAGCAAATGTACAAGAACAGAAATTATAACAAACTGTCTCTCAGACCACAGTGCAATCAAACTAGAACTCAGGACTAAGAAACTCAATCAAAACCGCTCAACTACATGGAAACTGAACAACCTGCTCCTGAATGACTACTGGGTACATAACGAAATGAAGGCAGAAATAAAGATGTTCTTTGAAACCAATGAGAACAAAGACACAACATACCAGAATCTCTGGGACACATTTAAAGCAGTGTGTAGAGGGAAATTTATAGCACTAAATGCCCACAAGAGAAAGCAGGAAAGATCTACAATTGACACTCTAACATCGCAATTAAAAGAACTAGAGAAGCAAGAGCAAACACATTTGAAAGCTAGCAGAAGGCAAGAAATAGCTAAGATCAGAGCAGAACTGAAGGAGATAGAGACACAAAAAACCCTCCAAAAAAATCAATGAATCCAGGAGTTGGTTTTTTGAAAAGATCAACAAAATTGACAGCCCACTAGCCAGAATAATAAAGAAGAAAAGAGAGAAGAATCAAATCGACGCAATTAAAAATGATAAAGGGGATATCACCACCGACCCCACAGAAATACAAACTACCATCAGAGAATACTATAAACACCTCTACGCAAATAAACTGGAAAATCTAGAAGAAATGGATAATTTCCTGGACACTTACACTCTTCCAAGACTAAACCAGGAAGAAGTTGAATCCCTGAATAGACCAATAGCAGGCTCTGAAATTGAGGCAACAATTAATAGCCTACCAACCAAAAAAAGTCCAGGACCAGATGGATTCACAGCTGAATTCTACCAGAGGTACAAGGAGGAGTTGGTACCATTCCTTCTGAAACTATTCCAATCAATAGAAAAAGAGGGAATCCTCCCTAACTCATTTTATGAGGCCAACATCATCCTGATACCAAAGCCTGGCAGAGACACAACAAAAAAAGAGAATTTTAGACCAATATCCCTGATGAACATCGATGCAAAAATCCTCAATAAAATACTGGCAAACCGGATTCAGCAACACATCAAAAAGCTTATCCACCATGATCAAGTGGGCTTCATCCCTGGGATGCAAGGCTGGTTCAACATTCGCAAATCAATAAACATAATCCAGCATATAAACAGAACCAAAGACAAGAACCACATGATTATCTCAATTGATGCAGAAAAGGTTTTTGACAAAATTCAACAGCCCTTCATGCTAAAAACGCTCAATAAATTTGGTATTGATGTAACGTACCTCAAAATAATAAGAGCTATTTATGACAAACCCACAGCCAATATCATACTGAATGGGCAAAAACTGGAAAAATTCCCTTTGAAAACTGGCACAAGACAGGGATGCCCTCTCTCACCACTCCTATTCAACATAGTGTTGGAAGTTCTGGCTAGGGCAATCAGGCAAGAGAAAGAAATCAAGGGTATTCAGTTAGGAAAAGAAGAAGTCAAATTGTCCCTCTTTGCAGATGACATGATTGTATATTTAGAAAACCCCATTGTCTCAGCCCAAAATCTCCTTAAGCTAATAAGCAACTTCAGCAAAGTCTCAGGATACAAAATTAATGTGCAAAAATCACAAGCATTCTTATACACCAGTAACAGACAAACAGAGAGCCAAATCAGGAATGAACTTCCATTCACAATTGCTTCAAAGAGAATCAAATACCTAGGAATCCAACTTACAAGGGATGTAAAGGACCTCTTCAAGGAGAACTA
The DNA here is from genome assembly GCF_043159975.1 of Macaca nemestrina. Lineage (NCBI taxonomy): Eukaryota > Metazoa > Chordata > Mammalia > Primates > Cercopithecidae > Macaca > Macaca nemestrina. The sequence continues at coordinate 74,419,111 of NC_092127.1, read as the reverse complement.
CAAACCACTGCTCAGTGAAATAAAAGAGGACACAAACAAATGGAAGAACATACCATGCTCATGGATAGGAAGAATCAATATGGTGAAAATGGCCATACTGCCCAAGGTAATTTATAGATTCAATGCCATCCCCATCAAGCTACCAATGAGTTTGTTCACAGAATTGGAAAAAACTGCTTTAAAGTTCACATGGAACCAAAAAAGAGCCCGCATCTCCAAGACAATCCTAAGTCAAAAGAACAAAGCTGGAGGCATCACGCTACCTGACTTCAAACTATACTACAAGGCTACAGTAACCAAAACAGCATGGTACTGGTACCAAAACAGAGATATAGACCAATGGAACAGAACAGAGTCCTCAGAAATAATACCACACATCTACAGCCATCTGATCTTTGACAAACCTGAGAGAAACAAGAAATGGGGAAAGGATTCCCTATTTAATAAATGGTGCTGGGAAAATTGGTTAGCCATAAGTAGAAAGCTGAAACTGGATCCTTTCCTTACTCCTTATACGAAAATTAATTCAAGATGGATTAGAGACTTAAATGTTAGACCTAATACCATAAAAATCCTAGAGGAAAACCTAGGTAGTACCATTCAGGACATAGGCATGGGCAAAGACTTCATGTCTAAAACACCAAAAGCAACGGCAGCAAAAGCCAAAATTGACAAATGGGATCTCATTAAACTAAAGAGCAAAAGAAACTAAAAAACTAAAGAGCACAGCAAAAGAAACTACCATCAGAGTGAACAGGCAACCTACAGAATGGGAGAAAATTTTTGCAATCTACTCATCTGACAAAGGGCTAATATCCAGAACCTACAAAGAACTCAAACAAATTTACAAGAAAAAAACAAACAACCCCAGCAAAAAGTGGGCAAAGGATATGAACAGACATTTCTCAAAAGAAGACATTCATACAGCCAACAGACACATGAAAAAATGCTCTTCGTCACTGGCCATCAGAGAAATGCAAATCAAAACCACAATGAGATACCATCTCACACCAGTTAGAATGGCAATCATTAAAAAGTCAGGAAACAACAGGTGCTGGAGAGGATGTGGAGAAATAGGAACGCTTTTACACTGTTGGTGGGATTGTAAACTAGTTCAACCATTATGGAAAACAGTATGGCGATTCCTCAAGGATCTAGAACTAGATGTACCATATGAAAGGATTATAAATTATGCTGCTATAAAGACACATGCACACGTATGTTTATTGCAGCACTATTCACAATAGCAAAGACTTCGAGTCAACCCAAATGTCCATCAGTGACAGATTGGATTAAGAAAATGTGGCACATATACACCATGGAATACTATGCAGCCATAAAAAAGGATGAGTTTGAGTCCTTTGTAGGGACTTGGATGCAGCTGGAATCCATCATTCTTAGCAAACTATCACAAGAACAGAAAACCAAACACCACATGTTCTCACTCATAGGTGGGAACTGAACAATGAGATCACTCAGACTCAGGAAGGGGAACATCACACACCGGGGCCTATCATGGGGAGGGGGGAGGGGGGAGGGATTGCATTGGGAGTTATACCTGATGTAAATGACGAGTTGATGGGTGCAGCACAGCAACATGGCACAAGTATACATATGTAACAAACCTGCACGTTATGCACATGTACCCTACAACTTAAAGTATAATAATAATAAATAAATTAAAAAAAAAAAGAAACCAAAAATAGAAAGAAGGAAAATAAAAGAAAAATTTTAAAAATACTTAGCTTCGTGTAACCCACTCACAACTTTGGTCAATGTATGAGCTAGAAAAAACGGTAAGGGAATTTGAAAGAGTCTTCAAGTTCCCAGTAGAGGATGGGAGCAACCTAGCTTTGGAACTATGAGTGAAGTGGTTCTTTTCTGAGTCTTAGGTGAAGATTACAGTATAATGTTAGATCTTTGCATACACTGAGATTTCTCCATAGTCATAGACTGTTGGTCATATACCCTCAGGACACCAAGAAAACTCTTTAACCCAGCCACAAGATAAATGGATTATTTTTCTTTTTTACAATTTTTACAAATATTGTTTAATAAAGCAGGTACACACTACGTCCATTTAAAATGCATAGCCCAGGCCAAAAATTACAAATAAAATAAAGAAGAACAGTATTCTGTTGTATTCATTTCTGCATGAAAACTTTTTAAATTGTTAATGAAAATTAGAACTGCTCTGGGGTCTTCTGACAAGATTTTTTGAGATGGAGTCTCGCTCTGTCACCCAGGCTGGAGTGAAGTGGCATGATCTCGGCTCACTGCAACCTTTGCCTCCCAGTTTCAAGCGATTATCCTGCCTCAGCCTCCCAAGCAGCTGAGACTACAGGTGTGCACCACCATACCCAGCTAATGTTTTATTTTTTTGTACTTTTAGTAGAGATGGGTTTTGACATGTTGGCTAGGTTTGTCTCGAACTACTGAGCCTGAGCAATCCACCTGCCTTGGCCTTCCAAAGTGCTGGGACTACAGGCATGAGCCACTGTGCTTGGCCCTAACAAGATTTTTAAAAAATCTTAAAATGCCTTTTCTTCTGTGAAGCCATCTTTGGAGTTAGGCATTACTCTCACCTTTTCTGTTGTCTTGACTTCAACCTGATATTCCTCTTCTTTCTTGAAGTAGCTTCAAGTTAAGAAAAGGTCATTTTTCCTCAGTCCAGTTCTCTGAAAAACTTCTACCTGCCACTGAAAGTCATAGTCCAGGAGTAAGCCATCACATGCTAGAACCTCAGGGCCAACTGGAAAGTCATTATGAACCCTTGGATTGATCTATCTCATTTATCACCAAATGCCCCAAAACACATGGTCCTGAGAAAGGTAGCCTCTCTGTGCACACGTGTACTTGTTCAAAAGGAGATGGCAATACGCAGGGGGCTGGGCTTGATCACCAAAAGTCAGCACAATGAAAACAAACAATAATGGATAATGAACATTAGAATTCAAATTAGCAGCTGTTTTAAAAAGATTGGGGTTCCAGTTTTCAATTTCATTTTGAACACCACATTACAAAAAAAAAAAAAAAAAAAAAAATTAAAGATTGAGGGGAGAAGAAAAATAAAAAGAATATCTAAACTGTTGAATGTTGGTTCCTGATAAGCTTCAATCATGTCTTCTTCCTCCACTCCCAGTTCTTTCGAAATATGATTATCAGCGCTTCTCTGACTTTCAAAGAGAAACCCGAGTAAATTCATTGGAACGCTCTGTCTTTGACAGTATAATTCTTTGAGTTTCTTGAGATGTGTTGTCATTTTCTCTTTGAAGTGAATCTCACTGCTATCCTGTCTAATGACTTTGAGTTTAATGTATTTTGTTTCCTTCTTATCCCCCAAGTCCTCAGTTGAAGGTTTTGCCTCCTGGTCAGACATGGTGACAGTGGTTTCACCCAGGGGATCTCCACATGCCAGCAGCCTCCGGTAGGCAGAACCTCACTCCAGGGTTGACAAATCCATTTTCCTTCCCCATGGTACATCGCAGCAGCCATAAATGAATTCTTTCTCTATGTGTCCTTAAGTTCAAATAAAAAGCTCAACTATGAAAAAAAAAAAAAAAAGAAAAAAAAAAAAGGAAGATTATCATGTTGCAAAAGAAAGAAAATTGGGAGTAAACAAATGGCTGCTGAGTAGAAGGACAGGGCTTATTTTCTTTTCCATGATTTAAACATTAAGAATGTGTCCCTTGGTTTGGATTGAATTACTTGGAAAGGATAGAAAAGTGACACAGACACTTGGCAATCTGATAGTAGGATTTTAACCTAAAAGTGGAGAGAGGAGAGAGAGAAAGAGAAACCCTTTGATTCAATGAAAAACAAAAGGCCAGAATACGTTAATTACAAGAACTAAATTTTGTAGAGTACTTTTTATAGACTGCAACACCATTAAGTATTATATGTTTCTTTTATGTATTAGATTGTTCAATCATCTCTACTAAATTACTGGATAGGTTTTTTTCTCTTTCATTTTTTTCTTTTTAAAAATATTCACATATAAAGGAAGAAAGTGGAGTCTGAAGAAATTAAGAAACATGATCAAGATCATACTGCTGATAAAATCTTAAAGTCAGCAGTCCAACTCCCGAGCCCATGTACCTAAATACATGGATAGTACCTAAATACTGTCCTCTCTGATATAGGTATGTCACAATAAAAGGAGCAATAATAAAGTACCAAGTAATTCAGGTAAAAAATGTTGAAAATATTAAGAGACATCCAAATAAGGTGAGCATATAGTAAAATAAAGGTGAAATTTAGTTAGAGTTAGAATTTCCAGCCAGATGGAGGAAATGAAATATACACTTTAAGGAAAAAAATGAAAATGAAAGTGACCAAAAATATACAAGTTTCTACAGTTATGGAATTTTCCAGTTATGTGGATCCATTTAGAAGACAAATTCTAGAAGGGTAGATTTGATCTTTTTATGAGTGATTGTATTGTTTGCTATGACCAGCATAACATGGCCATGTAGATTGGAGTAAACAACCAAAATTTATTGTTTCATAGTTCTGGAGGCTAGAATTCCAAGATCAAGGAAATAGCAGGGTTGGTTTCTTCTGAGGGCTTTTGGGGACAATCTGTTCTATTACTTTCTCCTAACTTCTAGTGATTTGCTGGCAAACTTTGCTGTTCCCTGCTTGCAGATGCAAACTTCTGCTTCATCTTTACATGATGTTCTCTCTGTGTTTGTGTTTGTGTCCAAATTTCCCTTTTTTATAAGAACACTAGTCATAATGTGTAAGAGCCCTACTTTACTTCTGTATGACTGCATCTTAACTAATTACATCTACAATGACACTATTTCCCAGTAAGGTCACATTTTGAGGTACTGGATGTTAAGACTTCAACATATACATTTTTCCTGGGACACAATTCAACCAATAAATATGGGCTTGAATAATATTTTTATTTATCAGAATGCAGAATAAGTTATAATTGGAAATACTACTCTGAACTCAATTGTGACCATCAAATAATGGTGATTACATATGTGTAGTATTGGAAGCAAATGGTGGCACCTAAAGAAGAGAACAATGCATCACATGTGTAGTTGAACATTCAAGAAGGCAGATTTTAATAAGTAATATTAAAGATATTTAAGGAATCTTCTGTCCTGAGACTTTAAAAGGAAAAGTGACTCGGCAAGGATTGATAATGCAAAAAAAAAAAAATTAAAATATTATAATGGATCCCTACATTGAGAGGTAAAAGTTGGCACTGGGGGAGACAGAAATATAATGGCATTACTCTTTCTAGAAAGAGCTTTCTGAAGAACTCAAGTTTACAGCATAGAGCACCAACTAACATTAGATTCTGTTGATTTAAAGTAAAATTTGTCATGTACAAAGCATGGAAATTGGATGACATGACCAAGAACTAGTATTAAAAGTTCTATAAACTTGTATAAATTATGTGAAGAAATCTATAACTGAATAAAATGTGGCTTCAACAAAAAATGTCAAAGGTACCCAAAGGCTTTTTTAAGGCATGTGAAGAGCAAAGAGAAGACAAAAGTATGAATAATTCCTCTGCTTGGGACAGATGGTATAATGTTAACAGACAACAGGGGAAAACAGAAGTCCTTCACTCATGTTGGATTTTTAGCTATTTTGTTATAGAAAACAACCCTTCCACTAGAGAGGGTAGAACATATATTGACAAGTGGGAATTGAATGTCAAGTGAGGTGATACAATTGATAGAGTAGACCTGGTGTTCCACAGGATCCAGACACACTGTATCATAGGTTTCAAGGGAAACTGGGGAAGAGATGTCTACATGTCTGCTTCTGATACATTTTGAAGACTTGTAGGAAATGAAAGAAATGATTAAAAAAAATTGGAGGCAGAAAATAACATCCTGGTTTCTAACAAATAGAGGGCAAATAATGGATTATCTGTATTGCAGATTAGTGAGCTTGAATTAATTCCATAGCAAGATCTACATGACAGAAATTTGACAAACTTTGGTTGTCCATGTCTTATGGTTTTTCAGGCTCTGGGGTTCTTAGCAGAAATCATAAGGGACTGCGGTGATAGTGAGGAAGGATTATCGGGAGAGGCTGAGTACCTTCACTAAGATCCCAATCAAAACATCAATGTTTTCCTTTTTTCAGATAAGACTCTGGCTGGGGAGAACAGTTCTACATTTTTTTTAATTATGAAAAAAAACCCACCACAAAATAGATTACTAAACCCTTGTTTTGTGGACACTTGGAGAGGATTTCAGTAAGCACCTCTACCTATAGTGATTTGAAGGAGGATTGACAATGGGAATTTTTCTTTCCCTTTTTTTCTTTTCCTTCTCATTTTTTTCTTCCTCTACCTTTCCCTCCTCCATTCCTAATTCCATCTTTTGCTTTTGTCTTTCTTCTCCTAACTTATTAAGATTTTGAGGAAATATTCTAAACATGTAGAAAATTATTTCCTGTAAGACATTGACTGTAACTTTTGATAACCTTGTAGATGAGACAGAAGAATGGAAGATGAATGTTTTTATAATTAGGTAAAATTTTAAATAGTTGATTAATTGGATGCAAAGTTTGAAAATTTAATAAGATAACATAGAAAGGTATCTCAAGTAAAGTCCCAGAGCTCTGTTCCCTTTATAGCAATACCCAATATTTTAAATTAATAACTATTTCAATTAATAAAGCATACTGATCAAATTCATGTGCTTTACATGAAGCTGTGAATAATAACAAGTTTATTTTAAATTTACTTCTTTTACAGTTTCTCGGCAAGCTGGAATGGGACTATAACTGATATATCATGACCACACCAGCTGAGGGTGTGGAGTAGGTCACCCATTGGGGATGGAAAAGGGAGGCTTCAGCCATCCCTCTGGAGAAGAAACCAAGTCAGTAATCTGCAGGAAGGCCCATCTGGACACATGAAGGTCACTCTCATGGCCACACAATAAAAGCCAACTTCAGAAGCCATTTATGCCAAGAGAGACTCTAAGGTACCTACACCAGCTGGAGGAGCAGATGAAAGTGAAGAAGTGCTGCGCTACCACAATTATGCCAATGTGCACCCAACCATGAGCAATACTTTCATTCTGTCCTTGAGGCTCCCAGCTTCTGACACAAATAAGCTAGGGAAATTTTAAAATGGGAACAGATGAAGTAAGAAGGAAAGATTTTTGAGAATTGAAATAAGATCTGAAAGGAAGTTGTAAGCATTGATTGAAATATTAATACATTAATTGCATTAGACCATCACCTCAATGTATGTTTTGATCCATAAATGGCCATAACTATAAGTGGCAAGATTAAGTAGTCACTGTCAGTAGGATTAGAATCCCATAGGTAAGTTTAATTTTGCTAAATATAAAAGAATCCTCTCTCTTTCTTTATCTTTAACTTACCTGATTTGATACTGTTCCATTTTATCTATCTCTATTTAATAAGCAAAGCACATTGAACTGTACCTGGAACTTTGTAAGTGCTACATAAATTACAGTTTTTATAAATAGAAGTCCTATTTTATAATATGTTACCTAAATCACACGTGGAAAATTACAGTCAGTTTAAGATGAAAATTGGTAAACCAGGGTATATCGCCCCAAAAAACTGTCCAAGATAACAAATATAATTCTTGCCCTAAGAACAGAGACAGTAACACTACCCAAATGGCTCAACTATACAACTGCTGTGTATAAAGTAAACGTCGGGGAAAGGAGCAATGATGTGGGTGCTGGGAGAGAAAGACAATCCATGGTTTATGATAAATGAGGAGTGAACAAAGCCAGACATCTAAGCATCCAACTTTGTTATGGGAAAGCCAGAAAGAGTGGACTTCCCAGTGTAGCTTAAGAAAGGTGATTATTTTAGAATATTGCATAAATGTATAAAGGAAAAGAAATGTAGTAGAATCAACTACATGCAAAATTAGGGGCTAGTTATGACAATGGGTTTTAGAGTGGCATGATACACAGTGTGGCACTATGCAGATGTGGATTGAAAATCAATAATTATCTTAATACATATCAAGTTGTTTATTAACTATTATTATGTAATGAGTTGGGTTAGAAAATACAAAGGAACAAAGGCAAAATATGTTCTCTGGTAACTTACACTTTAGTAAAAACATAAAATACAGAAATAAATTGCACTATTATAAAGGAAACATGTGCTGTGTTCAACAAAGGCACAGACGGGAAGGAAGTATCAGGAAAGGTTCTCAAGAAAAGGAGGTAATTGAATTTATGTTAAGAAGATGAATATGTTTCCTCCAAATTAACTAGGAAAGGTCTTTCAGATAAGCGGCTATCATAACATAAAGCACAAGAAAGTTATCTTATTATGAAACAGTGTGGAAAATTCAAAATGCCTGGAATTCAGTACTATTGGACTATAAAAGTTTACCAGGCACATTATCTGACTTCAGATTTTACTTCAGATCATGGTGCTGGCATAAAACTGCATGGTACTGACATAAAAAAGACACACAGGCTGATGGAATGGAATCCAGAACCCCAAAATAAATCCATATATACACAGCAAACCCATTTTTGACAAACGTGCCAGGATCATATCATACACTGGAGAAGGAGCAGTCTCTTCAATAAATGGTGCTAGGAAAACGATATTTCCATATGCAGAATAATGAAATGAAGCCCCTATCTTTCACCACATACAAAAATCAAATAAATATGGATTAAAGACTTCAATCTAAGACCTCAAACTATAAAACTACTAAAAGAAAACATTGGGGAAACGCTACAGGACATAGGTCTGGGCAAAGATTTCTTGAGCAACACTTTAAAAGCACAGGCAACTAGAGTAATAATAGACAAATGGAAACACATCAAAGGTGTGGTGGCTCATGCCTATAATCCCAGCATTTTAGGAGGCTGAGGCAGGAGGCTCACTTAAGGCTAAGAACCTGAGACCAGTCTGGTCAACAGAGCAAGACCTTGTTTCTAAAACAACAAAAAAAGCTAATGTGGTGCTGCATGCCTGCAGTCCCAGCTACTTGGGAGGCTGAACTGGGAAGATTGCTTTAGCCAAGAGTTTTTAGGTTGTGGTGAGCTATGATTGTACCACTGCATGTCCAGCCTGGGTGACGGAGCAAGACCTCCATCTCAAATAAATGATATATAGATAGATAAATAAATAAATAAATAAATGAATAAATAAATAGCTTCTGCACAGCAAAGGAGGAAACCAACAAAGTGAAGAGATAATTCACAGAATGAGAGAAAGTGTTTGCAAATTATGCATCTCACAAGGGATTGATAACTAGAATATATGAGGAGGTCAAACAACTTAGTAGGAAATACATCTGATCTGATTTTAAATGAGCAAAAGATGTCAATAAACATTTGTCTAAAGAAGACATACAAATGGCCAACAGGTATGTGAAAAATGATCAATATCATTAATCATCGGATAATTCAAATCGAAACCACAGTGAGATTTGATCTTACCCCAGTTGGAATAGCTTTTATTCAAAAGAAAGGCAACAACAAATGCTGGTGAGGATGTGGAGAAAGGGGGACCCTCATATACTGTTGGTAGGAATATAAATTAGTATACCTACTATGGAGAATGCATGGAGGATTCTCAAAAAAATCTAAGAATAGAACTATTACATGAGTCAGCAATCCCACTGCTAAGTATATACCCAAAAGAAAGGAAATCAGTATATTGAAGATATATCTGCATTCCTATGTTTATTACAGCACTATTCACAATAGTCAAGTTTTGAATCAACTTAAGTACTCATCAACAGGTAAATGAAAAAAAAATGTGTTTTTTTCCCCCAGATATCAGAGTAGAGGCTTTTTAACATGCCTCGGCCACCTAGAAATAGCAAGATAGTTTATAAAGATCAACTCCATGATCTTTAATTAAAGAAGGAAAACAGGCTCCACCAGAATCATAAAGGACAACCCAGATAATGGGGAGAAACCATCTATGACAAACCCAGAGCCGATATACTTAGCAGGCAAAAACTGGAAGGATTTTCCTTGAGAACTGGGGCAAGACAAGAATACCACTCACACCACTCCTATTGAACACAGTAGTCAAAGTGTTAGCTAGAGCAATAAGGAAAGAGAAAGAAACAAAAGGCCTCCAAATAGGGAAGAAGTTAAACTACCAGTGTGTATAATATGATTCCATACCTAGAAGACCCTGAAAACTCTGACAAAACACTCCTGGAACTGATAAATGACTTCAGTAAAGTTTTGGGATACAAAGTCAATGTACAAGAATCAGTAGCATTTCTACCCATCAATATCGTTCAAGTTAAGGACCAAGTCAAAAAAGCAGTCCTGCTTACAATACACACACACACACACACACACACACACACACCCCTAGGAATACATTTAACTGAGGAGGTGAAATATCTCTACAAAGAGAACTGCAAAACACTGCTGAAAGAAATTATAGATGACACAAACAAACGGAAAAGCATTCTCTATTAGTCTGTTCTCATGCTGCTAATAAAGACATACCCAAGATGGGATAATTTATGAAGGATAGAGATTTAATAGACTCTCAGTTCCACGTGTCTGGGGAGGCCACACAATCATGGTGGAAGACAAAGAAGGAGCAAAGTCACATCTTACATGACAGCAGGCAAGAAAACATGTGCAGGGGAACTCCTCTTCATAAACCTATCAGATCTCATGAGACTTATTCACTATCATGAGAATAGAATGGGAAAGACCTCCCCCCCGCTCCATGATTCGTTCATCTCCCACTGGGTCCCTCTGATAACACATGGGAATTATGGGAGTTACAATTCAAGATTGGTTTTGGGTGGGGACACAGCCAAACCATGTTATATTCCATGCTTATGGATTGGAAGAATTAATACTGTTAAAATGTCCGTACTGTCAAAAGTGATCTACAGATTTAATGCTATTCCTATCAAACTTCCAATATTATTTTTTACAGAACTGGAAAAGACTATTGTAAAATTTATATGGAAACAAAAAAGAGCCAAAAGAGCCAAAGTAATCCTAATAAAAAGAACAAACCATAAGCATCACATGACCCAACTTCAAACTGCAGTGTAAGACTAGAGTAAGCAAATCAGCATGACACTAGTACAAAAACAGCCACGTAGATCCATGGAACAGAATTAAGAACAAAGAAATAAAGCCACACACCTACAGACATTTGATCTTTGACAAAGTTGACAAAAATAAACAATGGAGGAAGGATTCCCTATTCAGTAAGTGGTACCGGGATAACTGGCTAGCCAGATGGAAAGAATGAAACTGGACTCCTATTTTTCACCATATACAAAAATTAAATCAAGATGCATTAAACATTTAAATATAAGATGTCAAATTACAAGAATCCTAGAAGGAAACCTGGGAAACATCATTCTGGACACTAACCTTGGCAAATAGTATTTCTCCTCAGCCTGCAGATGGCCTATAAGTTTTGGAGATCAGACTGGCTCCCCTTGCTCCTCAGCCTGCAGGCAACCTATTGGGAAACCTTGTGATCATGTGAGCTAACACTTAATAAACTCCCATATATATGTGTGTGTGTGTGTATATATATATATACATATACACATATACATATATATTCCATTAGTTCTGTCCCTCTAGAGAACCCTGGCTAATACAGATTTTGGTACCAGTAGTGGTTCCAGAGGAAAATAATATTAAGGATTGAATTTTTTCATTGGTTTGGGGGTTTCTGGAGTTGGCTGCTTAATATGATTAGACCCCAAAATGCTAAGGATTCTACTTCTAATAGTATGGAGAACACTGATAGTCCTTGGAGTGAACTGTTTAGAGAGTTACACAAAATAAACGCATTTCACACTCCTGATTCGTTCCTCATGAGAGGCAAGGAGGTTAGTGACTCTATACATAATACTTTTGACCATATGTGGAGAATCAAGGAACATAATGAAGCTGGTTGGTTGCTCCTAAGTTCAGTGGACAAAATGAAAGAAAATGAGGAACTCAGGGATTTTATCTCCTAGCTTCGAAAGCAGATACTGAACCTCTGAACCTCAAATCTGCTAAGACTGCTCTGAGTGAGTCTTATTTCCTGTAAAGAGAGGGCTAAAACTGTGGAAAAACAGACACAAGCTCTTATCATGCAAGTGGCTGACCTGCAACAAAAAGTGCATGCACAGCCTCACCTGGTGTCTACTGTTAAAGTGAGGGCATTGATTGGAAAAGAATGGGACCCTGCAACTTGGAATGGGGATGTGTGGGAGGACCCTGATGAAGCTGAGAACACTGAGTTTATAAACTCTGATGAAGCTCTTTCACCAGAAGAGACAACTTTCCCATCCCCAGTAGTGGCAACATCCCCTTCCTGACCCATGCTGCCAGCAGCCTTTCCACCTTTGTCTGTGGAGATAAACCCTGCACTGCCTGAGGCAACGGCGATGGCCTCCCCTGAGACAGTTGCCAGGCAAGATAATGTTGATTCTCCTCAAGAGCCACCCCCAACATACTTGTTTCCTTCTAGGCCTATAACTAGACTAAAGTCGCAGTGGACCCCTAGAGGTGAGGTTCACAGTGTAACCAACGAGGAGGTGCACTACACTTGAAAAGAACTGCTTGAGTTTTCTAATTCATATAAACACAAATCTGGAGAACAGGCATGGGAATGGGTATTAAGGGTATTGGATAATCATGGAAGGAACATAGAGTTGGATCAGGCTGAATTTGTTGATTTGGGCCCACTAAGTAGGGACTCTGCAGTTAATGTTGCAGCTTGGGGAGTTATAAAATGTTCTAATAGTTTATTTCCTTGGTTAGCTGAAATATGGATTAAAAGATGGCCCATTGTGAGTAAACTGGAAATTGCTGATCTCTTTTGGTTTATTTAATGTAAAGTAAAGGATCCAAAGGCTTAGGGAGATTGGGATGGTGTAGTGGATTAGTCACCTTAGACCTACTCATCCCAGCTGGGAGGGTCCAGAAGACATACCTTTGACCAGTGCCTTGTGAAATAGATTTGTGAGGGCAGCACCTGCATCTTTGAAGAGCCCTGTAATTGCTCTTCTCTGTATGTCAGATCTAACAGTGGGAACCACAGTCACTCCACTACAAAATTTAAGTACAATGGGAAAAATTGGATCCCAAGGTGGCAGGTGCCAAGTGGCAGCACTCAACTGTCAAAGGCAAGGTGGGCTTAGTTATCGTAATGGACAGCAGAGGCAAAGCAGCAATCAGAGTAGTCTTACTTTTCTAGAGCTCTGGCATTGGCTAATTAATAATGGTGCTCCTAGAAGAGAAATTGATAGTAAGCCTACAGCATTCCTACTTAATTTATACAAGCAGAAAATTTCTAGGTTGAATGGACAAAGCACTAATTTGAATTATAAAAACAGAATCAAGGCCCCTTAATCAACTTCCAGACTTGAGCCAGTTTACAGACCCAGAACACTTTGAGTGAAGGGGAGGCTGGGTTCCCTTGAGGAAAGACCCCACTACATTACTGACAATTTATGCAGTGAATCTTTCTTCCATCCTTCCCCAAGGAGACCTCTGGCCTTTTACGAGGGTAACTGCACACTGGGGAAAGGGAAATGATCAGATATCAGATATTTTGGGGACTACTGGACAGTGGCTCTGAGCTGATGTTGATTCCAGGGGGCCCAAAATGTCATTGTGGTCCACCAGTTCAAGTAGGGGTTTATGGAGGTCAAGTAATTAATGGAGTTTTAGCTCAGGTCTGACTTACAGTGGGTCCAGTAGGTCCCCAGACTCATCCTGTGGTCATTTCCACAGTGCCAGAACAGAATGCCTAATTGGCATAGACTTTTCTTAGCAGCTGGCAGAACCTCCACATTGGCTTCCTGACTGGTAGGGTGAGGGCTATTATGGTGGGAAAGGCCAAATGGAGCTTGATCTGAGGTAGAGCTGCCTCTACCTAGAAAAACAGTAAATCAAAGACAATATTGCATCCCTGAGGGATTGTGGAGATTAGTGCCACCATCAAGGACTTGAAAGACACAGGGGTGATGATTCCCACCATTCAACTCTCCCATTTGGCTGTTCAGAAGACAGATGGATCTTGGAGAATGATAGTGGATTACGGTAAGCTTAATCAAGTGGTGACTCCAATTGCAGCTGTTGTACCAGATATGATTTCATTACTTGAGCAAATTAATTCATCTCCTGGTACCTTGTATGCAGCCATTGACTTGGCAAATGCCTTTATCTCCATTTCTGTCCATAAGACCCACCAGAAGCAATTTGCCTTCAGCTGGCAAGGCCAGCAATATATTTTCACAGTACTACCTCAGTGTATATCAACTCTCCAGCTTTTTGTCAATCTTATTCTGAGAGTCCTTGATCACTTTTTGCTTCTGCAAGATATCATACTGCTCCATTACATTAATTACATTGTAGTGATTGAATCCTGTGAGCAAGAAGTAGCAAACACACTGGACTTATTGGTGAGACATTTGTGTGCCACAGGATGGGAAATAAATTCAGGAACCTTCTACCTCAGTAAAATTTCTACGGGTACAGTAGTGTGGGGCCTGTTGAGATATTTCTTCTAAGACAAAGGATAAGTTGCTCCATTTGGCTCCTTCTACAACCAAGAAAGAGGCACAGTGCCTAGTGGTCCTAATTGGATTTTGGAGGCAACACATTCCAATGCCAACCAGGTGACAATACTTCGAAGGGCTGGGGTGAAGTTCTTCAGAAGGCTATGTATGCTGTGAATCAGCATCCAATGTATGGTACTGTTTCTCCCATAGCCAGGATTCATGGGTCCAGGAATCAAGGGGTGGAAGTGGAAGTGGCACCACTCACCATCACCCCTAGTGATCCACTACCAAAATTTTTGCTTCCTGTTCCTGTGACATTAACTTCTGCTGGCCTAGAGGTCTTAGTTCCAGAGGGAGGAACGCTGCCACCAGGAGACACAGAATAATTCCATTAAACTGAAAGTTAAGATTACCACCTGAACACATTGGGCTCCACTTATTTTTAAGTCAACAGGCTAAGGAGGCAGTTACGGTGTTGGTTGGGGTGATTGACCTGGACTATCAAGATGAAATCAGTCTACTACTACAAAATGGAGGTAAGGAAGAGTATGCATGGAATACAGGAGATCCATTAGGGTATCACTTAGTATTACCATGCCCTGTGATTAAGGTCAATGGGAAACTATAACAGCCCAATCCGGATAGGACCACAAATAACCCAGACCCTTCAGGAATGAAGGTTTGGGTCACTCCACCAGGAAAAAAACACGACCTGTTGAGGTGCTTGCTGAAGGCAAAGGGAATACAGAATGGGCAGTAGAAGGTAGTCATCAATACCAGCTGGTCAAGCTGCACATGACCAGCTGCAGAAATGAGGACTGTAATTGTTATGAGTATTTCTTTCTTCTTTTATTAAAAGCATGTTTGTGCATATATACAATGTACTAAGAAAATATCTTCATTTTATTTCTTTTCTCCTTTATTATGTGACATAAGATTTATTGACTTCACATCAGCATTTAAGTATTGTTAACTTTATGTAGCAGTATTTGGGTTGGGGATTGGTGCATTGGTGCATTTCTGGTTTTATGAAGGATAGTTGTACTATGTTAGGCATAATTATGACCTTATTGTTGTCATTATTTGAGGATTATATATGCTCTCAGGAGATGTGTATGGGTGCAAGTTGACAAGGGGTGGACTTGTGATGGTTAATACTGAATGTCAACTTGATTGGATTGAAGGATACAAAGTATTGATCCTGAGTGTGTCTGTGAGGGTGTTGACAAAGAAGATTAACATTTCAGTCATAGAGCTGGGTAAGGCAAACCCACCCTTAATCTGGGTGAGTGCAATATAATCAGCTGCCAGCGTGGCTAGAATACAAGCAGGCAGAAAAATGTGAAAGGAGAGACTAGCTTAGCCTCCTAGCCTACTTCTTTCTCCTGTGCTGGATGCTCCAAGTTCTTCCGTTTTGGAACTCGGATTGGCTCTCCTTGCTCCTCAGCCTGCAGATGGCCTATTGTGGGGACTTGTGATTGTGTGAGTTAATACTTAATGAACTCCCTGCTATACATGTATCTATTCCATTAGTTCTGTCCCTCTAGAGAACCCTGACTAATACAGTTGGTAAAACGTATATCAACAAAGAATAGGTCGAATAACAAAAAGATCCGCCAGTTTCTTCATCAGCACTGTCTATTCTTATATACAAAAGAGACAGTGGGAGCTAATATTTTACTTGAAAACAGTTCAAACTTTGAAATATTTTCATAAGAGGTTCATTTGTCTTTGGAATTATTTTATTTGTGTTAGGAAAAACAGAACATATGTGCATAAAAGTAGAAAAGAAACATATTTGCAAGCCAAAGTACAATCTTTAAATAAATTAAGGAGGACAGAAATAATCAGATATCAATGTCTAACCAGAGGCATCTCCTTATTCTCATATTAACAGTAACATGTGCTCAAATTTACAATGACTGATGTTTGAATCTAATCTGCCAGTACCTTTTGGTATATGTTCCTTGTTTATGTCAACTTAAGTTCTTTATCACAGGAAGAACAGAATAATAGAACAGATTCCCAGGGCAATGCTGAGGTTAATAAAAAATAAGTCATAAATATACAACATGAGGGAAAAATATGACAGGTAGGAGCTATTCTAGTATATAAGCTATTTCTTTCTCATTAAAATGTCCTGAAATTTTAAAGATGAAAATTCTTATTGCAAATGCCTTTTTTTCATTACTAAATAAAGTCTGGTAATTTTACCTTATAAACTGGATTGAAAGGTTCTATGAGTGATCACTGACAGAAACTGTGGTAATGGTTACCACGCGTCTCCTCAGCAGAACCCTAGTGCTACTAAGTGTGATTTTCCTTTCCCTTCTCAGTGATAGAGGTGTTTTCCTAGCTGATGGAATTAAAGGGGAAGAATTGTGAAGGATGTGACACTAATCATCCAGGGAACTGGGGAAAAAAAAGAATCATAGTATTCTTTGCTGCTCAGGGCCATTTTTGCTCACCATGTCTTATATTACATCCATTCTATGATTTACAGGCATCTCGGTTTCATCCAGAGAGCCATCTGGATCAAAACAGTAATATTGCCGTGTTGACAAATGCCACAAAACCGACTTTCTTCACAGGAACCAACTAGAATTTCTGCTTAGTCACACTCAGACCACAAATGAACATGATTAAAATCTCAGAATGATCTTTAAAGCCCACAATGGCTTTCTAAGGGTATTAGCTAGTGTTTCACTGGTACACCAGGATCACGTAACATTCCCCAGCATCCCAGGAGGGACCTCTTGAAGGGAGAAGTGTATGATTCACATGCTCAGCTAGGAGATCAAAAGAGTTTTCTGGATATTGAATATTTGGTAAATTCTAAAAATCTGAGACAGAAAGATGGCCTTAAGGCAATAAAAAACAATACAATTTTGTTCCTCCTCGACATTATATAATCAAACACTTTGGCATTTGTGTGTGAAACCCAGAAAGCTGCTTAAATTTTAGGTCCCTCGAAGGGCTAGGAGCTTAGCATTTCCTTCAGCTACGATCAAGGGAGGAAGAAAATTGAAGGAGCTATTTTTCCTGTGTCATTATTTGTTCCCAATTAATAGTCATAGAGATATGAAAAGGGTCATGTAATTGAAGAAGTCCATGGTATGGAGAGTTACTGAAAGAATTGCCCAGCTTGGAATCTTCATCAGCTTGTCAGATCTCTCTCCCTCTGATGTACTTTCATAGTGTACTCTAAGAGACCACTGTGTAACCTTCACAGGCCAAACATCTACCCAGCAGCACATGATTAAACTCTCAAACATATATAAAAAGAGCTCTGCTGGATATTCTCCTTTCAACCAGCCAGTATTTCAGGCTTCACAATGTAATTTATTTTTATAACAGCTTGCATTATAAGAAAAAGGCCGTATAACTGGAGGAATAACCAGAAGTAGTTGAAGAAAGTGAATATTGCAAACTTCATCTCTTCCTGGAACTAGTAGCAGTTCAAAATTTAGTAATGTTTGTTGCAAATTTACATTAATTCCAAAGTACCTACCTTGATCAAAAGTACAGGTTAAAGTCTAGCCCCAAAGATGATATTGTTGAGTGTTATTTCTTATGTGATATAAGAAGATGAAAGAAGTTGCTTTCTTATAATAATAATAACAACTTATAATTATTAATAAGTACTTGTAGTGCAGGTAGGAATAGCATAATACTTAATTGGAATGTAATCTATAAGAGAGTGGTTAATCACACAGATCCTGGAGTCTGACTCTCCGAATTCAAATCTCAGCTTTTTAGTTTTTACTAGCTGCCTGACCTTGGGCAAGGCATTGCACCTCTCCAAGGCTTAGGTTCTTTATCTTTAAAATGATAATAGCAGGATTTTAAAAATTAGGTACAGGATATTGTGGGAGATCAAGTCTTGCAAAGGATTTTAGGCAAACCTGATAAGTTGTAAGTACTTAACAATCGCTACTATTGTTTTTGATAGCTTAATCACTACCACCATTGTTCTTTGGATATAAAAATGTTTAAAAATGTTATTTAAGAAATAGATCCTTTGAATTGGTTTTCTTTTTTTTTTCTTTTTTCTTTTTTTTTTTAGTGAGGGAGTCATCCAAAACCTTGAAAAGCTAACATTGACATCAGCTTTCAGTAAACAGGGCTACATCACAAAATGTTTTGCAACTATGTTTAGTTTTCATTGTGAAGGCAACTGGAGTTCACTGAAGAGCTTTGAGCAAGGACGTTTTAAGATATCAGGCTGTGAGAGAGGAATTTCAGGGTGGTGGCAGGGAAATTAGTTAGTCATAACCAGAGAGAAAGAGTTAATAGCCAGCTGCTATGGGTTCTTTGGATACTAAGGTTATCAGAGGTTTGATCTTTAACATGCAAATCAAATTAAGTGCAAGAGGAAAACTTGCAAATTGATGGTTAGGTAAATCTTTATAGTCATGATTGCTTATTATCTAAGTATTCATTTTTAAGTCAATTTTTCTGTTCTGAAGTTTTTTTGTTTTTTAAATGTTTATAATGACATTAGAAATCTAAGCAAACAAAATGTGACTTTCTTGCTGGACTACATCAATTAACAAGCATCAAGTTTGCTATTGTTTTTACCAAACCATCTAAAACTGAAATTGCAGAGATATCTCATAATTGATCACAAGTATTTATTATTTTATTTTTGCAATCACAACAATCTCTCAAGGTTGTCATTAAATATTTCTTATTTTAAAGAGCAAACTCAGCTTCAAGAAATATTAAAATTTTTTTCAGAAAAAATATATTAATCATATCGAAGGCAAGGGAGACTGATGACCACTGGCAGAAGCATATGACCAGTGATAGTTTTACAATAAGGTAAGAAAAATAAATTTTCCTTATTAAGGGAATTTTGCTGAAATACTCACATAAAGGCACTAACCTTCATTTTTAATTTTACTCCTGGCATGTGTAAATATTTCCACTTTAAAGAAAATAAAGGCATCCCTAAACTTTGTCCTGGTATCTGGGAATGGGTGGTTTTAATGATTCACAGAATATTTAGGGGTGAACATAAAAACATTGAAAAAATATATGTTACTTATGGAATGCATAGATACATAGGTGTGGCATAAAGCTGTGTGATTGAAACAGATTTAGGATAAATTTATTCAGATAGAATTTGAATGAGGGGACAAGCATGGCAATGGCTTCTAAGCAGCTGTTGAGAACTGTAAGTGTTTTTCTTTCACTGTTGGAGAAAAGAAACGTGAACTAGAAAAACTTAGAACCTGTAAAAATTAAAACTGAATCAATTGAATTACCTGAGCCTAGATTTTACTTGGGGCTTGTTTAACTTAAGATTGAAATCATAATTAAAAAACAAACAAACGGTAAACTCATCATTCTCTTACCTTTCATGTGTGTGGGTGCTCCCTTTTGTTTAAGCATGCTCAAATCTTGATGAGTTTTTAGGACAAAGAAACTTAAAAATCTCTGGGAAATTAATATCAACAGCACAAAGAAAGCATCACAGAGTCTTTGGAATTGATCACAGGATGAAAACTTCTTAGTTTTAGGATTTCTTGAGAGGAGTTTCCTGCCAAAATATGAACAATAAGTTGTTTTAATTAAGGTATAATATGTTCTTATAGTTAGTGAGAGAAGAGTTATATTTTTCTTCAGGAACCAATAAAACTACAAAAAGTATTTCAGATGTAACACAAAAAATTGCACACTGTAATACATTGGATTTATCGAAAGCAGAACAATGATTTGAAATAATAACATATCCTTGAGACAGTGTAGTAAGTTTGTTTTTATACATTTGGGGAATAATGATATTTTTAAAGAAGGCCAGTATTTTAAATGTGCCTGAAATTAGATCTTGCAGTGGTCAACAGTCGATGATGATGTACAGCTCCCCTACTTTTGCACATAGGGAGAAATGCAGGGCTACCCATCTGACCATTATTACATTAAATGGAAGTATGAACATGATTTATGAAGTCTAAGAGCCCCTTTTATCTTCCCTCCCTCCCTTTCCTCCTTCCTTCTTGCGTACATTTTTAAACTGTTGCCTACTTAGAAAAAAATCTTAGTGGATTCTTTTAAAATTGATTTTTCTATTATGAACACTATACTAAGCAATTTTAACTTTATCCTATAGCTAATGGTATCATTAGAGACTATTGAACACGGGAATGTTCTGGCCATGAACTGTTGGGTGGATTGGTGGGATTACAGTCTGGAAGGCAGGAGGCCTATTGTAACTGGCCACACATGAAAAATTGGGGTTTGGATAGATTAGCAGCAGTGAAAATAGAAGGAAGAAATAGTTTTCAAAAGGAAGAATCAAAGGAGCTTGCAAATTGACTTTTGCAGGAGTGAGAGCTGCAGTTGTAGCTAAGGATTCAAGTGTCCCCAGTAAGGAAGAGTAAGTGATGAGAATATATACAATAGAAAAGAAAGAAAGTAAAATATTAAAAAGAGCAGGTAGTGGCATTGGATGTAATGTGAGAGAATAAAAAGAAGGAAGTACATTTTAAAAAGAGACATTGCATTGTGGGGGACCACCTTATTATTTTGCTTAGCTTTTCACATAAGAAGAGGTCTTGGTGATGACTAGGGATGATGCACTGTCAAGATTGGGGAAGCATTCTGTCCTAGGTTATTTTGATTTGTTTCAACCAATATTTATAAGATGTGATAAAAAACGATAATGGTGAAGGTAAAAGGTTGGTACGAGAAGATAAGACCTGGCTGTGTTTTAGCTAATTCTGGTTACTTCTTTTCAAAATAAAGTGCGATTCTTTTCTTACCCCTCTGAGTGTGCATGCATGCATGTCTGTGCCGTGGGTTTTGATTACAAAAATTGCAATCGTAACTAAACCACTGAATGCATACTCAGTGCCAGGAACTGTGCAAATCACTGATAAGCATGATCACATTTATTATTCACAGCAACCTTTAAATGTAGCAACATTATTATTCCAGTTCTATAGATGGGGACCTTGAATCTCAGAAAGATTAAAGAGATTTGCTGAAGTTCCCAAAGTTAATAAATGGCAGAGCCCAGATTGAAATCTAGGCGGACTGACTCCAGAATCTTAGTTGTTAACAAATGTACTTTACTCTCAAATTTTATACTGGCTCTGAAAAAAATGTACATAACCTCTTGTAAAAATTTCAGAAAATAAATATATTTTCATCTTCAGCTTTTTCATATCATGTAGAGAGTAATGGATTTATGTAGCATATTAAAACTTTAATTAATGTAGACAGAATATGTACATAGCCTAGATTTCTGAGGGAAAATGTGATAAAATTTCCTCCTTCCTTTCTAAGAACACATAACATAAAAACATCAAAGCTTCCACGTATGCATTTAAATGAGTAGTAGTTGTCCTGAGATGATTTATTCATTGGGCGGAACGTTCCTGGTTGTATTATTTAGCACAAGGAGGTAAAAGTTTTTTTCCCCATTTTTCTCCGCAAGTTGATCTTTCAGACATGAATTACCTTTTACTCCTTCTCTACAGGCAAATTTCTATTCATTTGACAAGATTTACATCAAATTGGATTCCCTAATAATTCCAGGGAATTAGAGGCTCTCTTTATGGGATTATCTAGCACTCTTCATAAACCTCTCAGAACATGTTACTTTGAGCAATCATATCTTGAGGGCAAAGAACTTCTATCTTATCCATTACTTGATGCATAGTAGAAATGTATTAGAAATAGTTGAACTGATGAATAAATGAAAAATAGATGTATTTCAGAATACTACTGTGAGCATTTCAAGCCTGAGTTTAATAGCCCTTTGTTCTAAAGAGCACAAATGACTTTCGAAATTCCTGAAGTACAATAGAGATTTGGGGAACAAAAGATTTCATTTGTGGTCCAAATGAAACTCTTAAAGTAATTTTACTTGAAAGTCATAATGTGCACTGCCTGACTACGTTTTTTAAAAATACGACTGTTGATGTTGCTTTCTTCAATTTTTTCTTTCCAATTCTGAATCTGTTCTTGATTGCCCTGAGTATCATCTTGCTGTTCAGAGTGAGTGTCCAATTATACTTAATTGCATCACTTTTCACAGTTAAAATTTCCACCATGACCAATTTTTCTGTGTTCCTGGATAGCTTTATGAGTAATCTATTATTTTTCTAATTTCCAATTTGAAATAATGACATGCTCCATTTGCTTCTTATGTTTGTCTAATGTATATGTCTGTGAATATCAATTGCCTTTATTCATTCTAGCAAAATTGTTTAATTCACTTTAATTATAAATTTGCTATGTTTTTGGTTAGACCAAGCACACTATAAGATTCAACAGTTTTTTCTGCTATAACAATTATATTTCTCAGATGGCAAGTTATTGTGTCAGAACAATCAAATGACCTGAGATAGTTAGCCAAGGGGGATAACGGATGCAAATGGAGGGTGTATTTGGCACACATAAGTGATTTGATTGTCTTTCTTTGCATCTCAAAGAGAATAAATTTCATATACTACCAGGCAGAAAAGATGAAAGGAGCCATTTCTACACCCTCCTATTTTAAATAATGTATTAAGTTTAATCCTGCAAATTTAGTAAAATCAGTTTTTCTGAGTGAAGTTATGCTTTTCTACCTAGAAGTAGAGAAGAACCCCAGTTCTGTACTTTCTATTTATGGATAGAAAGGACCTTGTTTAGCAATGGAATTTGAGTCAAGTGTTAGTATATGAGATAGCCACAAAATTGACACTAAATTGAATTCACTGCATCTCAGTGTCTTCAACCTGAGAGGCAAATAACCAACCATGAGGCAGTATATCTGCAGTTAAAGCAGCTTCTCTTAAAGGATTACCTACTGCACATAATTTTGTCCTTTGCCCAACTACATGAATATTAGAGTAAGTTACAATAATTTATAATCAATTATTTCAACAAGCATTTCCTAAACTCTATCTAAATTCCCAGCACTATAGCAATTTGTGGAAGTTATAGCAGTGAATACAGCAGACCGAGCTCTCGGGCGGCTTGGAATCTATAGGATCTTGGGCATCAGACAAATTAACACAAGTGGCATCACTACAATTAGGGAGACATTTAGAGAGCTAATGAAGTCCAGCTAGAGTGACCTACCCAGGGTCACAACTGGGAGGAGGTCAAGTTGTTGGAACCGAACTGTCGATTCCCTCCTGGGCAGGGGTGGCTGCGAAGGACCACTGACACAAGATTCACAGCAGAGAGTTATTTATTACTAGCGCGCTAGGGTCCCAAGCTCTAAGTTGGCCCTGGGACCCTGACTGCTTGTTACAGGCTGTTTATATAGGCAAACACAAGTTCAAACACAGCTTATGGTGCGAAATTCAAACAAAGCTTTAGGCGCGTGGTAATTGGGTCTAGCTATGGCCTGAGCAAGGTGTCTTGTTCTAATTGGTTAGAGCAGGACCTTATGAGGTTTTTTCTTCTGGAGTTGTTGATTCCGGGAACTTCGAGGCAGGGTGGGACCCCCGGAATTGGCAGGGTGGGACCCCATGAGGTTGTTTCCCGGAATTGGCAGGGTGGGACCCTATCAGGGTGGGACCTTATTGAGGCAGGGTGGGACCCTATCCAGAGCCACCTGGTGTTATTTTTTTCTATATGAGGCCAGTTTCTAAGTTTTATGAGGCCTAGTTTCATTCCCTCCTCTTTTTGTGTCAGAGGCTCAATCTTGAGCCTCTTTTTCAGTCCTGAGGGTCTGGTATTGTTGGGTCAGAACCATAGCATGTAATCTATTTTTAATAAGGGTGAGTAAGTGGTTGAGTATGCATGGCCTGAAAGTCAGGATGAGCGTGAGCAGGATGAGGGGTCCTAAGATGGTGGAGATTAGGGTGCTAAGCCAAGGGGATTGCTTGTACTAATTTTTAAATTAACTTTGTTGAGATTTTTTTTCTTTTTTTCTCTTGTCTAATCTTTCTCTCAGTTTTGCCATAGAATCTTTAACTACTCCTGAATGATCTGCATAAAAATAACATTGCTCTTTTAGGGCTGCACAGAGCCCGCCCTCTTTCAGAAAGATAATTTTTAGTCCTTGTCGGTTTTGTAATATAATTTCAGACAGAGAAGTCAAGGACTCTTTAAGTTTTGTGATAGATTGTTCTATGGTTTTAAGGTTTTTATCTATGGCTACTTTAAGTTGTTGCAGATGATGGTTACTATGCACTAGGGCTGCTGTCCCGGTCTTAACTTTAGCCGCTACCTTAATTCTTAATATGTCGGCGAGGATGAGGGAGATTAAGGGCGGGGAAGTGTTTTGAGGAGCTTTTAGTTGGGGCTTCTCCGATATGGAAACCGGGGGCTTTCTAGCTTCTAATAAAACCTGGTCTGGCTTTACTGCAACAGGGGCAGTGTCTGGATTGACTAATAGTCTGATTTGGAGGGGAATTTTAGGCGGGTTGTGCTGGTATAAATAGAGACCTTATATTAATTTTGTTGTTATTTATCTGTTATCAGATTTTGCCGCATCTTTAAACTTGATGCGAACCAGGTTGCAATTTTCTGAATATCGGGTTGTGGTACAGGGCTGGACAAAGGGCATAGTTATATACTAAGGTTTTGTGGCTTATTTTTAATTTTTATTATTAGTAGTTACACAGGACCAGTTTTTGCAATACAAGTGAGTCAGATTTCTACAAGTTTTTTTATTGGTTCTGTCTTGCATCCGGGACAGGCATAAAACCTGTTCCGGCTGATGGACATTTTTCTAGCCTGTCCTTTTTATTCTTGTCTATCCTGAGGAGTCCTAATAGGACTCCTGTGGGACCAGTAAACCGGGGGCCTGTGTCTTTTATCTTTTCTGCTATATATATATATATATATATTTTTTTTTTAGGTTGAAATAGAGGTCTGGAAACTAAGTCTTTATAGGAGTATTCTTGGAGGTCTTATTTAAGACCTCTTGATTACTAAAATTAATTATCTGTCAGGTCAGGCTAAATGGCCGGTGGGGGGTTAGCGTCAAAAACTATACTAGAGACGGTGCAGGGAAGAGGGGCAAACAATAAGCAAGGAGTTAGATACGAGAGAGTCTTATCTTGAGCGGGTCCGCGGAGCATCGGAGTTTCCATGTCTTAAGTGGTGTTGGTCCAGACGTCTCTGGAGCAGCCTTGGCGTGGGATGTGTGGATCTAAGTGGAGATTCCGTCAACCTTTATGGCTGTGGGTGTGGTCAGGAGAACAATGTAGGGTTCTTTCCACCGAGGCTCTAGTCCTTGAGTGCGATGCCGTCTAACGTAGACAGAGTCTCCCACCTGGAAGGGGTGACTGGTCTGTGGATGTCCTGGTTGGTACAGTTCTGCCAAGGGGGCCCAGATTTGGGCCTGTACTGCTTGGAGTCCTTTTAGCCGGGCCTGTAGGTCAGTCTTAGGATCGGAGGGGGAGAAGGAATTAAGCAAGGTTGACAAAGGGGGAGGTCCTCCGTAGAGGATTTCATATGGAGTGAGCCTAAAACGGTTAGGTGTATTCTGGGCCTTTAACAGAGCTAAGGATAGGAGGCATCTCCAATCTTTTAAACCAGTCTCTAAGGTCAATTTAGTAAGGGTCTCTTTTATTGTTTTATTTATTCTTTCTACCTGTCCTGAGCTCTGGGGTCTATAGGCACAATGTAATTTCCAATTAATCCCCAATATCCTGGCGAGCCCCTGACTTACCTGAGAAACGAAGGCTGGCCCGTTATCTGACCTAATTACCTTGGGAAGTCTGAATCTAGGAAAGATTTCTTCTAAAATTTTCTTGGCTACTATGTGTGCCGTTTCTTGCCGGGTGGGGTAGGCTTCTACCCATCCTGAAAAGGTATCTACAAACACCAGTAAGTACTTATATCCAGCATAGTGAGGTTTTATTTTAGTGAAGTCTATTTCCCAATAGACTCCTGGGCGGTTATCACGAGTTCGTTTCCTTTCTGGCACTCGGGTAGCCCCAGCGTTTACTTGCTGACAGACCTTACAGGCAGATGTCACTTGTTCTACGAGGGTACTTGTCTTTGGGAATAGAAAGTCAGTTTTTTTAATCAGTAATTTTAGCTTTCAATTACTCAAGTGTGTCCAGGCATGCATCTGCTGGATCATTGCCAGGGCCTCCTTGGTCAGCATTGGGGGTTCGTCAGTGCTGCCAGCAGTTATGCTCCCGGGATTTTTCTCTTGGCCCAGCCGTGGGGGCTGAGCCTCTTCAGGGACCCCTTCTGGGGGTCCGGCAGGTGACACAGGGCGGCTGGGCTGGGGGCTGCCCTCAGGACTGGGCTCTGTGCCTTTTTGCAGGGAACTTTCCGAATGGAAACTCTGGTTGCTGTTCTCATCATTGAGATCCAGCAGGATGAGAGGGCCACCCCCTCGGGGACTGCGCCCCTGCCCCGACGTTCCCGGCCACGGGATCTCTTTGCCCCGCCACCTGCCCGCCTTCGCTCCTCCTCCTGGGGGTCCACCACTGGCACTCACTTGAAGATACGAAGGGAAGTGTCGCCCACAGTCACTTATTGCTTCTTTTATCTCCGGACCTTCTCGATGGTCGCCATTACCTTCTTGATGTCATCTTCGGCCCGGCTCCGGGTCTCGGCCCATACGGTCCGGCCGGCCATGCTGGCGGGGCTGGGGCCGGAGCCGAGCCCGCGGCGGGGCCGCCTCCTGTCTGGCGGGCTCAGGCTTGGCACCAGGCCCGGGCGCCGCACTCTCGGCCTGCCGTCCCCCCGGGAGTTGGCTGCGCCCTCTTTCGTCCTTAACGCCTCCGCGAGTCCCCTGTTCTTTGCAGTAGGCACACTGGTCTTTTTCCACTTTTGGCCGCCTCCGCTTCTTTCCCTCTTTCCCTGGTCCTTTCTTTCTCACAACTGCCGCCAGGATTTTTGTTAAATGCTTATCTTTTACTTGGTTCTTACGATCCTCTCGCTCTATCTGTTCCTTCGCTAACCTGGCTTCCCTTTCCTTAGGGGTTTCTTTCTTATCTTGGCCAAATTTGTGGGGCGTTTTCCTGCCCCTTTGAGACCTGCCAACAGAGCCTGGCGATAGATTCGGAGACTCTCCCTACCTGGTGCCGTTTCATAGTCCTAGTCCGGGCGGGTGAGGGGAAATCCCTCGTCTATTTTATTGGGAAGTTGGGTTGGGAGGCCACCTGGTCCTGGCACATTTTTCCGGGCCTCCAAGAGGACTCGCTGCCTTTTTCAGTGGTTAAGAGGACCTGCAGGAGTTGCTGGCAATTATCCTAGGTGGGCTGGTGGGTGAGGAGAATGGATTCTATTAACGAGGTTAGGGCCTGAGAGTCTTGGGAAAAGGAAGGGTTATGGGTCTTCCAGTTATAGAGGTCAGAGGCAGAGAAGGGCCAGTACTGGACTGTGTGACTGACAGTACGGAGGGGAAAAAGGGAGGATTGCTAAGTGGAAGGGCCTTCTGGGTCCTCAGTCCGCCGCAAGCGGAGACGAGGAGGTGTCGGCGGCGGCGTCCGAGGGGTGAGCTTGGGCGGGGCTGGAGGAGGAGATGGGGTGGAGGGAGGGGCCGAGGGAGAAGTTGGAGAAAGGGTAGGGGTCGAGGCGGTAGAAGAAAGAGCTGGGGACAAGACAGGGGGCAAGGGTGAAGCGTAAGGTGGAGGTCCCCGAAGGGGGTTTTGAGGTGGAGGAGGCAGGGGGTCGAGAAGGAGGAGGTCCCTCTGGGGTTCATCTGGGAGGACTGGCTTATGCGGGTCCGGATCCCGATTCTTTGGGGCTTCTAAGGCAAGGAGGGTAGATTGGGATGGGGAAGGGGAATGGAGGAAGGGTTTCACCCAAGAGGGAGGATTTCGGACCAGATCCTCCCAAATAATTATGTAGGCCACCTGGTCCGGGTGTCCGAGTGGCCCAGGATCCATCACTGTTGCTTTAACCTGTAAGATAATTGGGAGGTCAAATGTTCCGTCCCGGGGCCACCCAACATGGAGGGTAGGCCACTTGGACGAGCAGAATTTTCGCCATCGTCCCTTACGGACTTCTATGGAGAGGTTGTGGGCTCGAGCCCGAACGTCAGGGAAGTGAGTCAGGGTCAGAGAGAAAGGAGTCGTCAACGTCTGTCTTATTTCGTCCACGTATAACAAGGACAAAACAAAAGTAACAAAAACAAAGACCAGACAAGTAAGGAGAAGCCGCGCGGCCAGAGAGTAGCGCCACAAGATTACAAAATATTCAGACGGCAGGGGCGACCTGCTTACGGATTTGAGGAGGCTGACCGAGTCATCAGCCTTCTCCCAGACTACCGCCAGGGCGTCCCCCAGGGCGTGAGTGGGAAGGTGCCGGACACGTCTGTCCCCCTTCCCCACTTAATTCAGAAGGAGTACTCCCCAGAGTTCAGAGTTAGCCGGCAAGACAGACAGAACAAAACGAAAGTACCTGGTAGGTCCGTTCAGTCAGCAGTCCGTGGCCCGGGCCAGATGGGTCTCCGCCAGATGGGTCGGGGGTCCTCGGACGACCCCACTTCCCGGCCAACGCACCAAATGTTGGAACCGAACTGTCGATTCCCTCCTGGGCAGGGGTCGCGGCGAAGGACCACTGACACAAGATTCACAGCAGAGAGTTATTTATTACTAGCGCGCTAGGGTCCCAAGCTCTAAGTTGGCCCTGGGACCCTGACTGCTTGTTACAGGCTGTTTATATAGGCAAACACAAGTTCAAACACAGCTTATGGCGCGAAATTCAAACAAAGCTTTAGGCGCGTGGTAATTGGGTCTAGCTATGGCCTGAGCAAGGTGTCTTGTTCTAATTGGTTAGAGCAGGACCTTATGAGGTTTTTTCTTCTGGAGTTGTTGATTCCGGGAACTTCGAGGCAGGGTGGGACCCCCAGAATTGGCAGGGTGGGACCCCATGAGGTTGTTTCCCGGAATTGGCAGGGTGGGACCCTATCAGGGTGGGACCTTATTGAGGCAGGGTGGGACCCTATCCAGAGCCATCTGGTGTTAATTTTTTCTATATGAGGCCTAGTTTCTAAGTTTTATGAGGCCTAGTTTCAAAGTCAGGTGTTGAATGTCTGCCCCAAACCTTATCAAAATGAGTAAAAGCACTTAAAGCCCTAATCTACCCACTGCACGCAGTAAAAGACACAAAGGTTCCAATATCTACATATAGTGAAGTGTCAGAAAGACTGAAAGTTAATTTCCTACTTTCAAGACTTAGAAACAAAGTAAACACCACTTTCTGATCCTCAATTTTCTCATCTATAAATTAAAGAAATCTACTGTATAGTGTTCATATATTCAATAGTGTTTTCTACATCACACTCAACTAATGATGGCTATTCATTTTAGCAAGACTGTGTGTGGACTATTCAATAATGCAAGATTTAAAAAAATGTAGAATTTTTGAAACAGATTTTGAACAAGCTCTTTCCTACTTGAATTCAGGTCAGTATAATTTCTAAATTTAGAGCCTATGTTTTGAATAATCTGAGATACCAATACGTAGAAAGCTAGGGAACAGCCTACATGGAATAATGATCATTGTAGCCTCCATCCTTTCCCCATTCCACAACCTCCTTCTCTCTCTCTCTCTCTCTCTCTCTCTCTTTCTGTCCATCTGCCTTCTTCACCCTCTCTGTCTTTCAGCACTTGGAGTACAGTTTTGCTTGTAACTGCTGAGGGAATTATTTGCAGTCTTTTTTGAGGAAAGGGAAACAAGAAGAAAGCATGGAGAAGAAAGGGGAATTTCAAGTTCAAAAGGTCCCTAGTTTGTGCTCATCTGTTCTGAAATTTGAGAAGATTTAACTCTGAGTGTTCCCAACAACCTTTCTGGTAGGCAATGCATGTAGCAAATGAATGCATGAGCAGAAACCATATCCAACAAAACAAAACAAAAATAGATAAACTGAAATTAGAGAAAACCAGATGAAGCCCCGTACAGATTTTCTTTATGATTTTGGTAATATATACCAGGCTACTAGGCACAACTGAATAAGCTGGTCAATTGGTAGCAGCAAAATCTTTATCCTAAAGTCTTTATGTTTAAAATTATTTTCACATAAATGATTTTTTGTCTCTTGATTCAATTTTCAGCGAACATGTTTTAAAGCAAATGTGTTAATTATAAGCAAACAGGGCTTAAAATGCCACTATTATGAGCATATTTTTTTTCAGAAGATTTTTAGACTTTTAAGAGATAACATTTTTTAGGAGATAGAATATATTATTTCAATTTTTCTCTGCTCTTCACATTTTTTTCTCCTTAATGTAATCATAAGACAAATATATAGTGTCAAACTTCGTAGGCTTAAAAACAATCTTTCACCTGTAAATTCTTTCTCAATTTTCTATGCCCAGTAAGAAGAGATTTGGGCTATGTCACCAGGAGAACTGGGATTATTAAATGACATTTTCAATTGTTAGAGTTCTGTGTGAGTTAGAGACACTGAATTTAGTGGGCTCAATTTTAATCTGTTTTATAAGAAAGTGTCACTTTATATCATGTGAAAAAAATACTTCCTCAATTGGGACACAAAACATCAAAGTACTTCTTTGAACCTTTCAATATGTCTCCTAGGATAAAAACAAAAATCCTGTTTTTACTTTTCACATCATACAGACTTTTTTTTTTCAATCTGCCACCTAGATTACTTACCATTTTTATAAATAACTGACTGTCCTAACATTTAATATTCTTGTTTTAATGTTTACATGTCATGAAGACAAAGCATTTGAAATCTGTATTAAAAACTAATCTTTACTTAGGGTACATAAAACGTGTTAACATTTCCAAATAAAATATGGTGCTTGATATACAAGATTCATGTAGAATTGATTATCCAAGAGCATCTTGAAAAACCCTTAGGATTATGATTTTACTTTTCTCTAATCCCTTTTGATAATGGAGATAATGCAAATAGACATTGAAAGTTAATAACATCATCATATGGTAGAGATAGGCAATTTAGCAAAAGCACATATCACTATTTTCCATGAACATACACATACAAAGCATTTGCAGCCTCCACATTACCTGAAATCACTAAAAGCAAAGCAAATAATTTAGGAAAATGTTATGTATTCTACTAATCAGTGCCTTGTTTTCATTGTTTTCCGCAGTTTTTTAAATCTAAATGTCTTTTTCCCATGTAGGATTGATCTTTTAGAGTTAAGTTGAAGACTCTGAAACTGTCTCTTGTTATTGTTTGCTACTTAGAGCTATTTCCCCAAAGGATTGTAATCAGTTTCCTTCTAAAGAATATGTGATGTTTCAAAGAGAATGGCAGACAGAAAATTAAAAAAAAAATACAAAATGGAAATACATAAAGTAGGTTGCAAATTGTCTTATCAACTTTGGCCAATTAGTCTGAAACAAGCTCTAAACCCATGCTCTCAGAAATGTCGAATCTATATTTGTATCAAAAAGTGGTTCAATTTTAATCCATCTATATGCCTGTGATTTAGAAAAATAAATAGAAGACACGTGGCAACAAACATTGCAAAATGACTTTATTTACAGCTAATCAATATTGGGCAACCACATGGCTTTTTATGTTTTCTGTTATACCTGGCTCTAAAAGTACAAATATAGAACAGCCATAGATAGAGTCTGAGTTGATATGTCAATAATAAACATGTATGTGTAACACTGATGACTTTCTGTTTAGAGATAGGTAATCTGGTAAGTTTCTGTACATTTAAATCATTTCTTTAAAATTAATGAAATCACTGGATATGATAAAACTAGTTCATTGTTTCATATTCCAATGTATATGATTCTGTAAGTAATTCTAAGACCTAAGTATATGACCGTCTAAGTAATTCTAAGTAAATAGATATATGTAGTTCTAAGAACCAGCTATATTAAATACTGTCCTAAAAGTCTAATATAATACATTTGCATGTCTATAGATAGAATTTCTATGTGTTTACTTACACTGTGTATACTTATATACACACAGCTGTAAATTGGTAAGTACATTTTGAATAAAATTATTATATTCATATTTCATAAAACTTACCCTTCTTGAGTTTGCTGTGTCAGTGAAATTTTACTTTTGTCAAACTCTTCCAAGTCAGAGTCATTGTTTAAAGGAATATATTTTTCCTGCTTGTCTGCTTCCATCATTTTCATTTCTGAAAGTCTTGATTCAATAATCTCTGAAAGTCTGTGTAAATTCTAAAGTGATTTAAAAGCTATGCCTATAAATTCTATTTGTATCCTAGAATAACATTTAGGAACCAACTTTGGGGTAGACAGCTTGTTAGCCTGAGCTTCCTAACTTAGTGTTGAGCCTGCAGCCCAAGAAGCCTGTGGAGTTTTTCTGCAAAAAGTTCCTCCCACTTTAACTGCAGGTGGGATTTCAGTTTCACCTTCACAGGACTGGATGTGGGGAGGGCAAAGGAGAGAACAAGTCTAGTGTTGCATTGGCCAGGAAGTGGGGTCGTCCGAGGACCCCCGACCCATCCGGTGGAGACTCATCTGGCCCGGGCCACAGACTGCTGACTGAACGGACCCACCAGGTACTTTCGTTTTGTTCTGTCTGTCTTGCCGGCTAACTCTGAACTCTGGGGAGTACTCCTTCTGAATTAAGTGGGGAAGGGGGACAGACGTGTCCGGCACCTTCCCACTTACGCCCCGGGGGACACCCTGGCGGTAGTCTGGGAGAAGGCTGATGACTCAGTCAGCCTCCTCAAATCTGTAGGCAGGTCGCCCCTGCCGTCTGAATATTTTGTGATCTTGTGGCGCCACTCTCTGGCCACGCAGCTTCTCCTTACTTGTCTGGTCTTTATTTTTGTTACTTTCATTTTGTCCTTGTTATACGTGGACAAAATGGGACAGACGTTGATGACTCCTTTGTCTCTAACCCTGACTCACTTCCCTGACATCCGGGCTCGAGCCCACCACCTCTCTGTAGAAGTCCGTAAGGGACGATGGAAAACATTCTGCTCGTCCGAATGGCCAACCCTCCATGGGGAGTGGCCCCGGGATGGAACATTTAACCTCTCAATTATCTTGCAGGTTAAAGCAAAAGTGATGGATCCTGGGCCACTTGGACACCAGGACCAGGTGGCCTACATAATTATTTGGGAGGATCTGGTCCGAAATCCTCCCTCTTGGGTGAAACCCTTCCTCCATTCCCCTTCCCCATCCCAATCTACCCTCCTTGCCTTAGAAGCCCCAAAGAATCGGAATCCGGACCCGCCTAAGCCAGTCCTCCCAGATGAACCCCAGAGGGATCTCCTCCTTCTTGACCCCCTGCCTCCTCCACTTCAAAACCCCCTTCTGGAACCTCCACCTTATGCTTCACCCTTGCCCCCGTCTTGTCCCCAGCTCTTTCTTCTACTGCCTCGGCCCCTACCCTTTCTCCAACTTCTCCCTCGGCCCCTCCCTCCACCCCGTCTCCTTCTCCAGCCCCGCCCAAGTTCACCCCTCAGACGCCGCCGCCAACACCTCCACGTCTCTGCTTGCGGTGGACTGAGGACCCAGATGGCCCTTCCACTTGGCAATCCTCCCTTTTTCCCCTCCGTACCGTCAATCGCACGGTCCAGTACTGGCCCTTCTCTGCCTCTGACCTCTACAACTGGAAAACCCATAACCCTTCCTTTTCCCAAGACCCCCAGGCCCTAACCTCATTGATAGAATCCATTCTCCTCACTCACCAGCCCACTTGGGATGATTGCCAGCAACTCTTGCAGGTCCTCCTAACCACTGAAGAAAGGCAGCGAGTCCTCCTGGAGGCCCGGAAAAATGGGCCAGGACCAGGAGGCCTCCCAACCCAACTTCCCAATGAAATAGACGAGGGATTTCCCCTCACCCGTCCGGACTGGGACTATGAAACGGCACCAGGTAGGGAGAGTCTCCGAATCTATTGCCAGGCTCTGTTGGCGGGTCTCAAATGGGCAAAAAAGCGCCCCACAAATTTGGCCAAGGTAAGGACCATAACTCAGGAAAGGGACGAAAGCCCGGCAGCCTTCATGGAAAGGCTTCTGGAAGGGTTCCGAATGTATACCCCATTCGATCCAGAGGCCCTAGAACATAAGGCTACCATAGCTATGGCATTCATAGACCAAGCTGCATTAGATATCAAAGGAAAACTCCAAAGGCTAGATGGAATCCAAACCTATGGATTACAGGAATTGGTTAGGGAGGCAGAAAAAGTGTATAATAAGAGAGAAACCCCTGAGGAAAAGGAAGCCAGGTTAGCGAAGGAACAGATGGAGCGAGAGGATCGTAGGGACCGAGTGAGGGATAAGCATTTAACAAAAATCCTGGCGGCAGTTGTGAGAGAGAAAGGACCAGGGAGAGAGGGAGAGAAGCGGAGGTGGCCAAAAGTGGAAAAAGACCAGTGTGCCTACTGCAAAGAACGGGGACATTGGATCAAAGATTGCCCCAAGCATCCTAAAGACCAAAAGAAACCTGCCGCTGTCCTCACCCTAGGTGAAGATAGCGAATAGGGGTGTCAAGGCTCTGGAGCCCCCCCCGAGCCCCGGCTAACTCTCTCTGTAGGGGGGCATTCCACCACCTTCTTGGTGGACACAGGGGCCCAACATTCAGTTTTGACAAAGGCAGACGGGCCCCTGTCTTCCCGCACATCCTGGGTCCAGGGGGCAACAGGGGGAAAATTACACAAGTGGACTAACCACCGGACAGTTAATCTTGGACAAGGAATGGTGACACATTCCTTCTTGGTGGTACCTGAATGCCCCTACCCCCTCCTAGGGCGAGATCTTCTGACCAAGCTCGGAGCCCAAATCCACTTCTCCGAGACTGGGGCCCAAGTATTAGATCGGGACGGTCAGCCCATCCAAATTTTAACTGTGTCTCTGCAAGATGAGCATCGGCTTTTCGACGCTCCGGTCATCACTAGCCTCCCCGATGTTTGGTTGCAAGACTTTCCCCAAGCTTGGACGGAAACGGGAGGACTCGGGCTAGCTAAGTATCAAGCCCCAATCATAATTGATTTAAAGCCCACGGCGGTGCCCGTGTCTATCAAGCAATATCCCATGAGCCGAGAGGCTCATATAGGAATTCGGCAGCACATTAACAAATTTCTAGAACTCGGAGTGTTGCGACCTTGTCGCTCACCCTGGAACACTCCTCTTCTGCCAGTAAAAAAGCCTGGTACTCAGGATTACAGGCCTGTCCAAGACTTGAGAGAAATTAACAAAAGAACCATGGACATCCATCCCACGGTCCCCAATCCTTACAACTTACTCAGCACCTTAAAACCAGGCTATAACTGGTATACAGTATTAGATTTAAAAGATGCTTTCTTCTGTTTACCTCTGGCCCCCCAAAGCCAAGAACTCTTTTCCTTTGAGTGGAAAGATCCTGAGAAAGGAATTTCGGGCCAATTGACCTGGACCCGGCTTCCCCAAGGATTCAAGAACTCTCCCACTCTCTTCGATGAGGCTCTTCATTGAGACTTGACTGACTTCCGGACCCAAAATCCAGAAGTGACTCTACTCCAGTATGTGGATGACCTCCTCTTGGCTGCTCCTACAAAGGAAATCTGTATACAAGGTACCAGGCATCTACTCCAGGCACTGGGTAAAAAAGGATACCGGGCATCCGCCAAGAAGGCACAGCTCTGTCAGACCAAGGTAACATATCTGGGGTATATCCTGAGTGAAGGGAAAAGGTGGCTCACCCCTGGGCGCATAGAGACAGTGGCTCGCCTTCCACCACCACGAAATCCCAGGGAGGTACGTGAATTCTTGGGAACTGCTGGGTTCTGTCGCTTGTGGATACCTGGTTTTGCTGAACTGGCCGCCCCCGTTTATGCACTCACCAAGGAGAGCACCCCTTTCACCTGGCAGACAGAGCATCAATTGGCTTTTGAGGCACTAAAACAAGCACTCTTGTCTGCCCCGGCCCTTGGGTTACCGGACACCTCAAAGCCCTTTACCCTCTTCCTGGACGAGAGGCAAGGGATTGCCAAAGAGGTCTTGACCCAAAAATTAGGGCCTTGGAAAAGACCGGTAGCATACCTGTCTAAAAAGCTGGACCCTGTGGCGGCCGGCTGGCCCCCGTGTCTTCGTATCATGGCAGCCACCGCTATGCTGGTCAAGGACTCTGCTAAGTTAACTCTTGGGCAGCCACTGACTGTTATTACCCAACATGCTCTAGAGGCCATAGTGCGGCAGCCCCCGGACCGGTGGATAACCAACGCACGCCTAACCCACTACCAGGCCCTCCTACTGGACACGGACCGCGTCCCGTTTGGCCCTCCGGTCACCCTAAACCCTGCTACGCTGCTGCCGGTACCAGAAGACCAACCAAGCCCACACGATTGTCGGCAAGTACTGGCTGAGACCCATGGAACACGGGAAGACCTTAAAGACCAAGAACTCCCAGACGCGGATCACACCTGGTACACAGACGGCAGCAGTTACCTTGACTCAGGTACCCGGAGGGTGGGAGCGGCGGTAGTAGATGGCCACAACACCATTTGGGCACAATCACTACCTCCTGGCATGTCTGCACAGAAGGCTGAGTTAATAGCACTAACCAAGGCCCTAGAGCTGTCCAAGGGAAAGAAAGCTAACATTTATACTGATAGCCGGTATGCCTTTGCAACGGCTCATACTCATGGAAGTATCTATGAAAGAAGAGGTCTCCTAACCTTGGAAGGAAAGGAAATCAAGAACAAAGTTGAAATAACTGCCTTATTAAAAGCCCTTTTTCTTCCTCAAGAAGTGGCTATAATTCACTGCCCCGGGCATCAAAAAGGACAGGATCCAGTCGCAGTAGGAAACAGACAGGCTGACCAAGTGGCCAGGCAAGCCGCCATGGCGGAAGTACTGACTCTAGCCACAGAACCTGCCGAAACCAGCCACATAACTATTGAACATACTTATACCCAAGAAGACCAGGAAGAAGCAAAAGCCATAGGGGCTATAGAAAACAAAGACACTAAAAACTGGGAAAAAGGAGGAAAAATAGTCCTTCCCCAAAAGGAGGCCCTGGCAATGATCCAGCAGATGCATGCCTGGACACACTTGAGTAATCGAAAGCTAAAATTACTGATTGAAAAAACTGACTTTCTAATCCCAAAGGCAAGTATCTTCGTAGAACAAGTGACATCTGCCTGTAAGGTCTGTCAGCAGGTAAACGCTGGGGCTACCCGAGTGCCAGAAGGGAAACGAACTCGTGGTAACCGCCCAGGAGTCTATTGGGAAATAGATTTCACTGAAGTAAAACCTCACTATGCTGGATATAAGTACTTACTGGTGTTTGTAGATACCTTTTCAGGATGGGTAGAAGCCTACCCCACCCGGCAAGAAACGGCACACATAGTAGCCAAGAAAATTTTGGAAGAAATCTTTCCTAGATTCGGACTTCCCAAGGTAATTGGGTCAGATAACGGGCCGGCCTTCGTTTCTCAGGTAAGTCAGGGGCTCGCCAGGATATTGGGGATTAATTGGAAATTACATTGTGCCTGTAGACCCCAGAGCTCAGAACAGGTAGAAAGAATGAATAGAACAATAAAAGAGACCCTTACTAAATTGACCTTAGAGACTGGTTTAAAAGATTGGAGATGCCTCCTATCCTTAGCTCTGTTAAGGGCCCGAAATACGCCTAACCGTTTTGGGCTCACTCCATATGAAATCCTCTACGGAGGACCTCCCCCTTTGTCAACCTTGCTTAATTCCTTCTCCCCCTTCGATCCTAAGACTGACCTACAGGCCCAGCTAAAAGGACTCCAAGCAGTACAGGCCCAAATCTGGGCCCCCTTGGCAGAACTGTACCAACCAGGACATCCACAGACCAGTCACCCCTTCCAGGTGGGAGACTCTGTCTACGTTAGACGGCACCACACTCAACGACTAGAGCCTCGGTGGAAAGGACCCTACATTGTTCTCCTGACCATGCCCACAGCCATAAAGGTTGACGGAATCTCCACTTGGATCCACGCATCCCACGCCAAGGCTGCTCCAGAGACGCCCGGACCAACACCACCTGAGACATGGAGACTCCGACGCTCCGAGGACCCGCTCAAGATAAGACTCTCTCGTATCTAGCCCCTTGCTTATTACTAGCCCTCCTTCCCTGCGTCTCTGGCAGTAATAACCCCCACTGGCCATATAACCTGACCTGGCAGGTAACTGATTTTAGTACTCATGAGGTCTTAGATAAAACCTCAAAAATTGCTCCTATGGGGACTTGGTTCCCTGACCTCTATTTCAACCTAGACAAAATAGCAAAGATAGATGACATGGAAGGGGGAAAATGGAGAAAACAGGCTAGAAGGGTGTCCGTAAGCCGGAACGGGTTCTATGCCTGTCCCGGATTCAGGACAGGAGAAATGAGAAAAACTTGTGGAGAAATAGATGCCCTGTTTTGCGCTAGTTGGTCCTGTATAACTACTAATGATGGAGAATGGAAATGGGCCACGAAACCCTGGTACATAACCATGTCCTTTGTCCAGCGCTGCACCAGAACCCGATATTCAAAAACTTGCAATCTGGTCCGCATCAAGTTTGAAGATGCAGCAAAATCTGATAACCGTTGGATATCTGGGTTAATATGGGGCCTATATTTATACCAAAAGCCACTGTATGGAATCCCTATCCAAATCAAATTAATAGTCAACCCTATCACAGCCCCTGTCGCAGTAGGACCAAACCAAGTTTTATCAGAAACAAGGAAGCCCCTGGTTCCGGCACCAAGAGAGCCCCAACGAAGAGCTCCTAAAAGCACTTCCCCGCCTTTAATCTCCACCTCCTCTAAATACACACCCTCAGCCCAAAACGTCACCCACGGGCCCCTTGACCTGGGAATAGGTGACAGGCTCCTAAATCTCATAAAGGGCTCCTATTTCACTTTAAACCAGACAAAGCCAGAATTTACCTCCTCTTGCTGGCTATGTCTGGCAACAGGCCCCCCTTACTATGAAGGCATTGCCTCCACTAATAATTTCACTAACTCCGCCAATCCTACTGGATGCGCATGGGAACAACAAAGAAAACTAACCCTGGCTGAAGTTTCTGGGTCGGGAACCTGCATAGGCCAAGTGCCCCCTAGTCATCAGCATCTTTGTAATGTAACCTTGACAGTACCCAGCTCCAATCACTATCTGGTCCCCTCCGAGACGGACTGGTGGGCTTGCAACACTGGGCTCACCCCCTGTGTATCCACAGCCGTTTTTAGCAGTGGCACCCACTATTGCGTGTTGGTACAAGTTGTTCCCCGAGTATACTATCACTCTGGAGACTCCTTTGATCTCCGGTACGAGCAAAAAACTCATACTAGACCAAAGAGAGAACCTATCTCCCTCACCCTCGCCGTCATGTTAGGAATTGGGGTAGCGGCTGGAGTTGGGACCGGGACAGCAGCCCTAGTGCATGGTAACCATCATCTGCAACAACTTAGAGTAGCCGTAGATGAAGACCTTAGAGCCATAGAACAATCTATCACAAAACTTGAAGAGTCCTTGACTTCTCTGTCTGAAGTTGTATTACAAAACCGACGAGGACTAGAAATTGTCTTTCTGAAAGAGGGCGGGCTCTGTGCAGCCCTGAAAGAGCAATGTTGTTTTTATGCAGATCATTCAGGAGTAGTTAAAGATTCTATGGCAAAACTAAGAGAAAGATTAGACAAGAGAAAAAAAGAGAGAGAATCTCAGCAAAATTGGTTTGAAAATTGGTACAACCAATCCCCTTGGCTTAGCACCCTAATCTCCACCATCTTAGGACCCCTCATCCTGCTCACGCTCATCCTGACTTTCGGGCCATGCATACTCAACCGCTTACTCACCCTTATTAAAAATAGATTAAACATAGTACATGCTATGGTTCTGACCCAACAATACCAGACCCTCAGGACTGAAGAAGAGGCTCAAGATTGAGCCTCTGACACAAAAAGAGGAGGGAATGAAACTAGGCCTCATAAAACTTAGAAACTAGGCCTCATATAGAAAAAATTAACACCAGGTGGCTCTGGATAGGGTCCCACCCTGCCTCGATAGGGACCCACCCTGATAGGGTCCCACCCTGCCAATTCCGGGAAACAACCTCATGGGGTCCCACCCTGCCAATTCCGGGGGTCCCACCCTGCCTCGAAGTTCCCGGAATCAACAACTCCAGAAAAAAAACCTCATAAGGTCCTGCTCTAACCAATTAGCATAAGACACCTTGCTCAGGCCATAGCTAGACCCAATCATTTTGCGCCTTAAGCTTTGCTTGAATTTCGCGCCATAAGCTGTGTTTGAACTTGTGTTTGCCTATATAAACAGCCTGTAACAAGCAGTCGGGGTCCCAGGGCCAACTTAGAGCTTGGGACCCTAGCGCGCTAGTAATAAATAACTCTCTCCTGTGAATCTCGTGTCGGTGATCCTTCACGGCGACCCCTGCCCAGGAGGGAATCGACAGTTCGGTTCCAACACTAGCAAGATAAAGGACTCACATGAGGGGAGGTGATGTGAAAGCAAATATCAATCAATAACCAACAACCTGTTTTGTGAATTTTGATCTAAAGTTTCCCTTCATCTGAAACTGTTAATAAAAAAGAGTCAAAAAAATTTTTAAAAGGGGGAATGACAGTGTCACTTTATTATTTAATTAATTTATTTATTTGACGTTTAAGTTCATGGTTACCAGTGCAGGTTACATAGGAAAACTTGTGTCATGGGAGTTTGTTGCACAGGTTATTTCATCACCCCAGTATTAAGCCTAGTACCCATTAGTTATCTTTCCTGGATCTTCTCCCTCCTCTCCCACTCCACCCTCTGAAAGGCCCCAGTGTGTGTTATTCCCTCTGTGTGTTAATGTGTATTACACACCCTAAAAGACACAGGCTTCAGGCTTCCTTTTTGTTTGTTTGTTTTGACGGAGTCTCGCTCTGTTGCCCAGGCTGGAGTGCAGTGGCGCCTTGAGGCTCACTGCAAGCTCCGCCTCCCAGGTTCACGCCATTCTCCTGCCTTACCCTCCCCATTTGCTGGGACTACAGGTGCCCAGAATCACGCTCTGCTAATTTTTTGTATTTTCAGTAGAGACAGGGTTTCGCCATGTTAGCCAGGATGGTCTCCATCTTCTGACCTCGTGATCCGCCCACCTTGGCCTCCCAAAGTGCCAGGATTACAGGCATGAGCCACCGCACCAGGCCGGCTTCATTCTTAATTCTGTGGCCAAACACTAAACAGCATTCTTGAGCCAGATTTTTTTTCTTTCTAGATCAGGCTACTGTAGTCTCCACGTTCTGTGATGTCTTTTATTCAAGTAAGAATGCAAGTCCTTTCAGGTATCTTCAAAATCTTTATTTTGATATGTAACTCTGGCAATAAAGTATTAGTACCTATGTGTTGGATGTAAATAAAGTCCATTAATCATTTGTTTATCAAAAAGATTCAGAAAATTAGTAGGTTGTTCACATGTGGACAATATTCTTATTAATCTATTAGTTCTGTTCATTTTGCAAAGGGTAGTTACTTGCACAGGCAATTGCCATCTCTTCATCTTTCTCTTAGAGAACTGGTTCTCAGGCTGGAACATTACATTCACTTGGGGAGTGTTTAAAAAATATCAATGCCAGGGCCTCAATCCAGATGAATTAAATCACAAATTTTGAAGGTAGAACCATGTTTATATATGTATATATATGTGTATATATATGAATTCATATATGTCTATGAATTTTGAAGGTAGAGCCCATATATATATATGAATTACTCTGAATTATATGTATATATATACACATATAATTTTCTAAGTAATTCTAAGAACTAAGTATATGGCTAAGTAATTATATATGTAATTCTAAGAACCAGTTAGTATTAAAAAATACTGTCCTACAAGTCTATTTTCAGTTTATTCGGTAAGGTTTTTGGTTGCAAAGATCATAACCCTTACTGGCTTAGACAAAGGATTTTAGGTGTGATAGAATTTTGGGACCAAGCTTTTGTCCTTTTCTGGGAATGTGAGCTGGATATGGTGAACTGAATGATTATAGAATGGTACTCCTTGAGTATGAAGTGAGTATGTTCTCTGTGTGAGAGAAGGAATAAAACAG
Organism: Macaca nemestrina; assembly: GCF_043159975.1. Taxonomy (NCBI): domain Eukaryota; kingdom Metazoa; phylum Chordata; class Mammalia; order Primates; family Cercopithecidae; genus Macaca; species Macaca nemestrina. The sequence continues at coordinate 74,376,717 of NC_092127.1, read as the reverse complement.
CCATCTGGTGATCTAATCAAAAGGGTTGGCTATGATGGAGACTGACCAGCTATTCACCAAATTGTTTCTGTCTCTCTCGGACACATAGCTAGATGATATGCAGTTATGTACGGCTGTAGGACTGAGTTCCCAATGATGAATGGTGATGAAAAAGTGCTTCCGACACTTTCAAATCTGAGCATAAAGCTGTTTTATCTATTCACTTGCTCCATTGAACACACTGAAAACTTAGAGGAAGCTAGAGTTAGAATATGCAAGGAGTTTGTAAATTTTTGCATAGAAGGCAGCTCCCAGGAGAGCCATCTTACCAAAAACACAATGGGCGACTGTGTGAACAGCAGATACATTTTTACTGTGGTCAGCCACTGAAATTTTGGGAATTCTTATTTTAACATTTAGCCTATCTTCAGTAATACGCAGAAGAAAGTATCAGAAGATGAATGCGATATTCAGGTCTCAGGAAGAGAAAGATTAAGAACTGATGTGAGAATTCTAGTAGCAGCAGTTTGCTGATCTTGAACGTGGAGCACTACCTTTAATGGAGCTCCAACAACTGCCAGCCCCCATGATACTTCATTTTCAACTTCTTTTTTTTCTGGAAGCAAGAATCTGAAGGATTCATAGTTAATCCACTGTCAACTCTGGATCAGTTAGTCAGCTGTGGGTGGTGGAAGAGAGCACACTTTTGGAAAGACAGAGAGAGTCTCCTTAAGTATGTTTCATATACTTAAGTAGGGTCAAGACTCTCCCCTACACATTCATGTAATTTTTTTCTGTTGTATTTCAATTACTGCTTTTATTATTTCTATAGTGCTTCTGTGTAAAATCCCTCAAAGCTTGTATGAAATTACTAGAACAAAAATAAATGTATAGATAATACATAGATCAAGGATTCTATTTCTTTCCTCTTTTTAAGTTAGCAGTGCCATTTATTTCTCCACAGGCCTTTGGCATCATTCATATTCTTCAACCTCTTCATAGGTTTCTAACAGTAGTTCACTGATCTCATTTACACGTTTTTCATATATCCTGAAATATAATTATCCTCCCACCATGAGAATTTAATTCATTTACAACAACCCAGGAATTCTCTTACAATCTCTTCTTACATATTAAGTTTATTTCCTTCTTATCATGCTGAACTTCATTCTCCTTAACAGGGAAGATAGAAATATGATGACAGAGAAAAAGTGCCTCATGTTGTCCATCAACAGTATATCATAGGCTGCTGAAAACCAGCCTTTGTATTTCTTTTTTTTTTTTTTTTTTTTTTTTTTGAGACAGAGTCTTGCTCTGTCGCCCAGGCTGGGGTGCAGTGGCCGGATCTCAGCTCACTGCAAGCTCCGCCTCCCGGGTTTAGACCATTCTCCTGCCTCAGCCTCCCGAGTAGCTGGGACTACAGGCGCCCGCCACCTCGCCCGGCTAGTTTTTTGTATTTTTTAGTAGAGACGGGGTTTCACCGTGTTAGCCAGGATGGTCTCGATCTCCTGACCTCGTGATCCGCCCGTCTGGGCCTCCCAAAGTGCTGGGATTACAGGCTTGAGCCACCGCGCCCGGCCCAGCCTTTGTATTTCATCATCTTTCTTTATTTGAATTTAACCAAAAGAATGGACATTGTTGTTCAGAACAATTCTTTAAAGCCTAAACTCATTAGGAGCTTTAGATACAATAATATTGGTCTTACTGGCTTATGTAATCTTTCTACTGATCTTTAAGAGCACTTTCCCCACCATTTTTATATATAAATTTTACAGTGTGAATTCATCAGAACACATTGTATGTACTTTTTCTGGCTTTATTTAGGTATTTTTTTTTCTATCTTTCTCAATCGGATCATTTATGGTTGAAAAAATAAATATTATACTTCTGAGAATCCCTAAGTCACCATCTATGACAGAATCTCATATCATAAGATCAATACTATCTCTTTCCTAAATGTTTGAATTTCTGCCTTTAAGGATACATGTCTTCATCTTCTCAGTTATTACAAACTCTTAAATCATGTGGTTTCTTTTTCCTTGTTTTATTGTTGCAAAGAGAAGGAATGGCACTGTCTGAGGAAGGAACTATCATTTTTAGATTTTCTGCCTTGGAAATATAATTGTTAATATATTCAGAGTCACTAGCCTAGCTGCAAAACTAGTTAAGAGCATATAAAAATAAAATGTCAAAATGAGAATGACAATTTTTGAATTCACATTCATAGGCCTCCATCAACCAGAATATGTAGATACTTTCATTAAATGATGAGCTTATTCTTCCTCTGCAGTCAAATATATATACAATGTCAAATTATAATCTAATGACATTGGGCAAATTGAAATAAGTTGGGTGATTTTTATTATTAGGATCATCATTCCATAAAAGCCGGATGAGTCAACCTTACCAAGAAGGAAATATCTATATATTTGCTTTGGGAAGCTGAAGAGGATCTCTTGAGCCCAGGAGTCGGAGGTTGCACTGAGCTATGATTATACCACTGTACTCCAACCTGGGTGCACACTGACACCTTGTTTCTAATGCACATATCTGTACCTATATATAAACAATATATATAGACACATATTTCATATATATATGAAATTT